>NC_065528.1:31953884-32003314 GCF_006386435.1 Epinephelus moara | reverse complement strand
TATGTCACTAGTCACTTGAAACAAATTTAGGACGATAGGAGACAGGTTGAAATAAACCGAAATTTCCCTTTAAGGTCATATTCCGGTTGGAGAATATCCCGAATAAGACCCCTGGCATATGCCTGTTTTAACCAGAATATTGTGAAATGTGTACACCTTAATCGGAAAATGCCCCGTACCAGAATATTCAATAACGTCTGCACATGCTCAATTCGCAAGAAATCCTGGGTTGTTGGTGTTGTTATGGTTATGGCAAGCAGTGAGAACAGCAGAACTGGCTTCGTACCTTCATCCACAGACTGCGGGGGGCTCTGGCTGGCATGAACGGCATAAGCTGGAGTGAAAGGTCCATTATTCGCCTTTTCTTCTCGCTCTCGTCTTGTGCAAAAGCGCAAGTAGGACAACACAGGGGTATGTCAGAAACAAACATTACAGCTTCTGTTCATTGTAAACACAACTTCTTCTCCTTCTTCTTCTTCTTCTTCTTCTTCTTCTTCTGTATTTCCAGCAGACCAGATGCCTGTAGGCATATCGCTGCCCCCCACAGGTTGAGTGTTGCATTAAATAAGAGCGTTTCTGGTAGGCCAATAGCCCGGGATCTTTTCTGGAATATGCCGAAAACATGAGAATATGTCAATTAACATGTAAATGGAATATTCCATATGCTGCAGCGCATATAAACACCTTATTCAGAATATCACCTTAACCAGAATATTGACCTTAATCGGAATATGGTGTGCATGTAAATGAGCATTTGTTTTAAATGTTTTGAAGAGCATATGATAAGGATGTGAAAAGAATAAAAATTAATTGTTCCCTGTAATCTGACATCATCGCGTCAGGTCAAAGTGCAACAGTCGAGTCAGCTAACATTGAACTTCAGGAGAGATCTGCAGTACCGGGTGCTAATCAATAGTGCAGACAGGCTGAACAGACTGAGAAAGACCAGAAAATTGTCAGCTTTGGAGCTGCTTTTATATCCATAAAATATCTTGGACATGAAGGACTTCCACTGTGAGGGAAGCTAATAACAAGTGAGCATAATGTTAAGATCTGCCCAGTGGACCTGAGTGGCTTTAGCAAAAAGACAACTGGACGTCTGCCACCATTCAAAAGGAAATATCAGAAATTTTGGCACGTGCAGTCCAGAGACAAATTGTGTCTGAGGTGAGACAGCACGCATTCTTTGGACCAACAGAACCAATGATATAAATAGGGCTATATGCGAGCAGTTTTCCTGCAGCGCCTAATTATCAGTCAAATTGCAAATCGTCCATCTTCCATTGTTTCTTTGCACCTTGAAGACAACCTTTGCCAATCCCCAACAGTGAGAACCCCAGGAACCATTGGAACAAAGACACGAGCCATGTAAAGCCTCTTCTTTAAACGTCCTCTAATTCAATAGAAAGCAGCAGTTAAAAAGCTGTTTGTGAAAACCCCACGTGGGTATTTGCACATAAACACACATCTACACAGATCTATAACTGACAGAGCTGACGGCTCAGTCTGTTTATTTACAGTCATATGTCATGTGTATGCCGTGTAATTACTTTATTTCTTCGGAGAAACACAGCATGACATCTTATGAATTATATGTGTGTGTATATGTTGAGCAGAGACAGAGGTTGTGTGCAGAGACGCTAAATATAATCCTGCTTGTGGGCTGCACAGCTCGTCGAACCTGCTTTTCTTGTGGGTTTCATGTTTGGACCGCTGCCCGGGTTGTTAAAACACGTCCAACTGTTCGTCATCCAAACACATAGAGCCGTGCCAAAGACGAAGAAACAAACTGAGACATAAAACTCAATTAACCGTATTTTCACAGATCTTCTCCTGCTGTGTGAGAGAGCCCATATTTTCCTGCCCTCTCTTCTTCTTCTGGCACTTTTATTTGCTGTTAAGCTGTTTCGGTGAGAGGGACATCAAAGCTGAGCAGCATCCTTCAGAGCCACAGTGACTCTAATCTGCCTCTTTACACTTCTTATACAGCACTGTGGGGAAACCGCCAGCGGGACAACGAGCCTCCGGTCTGAT
Source organism: Epinephelus moara (assembly GCF_006386435.1). Lineage (NCBI taxonomy): Eukaryota > Metazoa > Chordata > Actinopteri > Perciformes > Serranidae > Epinephelus > Epinephelus moara. The sequence goes on along the minus strand of NC_065528.1, from coordinate 32,001,280 downwards.
GTTTCTGCAGGACTCCCTCATTGTCTCCTTTTATACAGCATCAAATATTTATGATATGGGCTCTGAAATGCAGCTTCAGATGATTAGAGTGGAACCCTTCAACAGTACATAACTTACATGCAGTGGTGGAAGATAACTAAGTACATTTACTCAAGTACTATACTTATTGTGCCGGAGCACACTCTGGCACAAACTGGACCATTTGTAAACCCGTAATATTGGACAATTCATGTAGAAATATAACGCTCTGTTTCTTTTGCTCTCATGTTAGTGTAGAGCGTCGGACTGAATTTACCAACGCACCATGTCAGGTCACTCACTCTCCGGGACCGCCAGTGTTACCTGAATAAGTAAACACTGATCAACAGGACCAGACTGGCCGACCCGTATGCTCTCACTCAGTGGATGGATGATGTCACAGGAAGCCAATCTCACAAAGGAGGACCACCCTTGAACGCTTTCCTCCACTTTGTTTTGCCCTCTGTCCACCCTCTGTCAGCTCTCTGTCTGCCCTCACTCAGCCCTCTGTTGGCCGTCTGTCAGCCCTCACTCAGCCCTCTGTCCACCCTCTGTCAGCCCTCACTCAGCCCTCTGTTGGCCCTCACTCAGCCCTCTGTCGGCTCTCTGTCTGCCCTCACTCAGCCCTCTGTTGGCCCTCTGTCAGCCCTCACTCAGCCCTCTGTCGGCCCTCTGTCAGCCCTCTATCAGCCCTCTGTTGGCCCTCTGTCAGCCCTCACTCAGCCCTCTGTTGGCCCTCTGTCAGCCCTCACTCAGCCCTCTGTTGGCCCTCTGTCGGCCCTCTGTTTGCCCTCTGTCAGCCCTCACTCAGCCCTCACTCAGCCCTCTGTTGGCCCTCTGTCGGCTCTCTGTCTGCCCTCTGTCAGCCCTCTGTTGGCCCTCTGTTCGTCCTCCGTCAGCCCTCTGTCAGCTCTCTGTCGGCCTTGGCCCTCTGTTCGTCCTCCGTCAGCCCTCTGTCAGCTCTCTGTCGGCCCTCTGTTGGCCCTCTGTTGGCCCTCTCTCTACCCTCTGTTCGTCCTCCGTCGACCCTCTGTCGGNCCTCTCTCTGCCCCCTGTCGGCTGTCTGTCAGCTCTCTCTTGGCCCTCTGTTGGCCCTCTCTCTGCCCTCTGTTGGCCCTCTGTTGGCCCTCTGTTGGCCCTCTGTTGGCCCTCTCTCTGCCCTCTGTTCATCCTCCGTCGGCCCTCTGTCGGCCCTCTGTTGGCCCTCTCTCTGCCCCCTGTCGGCTGTCTGTCAGCTCTCTCTCTGCCCTCTGTTGGCCCTCTGTTGGCCCTCAGTTGGCCCTCTGTTGGCCCGTTCTCAGCCCTATGTTGGCCCTTTGTCGGCCCTCTGTTGGCCCGTTCTCAGCCCTCTGTTGGCCCTCTGTCCATCCTCTCTTGGCACCTCTGTTGGCCCTCTGTTGGCCCTCTGTCGACCCTTTGTCGTCCCTCTGCTAAAAAGTTAGCGTTCCAGAGAAATCCAATATTCCTCTTAATCCCTCCCCAGTTTCTGATGAGGTGGACATGATAACCCTTAATACACATAACCTTATTCATCCCTACAACAGGAAATACTTTTTCCCTAACCTGATATGAAGTGTGCGCTGCACATGTGAGCATTTTTGATGATGGCTTCCGTCCAGTCCTTTGGTCTTATCACATTTAACCATCTTTGTTTTTGTTGACGGGCAGTGGCGGCTGGTTTTGAGCCATGACTCCTTCTATTCTGGCTCCCAATAACACAACAAGACAAACACATTTTAACACTCCTATGGAGCCTACAGCCCTGTGGGGGAGAGGCAGCTGCACCTCCAGGTAACAAACTGATGTCATCGTGATGTTGGCCGTAAAAATGTCTATAAAGCAGCAACCAACAATGTAAGAAGAGCTGTACCTTGTATAGCTCCATGTCATCCAATGTGGGGCCCTGAATCAATCATATTGTGAGTTCCTAAAGATTCTCATTGTGTTCACATACAAAAATCTCACTTCAACTCTAAGACCAGACTCATTTCTGGTCATGTGGATCCTCCCAGGCACAGAAAGGTGTGTTTCAGTGATGTCTGTAAAGAAAAGCACAACACAGTGAGACATGACAGCGAGACACAGACAGAGAGCGACAGAGGAGGCTGCAGTGTCAGCTCTCCGTCACACTTTGTCGCAGGTTTTAGATGAAGGAAGAAGGAGAAACAGATCCGCGTCCCCGAGGGCCAATCTGTCCCTTTCACCTTTCGTCAAGAGTTTCTCCAAAGTGCACAAAACTTCCCACCTCGGCCAGGATGCAAATGAAACCAGTGGAAATTTGGCAAGAACGTCTGTTTGTGTGGGTTTGGATACTTCTGCTCACAATACCAAAATGACCTTTGTTAAAAAGTTGATACTGATGAGGTGAAATTTCAGATCATCTGACTTGCCTCAAAGGAAAATCCCACCCTGGAGCATCAACAGCACTAAATGAGTCATGAAGGTCAAAAAGTTTGTGGACGAGAATTCAACTTTTGTCTTATTTTTTCTCATAACTTTCAGCACATGTCGACCAGATCCATGAAAATGTGTGGGAACCCTGTCTGTATTATTTTAGTAAAAGCCTAGTATCACTGCTACACGAGCACACACACCCACTGGCAGTTGTTAACCTTATTCATATTGTAAAACTGGTCAGATATTTGGTAAAATACAGGTGTAAACATGGCAGCTGAGTGTTCTGTTGTTGCTAGGAAACATAAGGTGGAGAAGAAAAAGGCTCATATTTCCTCCTCTACTACGCTGTCGCCATCACCAACACATTTGGCAGCCCACCTACATATTTTCATTATCTTGAAGTTTTTCTGGCACCATAATGAGTCTGCACATCCCGGCACGATTTCTTAAATCTGACATAAACCGAGAAGTAACGTTCTACAAAACAAAGTATGACAGCGCGTGGCGAGCCGTCAAAGTGAACAATGTGGGAGGGAAAATGGAGCAGAGAGACACAAGGCTGAGGATGTTAGTGACTGACAGATGAATTTCCTCTCTGGGTGAGGTTGGGTGTCAGTGTGGGAGAGACCAGCCAGCAGAAATCCTCCCAGGCTTTGTTCTCTGTATTTTTTTTTTTCCTCTCTACGCTTTTCAAACACAATATCCAGGACACACTGAGTGCGCTGGCCTACATAATTCTTATTAAAGCAGTCACAAGCTCTGATTTGAAATGTTTATGGAAATGTTTTTATCTGTTACATTGCTCAGAAAATTAAGGGAACACTTAATGTAACCGGTCGTTACACCAGCAGAGCTGCACAGGGCCGTAGAAGGGCATCAACCCAGCAGCAGGGCCAGTATCTTCTCCTTTGTGTGAGGAGGAACAGGAGGAGCACTGCCAGAGCCCTACAACATGACCTCCAGCAGGCTACTGGTGTGCATGTTTCTGACCACACTGTCAGAAACAGACTCCATGAGGGTGGCATGAGGGCCCCACGTCCTCTAGTGGGACCTGTGCTCACAGCCCAGCACCGTGCAGCTCCATCATTTACCAGAGAACACCAGAACTGGCAGGTCTGCCACTGGCGCCCCGTTCTCTTCACAGATGAGAGCAGGTTCACCGACGCCATGGAGAACATTCTGCTGCCTGTAACATCATCCAACATGACCAGTTTGGTGGTGTGTCAGTGATGGTCTGGGGAGGCAGATCCTTGGAGGGTCACACAGACCTCCATGTCACCCTGACTGCTGTTAGGTACCAGGATGAAATCCTCAGAGTGATTGTCAGACCTCACGCTGGTGCAGTGGGCCCTGGGTTCCTCCTGGTGCAGAGGGCCCTGGGTTCCTCCAGTTTTACTTGTTGATGAACTGCTATGAATAAGTCTTTCTTCCCTAACAACGTGATTTGAATTTAGAGTGTTATCTTGAATGTAATCTCTGCATTAGAACCATTAGCTTTGATGTGCTATATTTAGCTGTGCGCAAAAAGAAAAATCCTCATTCCCCATGATAAATCTGCAAAACAGCTACAAGTCGAATCAGTATTAAATTACGAGGAACAAACACGACATCAGATCATTTATTTGTACTTAAAACAGTGATGATAATAATCTTGAGTCTGCAGAGCGTTGAGCAGGACAAGATGAGGTCAGATAACGATGAAGGCTTATTTCTGTGTGTAGCAGCAGGATTAGTTGAACCCAACAGGCTCTCAGATGACAGAGGGAACTTTAACAGTTCATCAGAGAGCGCGGTGTTAAGTCATGGTGATAAATCCTTTAGTCAATGTCACACATAACAGGTCTGGTTAAATATTTAATGTGCGGCCTGAGGAAGACACTCAGAATGGGATCATCATTGATCTGATTGATTCTGTACATTAAAGGACATTTCCTAACAAGTAAAGTATGTCGATCTACAGCCTGATATATCTTCCTCCTCTGTGCCACAGAGCTCCATTGGTATCCATGTGTCAGAGGGTGATATGTTCCCTCACATGAACACACACACACTGTAGTTTATTTTGATTCAATCCCACACACACCGTCCTGCTGACATAAATACTCACTAGAGCACCAAATGTGGATTAATCCTCTGCTGAAAATAGTCCCTGACAAATGGACTGTTTCCTCCTGTTTGTCTGATAAAAACGACAGTGAGAATACTGACACTTTATATTTATGAGATGTATTAGGTGTTAATGAGGTATTAATACATTAGGCTCATAGGTTCCATTGACAACAATGTAAAACCAAGGCTGTTCTACCTATTGACCATAACCCACATGACAGAGGAAAAACAGATTTTTATAAAGACAAAGTAATCCTTAAAGTGGTCAAAGTGCAAAACATACTGCACCCTCTAGGGGGCGCAGCTCAAGCTTTAGCCTTTTAAATGCAAATCAAAAACTTTTTTAAAATTACTCTGGTAAAAAAAATAAAAAATAAAAAAAAAACACTCAGTACGTTTACATGCACAGCTTAATCGAGCTATGCTCAAAATTTGATTTTGGCGTCTAATTGGACTTCTGTCCTTGTCCCAGTTTACATGCAACTGAGAAAATCGAATTACTGATGGGAACATGTCCTCCTCCTCAACACTAGGTGGCGATATGCGTCGTTTCAGCGGGTTAATACGGCCCCCTTTCTGGTTGACCTATTACGTCACTTAATAATAAACAACTGGAGTCAGGCGGCAGACCGGCATTTTCAAACAACAGTAAGATGGATAATCGTACAGCTTTGTTCATCTCGTACGTAATGTACGTGTTACTGATTGTGCAGATAAGGTGCACGCTATCCCTCGTGGTCATGGTGATTTCGAGAGGCGGACAAGAACGCCGTATGCTGTTGGAGGGCTACAACAATAGCATGTCTTGTCTGTTCCGGGGTCATGGGCTACAACAATAGCATGTCTTGTCTGTTCCGGGGTCATACGCCAGCGCTGGGGGTGTGGAGCATGCGCACATGCATTGTCTAGTTTAACTCCGATTAAGGCGTATACATGCCGGAGAAAAACGAATTCCAATCGCATTATCTGGGTGTCTTAATCGGAGTTGGAGAACTCCGATATTAGTCGGAGTAATGCGTTTACATGCACTTCAGTTGTCCAGTTATAGTCGGATTAAGGCAATAATTCGTTTTTTTCAAGTGTCATGTAAACGTACTGAGTGGTGGACCTTCACAGCTTTAGTAACCTGCTCTTTGATTGAAGCCAACGTCTAAGTGCCAAAAAAAACCTGCAGTTCCTCTAATGACCACTGGAGGCTGACTCCAGGAGCGAGTCAACCCCATAGACCTCCATGTTAAAATGTCAAACTTTACAGCAGTAATAAACATGTTTGCAGCCTGGTAAAAAAAAAGATTTTGGTCTCTCTTCAACAGTCATGACAGCTGTAGAGGGGCAAGTCTTTTTTTTATAACTTAATTGTTAACATTTTATTAAGGCTTAAAGTTCTGCATAAATAAGAGCATGGCAGCTTTGAGTGACAGGTTTGTGCCGTCTGTTGACAAGTTGCTAACACAGCGACAGTGTTGGTTAGGGAATGTAACCGTGGCATAACCCAAGATTCACAGAGTATAGGCGCAGTATTTGTCACTATTTCAGTGTGTTTTCAGTTCTTGTAAGTTAAATTGTAAAGTTTTGGTCGCCTAAGGCCCCGAGCACACAGAGAGCATTTCGCAGGTTGCCGAACGCGACCTGGTCTTTTTCTCTATTGAAAACCAACAGTAAAAAAAACACTTGCTACACCTTTTTATTGTTGCCAGGTAACCACCCCATCACCTCCTTACCCTAACCTTCCCATGTAATCAATCAACTGTTTATTTATCCTCCAGTAATCAGTAGACCTTTTTAAATAGGACAAATGTGCAAATTTGCAGGAAAGCCCAATCAGTCTTTTTTCAGCATTGGCAGTATAAAAACAAAATCGGGGAGTGCAGCAAAATGCTGCCTACCTACTTTTGTTTATACAGAATGTGCCTTTTTCGGGGCAATGGGGGGCGTGAGCAAGTAACAAAACGTGTAGCTCAGCGTGTGACGTAAACAGTGACGTGGGAGGGAAGCCGCGGCTGGTCAGTCCTTCGGCGATTCTCTCGTAAGTCGGCCCGTTCTTCACCGTCCCCGTCATCTGACGGTTAATGGCCTCTTCGTTTGCGAGGACAAGGAGGGCGCGCAATTCCTTGTCTCCCCAGTTGCTCATCTTTACAGTGTCTGTCAGGTTTGTGTTCCCCTCTTGCTACTAGCTGCTCGCTAATTCCTGCTATCACCTGTTTCCTGTTTATCCAGGTCGCACGTGCGGCGTCATCAACAGCTCCTCCCACAAGTCTTCAACAGCCCCTTCCGTTGCAGAAGGCCGCCTCGGTCTGTTTGAACTTAAAAGGTTCCGCCAATATGTCTACCCTAAATTGGGCACCTCGGATCAACTCCTCAATCCGGCTCTGTGTGTCTAAACGCTCGCAGCTTGCTGCCATCAACTCCTCAATCCGGCTCTGTGTGTCTAAACGCTCGCAGCTTGCTGCCATGTTGAGGCAGAGGGTGCTGTCTGTAGCTCTGGTTGAGGGTGAGAGGCTGTCAGCAGATAAACAGAGATCTGTGTGGGTACATGAGACCCTAAAAAAGAGGCTGGATCATGGGGAGTACCACCAGTTGGTCCAGGAGCTCCTCCTCCATCATGGACGTTAACAGGCATATTTAAGGATGATTCAGGGACAGTTTGACAACCTGCTGTCTATCGTCAGGCCGTATAGCTCTGGGTATCCAGCAACCACTACCACCAGTTTCTCCTCCATTGTTTACCAACTGAAAAAGGGATAACGTGGGGCACTTTTCCGCTCCGAGTTGAAGTCTTTTCAACTCGAGAAGTTCAGAGCTAAAATGCTTTCTGTGTGATCAGGACCTTAAAAAAATCTTGTTAAGTATTTGTTTCATCCTCTCATACAAATATGGTCCCTTTTGGCTCCAAAAATCCAAGATGGTGACAGCCAAAACTGCAGTCACTGTGGCTATATCCATACAGTCTATGAATAAAACAACAAATCAGCAGGGAGCGTGCAGGAGCTGCATAATAAATCAGGGTTTATCTTGATACAAAACAAACTGATTTCCTGTAAAAGCAGGTGAACTAAAGAAATGAAACGCCTGTTGAAGAACATACAGAAGAACAGAAGTATATATTTCCTGTTATCTGTAGCTTCCACATGGTCATATTTCTCCAACAGAGAGAGATGGTAATCCAGAGGCCTGCTGGGAAAATGTTTTCTATAAATCACAGCGGCACCTTTAAATGGGCGAGAGCCATTATCTCGATAAAAACAACTGTAGTGGGTTTTCCAGCCTCGGGGCTCTGCAGGGACGGCCATGATGAATCAGTGTGTGTGTGTGTGTGTGTATGGTTATGTGACATGTCGGCTCATTCATTTTGATGTATTCCTGTGTGAGTGTGAATGTAGATGGAGGTTTGGTTAAATGTCTGTAGTGACATTAGCTGCCTGCCGGGCTGATTGATTCTCTCTTCAGTCCTGTTTCATTTGTCCTGTGGGAACATCCTCCGCTCTTCGCTCGTTGAAAGACATCGTGTCACACTTTGATTTTCACTTTTACATATTCAGGGACCTCTGCACAAAAACATCTTGAGCAACTGTCATAAATACGATTAAAGAAACAGCTCAATGTTTTGAGAAATCCTTTAGTTTGCCGTCTCACTGGGACTCACTTCATGCATAAAGCAGTGTGACTTTGTGTTCAGGTAGGACATTCATTTTAGAGTTAATGGTTCTTCCTGTCCACATGTCAGAGTGTCCTTTATGACACTTACCCTGACATTACTGCAGTAGCATGTCCATACTTTTTGACTGGGATGGCCCAAGAAGAGTCCCCTTCATCATATCCCATATGGTCAGTTTGTTTCATTGACCTAACTTTGGTTGCTAAGGTATTTTGTGCAACCATTTAGCTAACTTTCCTAAGTGTAAAGCCAAGATATGCTCAAGACCTTGAATATATAAGTCAGCATTCTACAGAGATCTTAAAGAGAAGACTTAAGGGTGTTTTGTCCAGACAGTTTTATCTTAAGGAAACCGTGAAGGCCCAGACACACCAAACTGACGTCAAAGAAATCGCAGCAACAAAGGCCAACTGTTGCATCACCTCACCGCTGGGTGTCTCAGCCAAAAAGTTGCTCTTGAACACACTGCAAAGACTACAGCCAACAGCCAGCTAACACGTTATGAGCCCAAGCCCGGTTTAAACCTGCCATTGTTTTTCAGGATACGATCGTGGACATCGAAGGCTGACTCTTGTCTTTCTTTCCATGGCAAGCCTTCGTCATGTGCCTCTTAAGTGTCGAGGTCCAGCATCGTGCTGCACTTGGTACACTCGACGAAGCCGACACACACATTGTCACCGTCAACAACTCACATGTGCGCAACCAGTGGCGCCGTTAAGGCCCTCCCATGATGCTACTTAGCACATCAACAACACAACCCAGTGCCGAAAGAACAAATATCTTGACTGTGTGCTGGCAAATAATAACACAAACAATTACAAACTGTTTCTGCCAAAGAGTTCAATAGCTAAAAAAAATGTACCTCATAACAATTCCCCGTGACTGGAGTTGTTTGACTGCTGTCCTCATTTTAGTTTCTCTTCTCGTGCACTGAGCTGAACTGGAATTGGAGTGATTGCTCTCTCCAGTGTGCTCCACCATCTCCAACCCCAATTCAACATGCTGAATCAGCCCAAAAATAAAGGAGCGACAAGGGCCAATTAGTGCCAACAGTACGGGACACACTGCAGAGCGACAGACGCTCACTGACAGACCAACATTGTCCAACAGCTGACTGTCAGCTTGGTGTGTCATCAAAGAAAATCTCAATTCAAGCTGTTTTGTTCAAGCAGCCCAGGTCTTATCCTCAGTGTTGACTCTGTATGTGATTGCACCTTTAAACTCTGTGGTCAGTCTGAAACTTTATTTTAAAGAAGCTGTATTCGAAATTCAGAGCATATCAATGGTCCAGAGTTTAAGGTGGGATTGTCTGCATATGGTTCTCAACATGGAGGTGGCTGAGCCAGCGGCTAGCAGCTAACTGCGCTAACTCAATAAACAGCGCTAACATGGCATTTAGTACTGACAGAGCTGATGGTTTTAACCGGGGGGAACTAGAAGATGGGCGTTACACTTCCACAACAAGGCTTTTTTGATGTTAGCAGAAACCGCCGTATGAGCGCAATGCAGAGCAGTGGTGATTAGCTAGCATAACAAACCGGAGCTAGCTGGGAGCGGTTAGCGGAGCGTTAGCCGCAGCATGACCGGAGGGAAGCACAGCCAGTTAGCCTCCGCTAGTCTCTGAGCTAGCCCCGGCTCTCCGTTTGGATCCAACCGGAGCACCGAGCCCTGGTTTGTTATTCAGGTTAAAGTGGGAAGAAGCAGCGGGTTTATCGGGCAGCTGAGTGAAGTGGAGCCTGCGGAGGAAACACCGGGACCGTCTGGATGTAATAGTCCGTGGAGGTGCTGCGGTGCTCGGCTGCACAGATAGGAAACCCCTCGGCTGACAGGATGTACCACTCTCTCACTCCGCTCTCTCTCACGCAGGCGCAGAACGTACGTGCTACTTGGCCGTCGGATGTAGTCCGTGTAGTGTGTTCAAATGCAACTGACACAGGGCGATGTGAGGTGACGTAGACGACGCAACAGTTGGCTTTTGTCGCCGCTAAGTCTTTGATGTCGGTTTGGTGTGTCAGCACCTTAACATGCAGAGGCACCTGGACATTTGGAATGGAGAAGCTCACATTACAACACACACGCACACACAGTGCGTGTGTGTTGTAATGTGAGCTTCTCCAGTGTGACTTCATTCTCTGCTCAGGATGCCATTACTCCACCATATTTTTATAGAAAATAGTTGTTTGCTGCGAGATTGATGCTCTTAATCTAACAAAGAGAACCTTTAAGGCGTTGAGTTACAGATCCTAACAATACAGGACAATGTGTCTGTATATGTGAGTTAGAAACACACAGAAAAACACATTTATGCATCAGTGTGCTGTTTACTGTGTCTCTGCTGATGGTAAAGCTCTCATGAATGTTTGTGTGATGCTCTCGTGCCATCAGTGCTCCAACCGTCCTTGATAAATGGAAGTCTGCAGCCTCTTGTCTTGGAAAGGACGGCAGCCATCGCCGCTTATCTTTCCTCTGCAGCCTCTCCTTGCCAGACAATTCAACATATTAAAAACCCCGACGTCTGACCACCACAACCTGCTGCATTGTGCCGGCTCAACATTTCATTCCTCACCATCTCCTTCTGAGGATTATCCCGTAGATTAACTACAATATTGTCTTGACATCAGTTGTTTGCTTTGGCTCCGTTCACAGGTGAGGTGTGTTCTGCTGGTGTGACCGCCTGAATGCTAATGAGGCGGCGGATCGCCCGTTTCCACGGCGATAAGTGTCCAGGATGCTCTGGATGTGTGACTCACACCAGATGTGTTTGTAAACACACAGATATGATAAACACAGAATCATTCATACCATTTCTAAAGGTTTGGATTGTTTGAAGTGAGGTTAGATGAGGTACTTACCCATCATCAGTGTATATCCTACAGTAGATGGCGATTGGCACGCCGCCAGTTTGGACAAACAGGCCGGAGTGCCACCACAGGAGCTAAGGAATGTGATTAGCAATCCATAGAAGTTCATACCGTCTAAGTGTTAAATTAGTGTTTTGCTTTTCTTTGATATCACACAAGATAAGGTTTGTTTTACCTTGACATGTTTCAACGGATGTCTTTCGTCTTCTTCAGAAGCGTCACCAGATGTCATTGGTGACGTGCCTTTCAGTAAATCAGCCAATGGTCGTAGTCGCCCTGTTAAATTTGACAGGGCGACTACGCCTCCGTAACATCAGCTGATATACTGTAAGGCACGTCACCAATGACATCTGGTGACGCTTCTGAAGAAGACGAAAGAGTTCTAGTTTCCCAGCAGCATTTGACCCACTGATCTTGGGTGTGTTACCAATACTTCTCTGAATTTCCCAGCAGCATTTGAACCTACCATCCCAGGTGTTTTAACTGACCCACCTCTGCATCTCCAAGTGGTGTTTGAGTCACCAATGTCAAGCGTTCTTACAGATCCTTCTCTGCGTTTCTCAACCGAGTCTGAGTCACCGATCCTACAATCCTCGGTTGTTTTCACCAACCCTCCTTTTGAATTTCTAAATGGCATTTGACCCACCGATCCCACAATCCCAAGTGTTTTTACCGACCCTTCTCTGTGTTTCCCTGCAGCATTTGAGCCAACAATCTTTGGTGTTTTGCTGACCCTTCTTCATATTTTCCCACGAGCCTAAACCTTTCCACACATTCACCACAGCGTTGTTGAGAAATGTAAAGTTTCAATGAATCTGCTACAAAATAATGCAATATATCTGTGGTCTACAGAAACTTAAAAACCTACATTTTCTTCTGGCCATTGGGTTGTTGAACCACAGGGATTGTGTATTTTCAGAGAAACAGGATTTCAGAGCAATGAGTGTTTGTTTTGGGGATAATGGGCTGTTGGAGAAATGGGCTTTTGGTTCAATGGGACAACGGGGCTTCGGAATTTTGGGCTGCTGGAACAATGGGCAATCCCCACCCAAAGCCCGCTCAAATGTGATTGGTCAATACTACTGAGTCTACAAATGGAAACCAGAACACTTCCAGTATTAAAATCTTGTCCCGCTGCCAATAGATTCTGCTCTCATATACAGATATCTGTTAATAGAGATAACAACGGACAAACAGCACCAGGCAGTTTTGGTTTGGCAAGAAAAGCACTCCTGTTTTTTAAAATACTGCAAATGGTTATAAATTTATTTAATTTGAATTTATTAGCAACACCCACTTTGTAAAATTTAAAAAATAAGGAAACATCCACACAATGTCCACCTAAAGATAAGCCTTTCAGATCACAGTCGAAATTATGCCATCTGAAACACCGAGTGTCTGACACTCAAGCTGCTCCTCGTTATCACAGAGATCACACAGAGAGGAGGAAGATACGACTGCTGACCCACCTGAGTCATCATCACACAGATTACTGCTCAGGACTCTCCCACATGGATCCATCACAACATGAAGCATCACAGAGGACGTCTGAGTGAGTTATCAGGATCACTGACACTCCTGTTTATAGTGTTGCTGTTCTGATGCACGTCATGTTTAATGTTTCCCCCTGAGATATTTTCTGGAGACTTATTTCTTTCATGACTTAAGTTTGGTTTTAAACCAGAATTTTGTTTAACTAAAAACAGTATGCTTATTCACATTTGTTATTGTCTCAAATAACATATTAGAGTCAGTTTTGAAGTCTTATACGAGGTGTTTTCTGTGTGGTGACTTTAGGTTTGTAGGATGTTTATTGGTGGGTTTGTCTTCTCACTCTCTGCTCCACCTGTTGAAGGAACTCTGAACTCACGTCAAAGCAAGACACTTGTATATTTTTAGTATTGGGTGAGTTTACGATGGAGTTAGTTGAACGCTTGATGTTTTTTATGAAGACGCTAAAGGTGCCTTTGGCATCAGTATGATGCAGAGTGGTGTGACAAAGTGTCAGCGTTTGATGCCTTGGGATTGAGAAGGGGCTGGGAGGTGACTGTGTACATTTTATATTTTTTTTGGATGAGCTATTTCTTAATAACTCTCTTCATATGTTGCTGCCGTATGGAGAAAGAAGCTTTCTTTGTTGGAGTCCAAATGGAGTTTTAAGCACATGAGGGCAGCTCTGTGAGGCTGTACTAAACGTACTTAACATCAGCGTGCTAACATGCTGGGAACTGCCCATTGGTCCGACCATATTAAACCCATTGTTCCGAAGTCCATTCCGAAATCATCATGATGCCCTGTGGTTAAGGTCTGGTTAGGTTTAGGCACAAAAACCACTTGGTTAGGGTCAGGAAAAGATCATGGTGTGGGTTAAAATGAAAAAGAAAGTGACAAACACATAAGCCGTGAGCCTGCTCCGCCTCAAGCCTTTCCCAGCTGACCCAGAGCCGGTCGCGGCGCACCATCAAGGTAGAAATACGCCCGCCGGGAGCCGTTCAGCACCGCGGACTGTCGGACTAATGGGATGTCGGACCAATGACATGGACCCAACATGCTCACAGTGCAACGTCTTCTCATAGAACGATTCATATACGCTATAAATTTGCGCCCCACAAATTACCTTACGTCCTTAACATACAGTTACCTAATTATTGTAAAGTTATGGAGGTTTGGTATAGGAACAGAACCATGGTGACGACATACCTGAAAATGACTTAAAGTTCACATGGATCCAAATATGCAACTTCAGGGTAAAGTCCCAGGCAAAAATCAAATTTCATCACAGCTGATCCAAAAGTTGTTGAGATATTTCCCTAGAAACAAAAACATGACGTTCATGATGGCATTAGATGGTCAGAGGATCACCGAAGTCAGTGGGGTTCAGCCTCTGGGGATCATGAATGTCTGTATAAACCTTCATGGTTCTCTTGGAGTATCTGAGTCTGTATTAAAGTATGCCAACACACACATTTTGGGGGAAATTGAGATTTTGGTGGTAAATCTTTTAAACAGAGTCAAGTCTGTCTGTGATATTTAGATTTTTCTTGTGTACCACCAAAATCCTTACTGTTCATCCTCTGAGGAGCATTAATGTACCATTTCATTGAAATTTCAATATAAATCTGGGCAGCAGTAGAAGTGTACTTATCATTGTTGGATTTGGGAGGTTTTTATGGGTTTGATTTCAAATTGAACCCTCCAGCACAAACACGTTGGACCCCAACAACTGGATCATATCCGATTTTGTTAATGTGCTAAACACCAACCTTCATGCTGCGAGGTGAGACTGATCCTCCGCTCGGTCTGTTGGTGCAGATAGAAACACCGCAGAGAAACATGTATTAATTGGCAGAGGGAGAGCTAGCGTATCCGCACAGAGCTGCAGCGTCCAGAATGTCATCAAGACCTTGAGATTACAACGGAAAATCAATTAAGGCCTGTAATGCGGAGCGGCAGGCCGGGGAGCCGCCGCCGCTCACAGCTTTAAATTGGCTGCTGGAGCCGAGGGGCCGGCTGCTCGGCTCTCCGGCTGATTGTCCCTGGCAGAGGTCAGAGGAGCTCTCCAAACATTTAACACCAAACAACGGGACCGCTGATTACAAGTGATCACTGCACTGAGGCTGTGCTGAACTCTGCTACATGAGCACCGCTGCTCAGTCTGTCAGCAGGAACAGCTGAGAGGTTCATCATGGGGACAGGTTCAGTTATTGTTTGGACCTTTTGTTATTGTTGTTTTTAATGTATGAATTATAATTTGTTTGATTAATTCACTTATTTTCTATGTTTGGTGTGTTCGGATGTCCAGCAGCTTCTAGTGTCGCCAAACAGACCTGAGCCACATGACCTCCTCTCGATCATGTAACCTGGAAAGAGGACAGACAAACACACAAGAGGCAAAACTGAAGCACATTGTTCACATAGATAGGAGAAATAAATAAATAAAGAGAGATAAGAGGAGGACAAAGACCCAGATCCAACAGCCAGGAGAGAAAGAAGGTCCCTAAAATAGCTGATTTTCCAGCACAGAGAATAAAATATCACAGTATACTTAAAGGATTGTCACCAAAAATGCTAAGCCTGCACTCTGATCCTTCAAAGATGCAATATCAGTGATATTTGTACACCCAGAGCCATCCTCAGGGCTTGTAGCTGCATGCTGTGCAGCTGTGCAGCTGTGCAGCTGTGCAGTTGCAGCGTTGAGATGTTTGTGCTCTGGATGGAAACAGATAAAGCAGCATTCAGCCGTCCACACACGGCTGCAGGCTGATTATCACAGCGCTCACATGGCCCTAGGCTCGTATTTATCTGCCTCAGCAGGAGCTGCTGCTGCCTGCAGCTCTCAGCTGGAAGAAGTGACACAACAAGGACCGTCTGCTGCAACGTTGACATCTGCTGGCTGCTGAGCTGCAGCACAGGACAACAGGACGGGGATCAAAGCAGGAACCCGCAGGTTCTCAATAGAACCCTAGAACACAAATAGGGGGAGACAGGAGTGTTAGAGGAAGTAAGTGTTTAATCATATCATATAAGTGGCCTCATAGTGAAAATATCATACAGTAAATGAGCAGCTGGTACAGATGCAAACACATACAGAAACAAGTTAAGCAAATATTTGCTGAATTATTCTAGAGGGGCGACAGATTCATGTCTTCATTAATAATTTTTACATTTTTGTCGTATGTAAAGACTAAATTACTGAAGCTGAATGATGTTTTTTACACATGTTAACAACAAAAAAAAAATAATTAATAACTTTTGTAAATTCCATATATCATTATTCTGTTGTTAAAAATGGCACTACATTTGATGAAGAACACATAATGACTTAATTAGGACTTGCAAAACAATGACTTGGTCTCACCCTTGTTAAAAAAAAATTCATTAATCCTGTACATTTTCAATTAAAAACAAAAGGAAATTAAATAAAATGAATATTTGTTTATTTATCTTATCAGCGGTACGTAAAACAAAACAAAACAAAGCTTTTTTTGGAAAAAAAAGAAAGGAAAGAAAAATACTAACACAATGAAATGTTGATTAACTGGTAAAATCTGAATTATAGTCATGTATGTTCATCCTTACATGGGTGAGTGAATGGATGAATAGATGAGTCTACAGTTGATGGATGCATAAATGATTCTGTTATCAGATAAAAGGATGAATGCATGGTTCGATAACTTTACGGATGGATGGATGGATGGATGGATGGATGGATGGATGGATGATTGAATGCTTGGTCCTACCTTTGGATGGAAGGATGGATGGTTTTATGGCTGAACAGATAAATGGTTGGTTGGTTGGTTGGTTGGACAGTCCTAACTTTGGATGGCAGGATGTATGGTTCTGTGGCTGAGCAGATAAATGGATGGATGGTTCTATCTTTGGACGGATCGGACTGTATATAATAATGGACGTAGCTACCATGACATCACCCATTTGTTTGTAGACTCCCATTCTGAAGCCTCTTGTCCAGCAGTTTGGGTAGCCATGTTGGTTTTTATAGCCAGAAGTGACCATATTTGGCTGAGACGGTGGAGCTGTGTAGGAGCAAGGGGTGGATCTGACTGAGAAGCAGAGGACAGATGGCAGACAGCCTGTCACTCAGAGCAGCCATGCCCTTGGTTATGTATTTTCAGCCCCGGAGGTTTCCACTTGGGACGGGTGTATAAATAAATGTATGTTTGGAGGGATGGTTGGTTGGAAACATGGATAAGTGGATTAATATATCCATTCCTCCAACAATAATATCATTGCTGAAGAAAATGAAGTGATGATTCAATGGTTTGAAGATGGAAAGTATGGATACAGAACATATATTTTATTTCCTTGTTTTACTTAGACTTAATTTATCACCATATATTGTTTTTGTTTTTCATTCTTGGAGCTTCATGGTTGGACAGATGAAGGATGGATGGTTGGAAACATACACGGACAGAAGAATGGATGAATATATCCATTCTTCCAACAATAATACCACTGCTGAAAAGAATGAATGGATGATTCAGGGGTTAGATTTAATTCACATGAATATATCTTGCTTTTGTTTTTCATTATTTTCACCCTATGGTTGGACATATAAGGATGGTTGTATGGTGGGAGACATGGCTTGAGGGATTAGTATTCTTCGAACAGTATTACCATTGTTGAACAAATAGATAAATATTTTTCATTTTTTTGTTGTATTAGTTTTATTTCATATTATAATATTTCTTGCTTTTCTTTTAGTGATCTTGTTGCTGTATGTTTGGACAGATGCATAGATGAACAAATGGATGTTTGAATGGATGAATGGCTGGTTCTGTGGTTGGATGGATGAATTGTTGGATGGCTGCATGTCTCTCTGTGGGTTCATGACTCCATGCGATGGTGGTCGATGAAGTGAGACGGAGCGAACATCTCCATCTTCCAGTCTGAACGTCGCCTGCAGTGTCTCAAAACGATTCCCTCGGTTGGATCCAGTTTGGTTTTCCCTCCCCCCTCAACCGCACCACCAACACCAGCCTCCCCCTCATTCCTCCTTTCTGTCTCTATTTATAGAGCCTGTTGGAAACACATTGTAATGAACAGGATTCCCAGCTCTAACCCTCACTCACTGTCTGTCCTCAGCAGCTCTCTGATCCCCAGCAAAACAAAATATGTCTGAAAAATGTGGAAATGAACGAAACGATGTGTGCTGTCTTTTTATAAGGCGAAACATGAAGCAATACGTTTGGAGTGGACAGAAAATACAGCACAGAAATCCAAATGATTAGCCCACTGATTAACATCTTTGTACCCCAAATGGTTGACATTGAACTCAAGGTTATTGTAGTCCTGTCATGTGTATGGACTACAAAAATGTAGGTTGAGTGAAGCAAAATTTAAAGACGAAAGTAGGAAGAAGAAGAAAGAGGTAGGTAGTTACCAAGATAATTACAATGGCCCCTAGTGCACGTCGTTATGATGGAGTTACTTGCGCTAGTTACTTGTTATGCGCCTAAACTAGCTACTTTATAATCTTATCGTCACATGATCTAATAGAGACTTGACATTTGGTAACACCAACAGACATAATACCCAGAAATCATCATTGCATATATATATATCACAGAAATACCAACAGAAATAAAAGATTATTCATTTAATTGTATTGTTTTTATAGTTTATGTATTGGTTATAGAGAGTATGGCAAATGGAGTTTTTCTTGGAACACAGGCATATTTCGAAGGCCAGCATATAGTTGGAGGGCCCACTCACTCACCTGATGGGCCCCAGTGCAACCACCCTGCCTGCACGGTCTAAATTTATGCCCCTGACCCAGAGACTGATTCGTTAAGATTTTGATTACCCCCTACGAAACCTACGAAACTGTGACGGCTGCGATCACGTGAAAATTCGATGACCTAAACCTAACCTATGTAACTTTACATTAAAGCTGCTACAAGGAACTTTTAACTGGATATGCAAAAGTCTCTCGTTTCTGCTGATGTCTGTGCGTGACAACAGCAAATGAGACCATCGGTGTGAAGATAAGCTATTTCTATATAGTGTATATCCATACCTTTAGGAAACTGTCTCCGGGTCCGCCCCAGGTCGCTTCCAGGACGAAACGATTTACGGCACTCAGACGGCACACGTCATCTTACCTAGCTGCTTACATTTATAGTGACTCTTATAAATAGTCGCTATTCCTCCTCCTCGACCCGACGTCCGCGGGGAGTTAAAATAGCAGCAATCATCGGGTAAAAGTTCTGTGAAAGCACTGGACTCACCAACAGTCAGCCACGTCTCAGTCACACAGAGAAAATCCAATCCTCGGGAAGTCAGGAAATCCTTCAGGATAAACGTTTTGTTCGCTAGCGATCTAGCATTTACCAGCCCAATCCTGGCAGGAGCCGGCGGGTCCACGGCGTTAGCTGTCCGGGGAGCCACACACAGAGGCCGCAGGTTGCGCAGATTCACCCCGCGCCAGCGGGGACGAGGAGAGCAGGGGCCGCGGGGCTGGAACACCTCATCCGGGCCGACGACAGGTACCAGCCAGGCGTCGACAGGGTCCAGCGAGTGCCGAGAAATAAAGAGGCGAGGCACCGCTCCATACTCAGTCCAAGAAGCCGTGGAAGTGCTCGCCAAACAGGCCTTCAGCCTTACCAGCTGACCGCTGCGTTTACCCTGCCGGCGGTGGCGCTTACACCGGAGAGGTGGAGCTGGGGCGCGGCAGAGGTGAGCTGGGATCCCCGATAGGAGCGGGGGCAAAGTTTTCCCGTGTTGTTTCATTCATTCCCAAAACAAACACATGCACGAGCCAGGTAAGCTACTTTACGACAATACGTGCTAGAGCTCATGGGAAATGTAGGCTTCATTCCGGCAAAACACTACCGCTTTTGTCCACAGGGTCGCCAAAATCAACTCAAAATGAAAGTTCCTTGTAGGGGCTTTAAGTACAGAATGCAACAAAGCCCCAGCCATGATTCTTCTCGTAACCCTAACCCAATAGGTAGGGGCTCTAATTCGTGAGATATCCAAACCATTGTTTGATGATACGTTCTCATACATCGTCCTGAAACAACTGAATTTGCCATTTTCCTTGAGAAGACAGTCTCGTCTTGTTACATGTTCAGGGGTAGGTTCGCCTAGATTACGAAACATTTTCTCTTTAAGCTCCAGTGTCAGGTATCCATGCAGAAAGTTGTGTTATTATGTGTTCACATTTGAGACCTCTCTGAGATTTCTGCCTTCTTTTCTTGGTGGTTTTCTGAGCAGTATTTTACCTTCAATGTACTGGAGAGTCTTGTATTGATCTGTCACTCTCAATCATGTCTGCACAGCTAGAAACCACCAGAGGTAAGAAAATATATGTTTTTGTCATTTAGGTGAACCAACAACTACAAAACAGCCCCACAAAATTGCAGTTTTTATTTTAAGCATAAAATGTTGCTCTTTTCTTTTACATGTCAAAATACAAATACATTTACAAAGAGATCCAGTTGCACCAGTTGTGTCCGTCTGCTTGGGTGAGCCAATCAGTGAAAACAATGAAAACACTTTTAAATGTTGTACATTTGAATGCATAGTCTACCCCCGACTCCTCTGACAGTCAGTTTATTTCATAAATCCCCGTTTTCTTCTGACCATATTTAGATTGTGGGGTATTTATAATCTATCTTGCAGTTATATTCTCAGTCATACAGAATGTGGAGGTGTCAAATATCCGCTGCCTGTGATTAAGCTCATCAGTATTCTCTTCCATATTTAGGTCACATAGTCCCTATGTACTCTCCTCATTTGCATAATCACAGAATACCATATCTTTTTCTTTTTTTTTTAGGATTTCTTTCTTCCAGACTCACAGACATATTTTGGTGGTGTGTGTTTGAGTGGAGCAGATACAGTAAGAGCAGATTTGAAACATTTGTGTGCATTGTTTATCATCATGAATACATACAGTGAGACATGGTATGAATTGCAGTTGCTGTCTTTGACTGATGAACGCCAAATCTAGACTTATCTATAGTGCGGATTACCACATGTCCTTTAAGGGTTAAAACAAAGGCGCAGCAACACAATTATACAAACTCAGTCCACCACTTTGGTACAGACCAGTCTGTTGTCTTTCCAAAGTCGTCAAATACTGCTGCTTTGTCAGTGATGTGGGCATTAGATACTGACGCACAAAGGCACCATTTGCAACGGTATAATATGCACTGAGTAGTGGCAGTTGTTGACGGAGCCGCCAACCGAAGTCGTCCAGTACTTGCACTATGTCAGTGGACATTTGTGTAAAATACTGACACACAAAGGCACCTTTCACAGCAGTTTGTAAGCAGTGCCAACGTAATATCAGAAGGTGGACAGTCGCTATATGATGGGTGGAAAGGGAGGTGGATGGGTCCAACAAAAACTGGACTTTCACCCAGGAGCCTGGTTGTTCCATGTATCTGTAGCCCCTTTTACACTGCCAGATTTTCCGCAAATGTTGGGCCGTTTTGCCGGCAAGCTGTGAGCGTTTAGACACACAGAGCCGGATTGGCGATTTGATCTGAGGTGCCCAATTTTCCGCCTCATAGGGTAGACATATTGGTGGAACCTTTTTGATTTAAACAGACCGAGGCGGCCTACCACCATGGGAGGGGCTGTTGATGACTTGTGGGAGGAGCTGTTGATGACGCCGCACATGCGACCCACTGGCAGTGGATAAACAGGAAACAGCTGATAGCAGGAATTAGCGAGCAGCTAGTAGCAAGAGGGAAACACAAACCTGACAGACACTGTAAAGATGAGCAACTGGGGAGACAAGGAATTGTGCACCCTCCTTGTCCTCTCATTTTGCTGCACTCCCCGATTTTGTTTTTATACTGCCAATGCTGAAAGAAGACTGATTGGGCTTTCCTGCAAATTTGCACAAACACTTTGTGCAAACACTCACGTCCCCCAGAGGTGGAATGACATGATGATCCCCTGATTTTTCCTCTTGTGCCACCATAGGGAACATTTTACTGAAATAGCTTAGCAACTGAGTATCAAACACATTCTCTCTATGACCTCGTCACATATCAACATTTGGTCATGGACCTTCAACGTCCAGATATGACGTCCAAGGTACCCTGGGTGAGTTGGTCATGTCAGCTTCAGCCTGTTGCATGCATTGTCTGTTTTCAAAATACCCTTCCCTTTTCATAGGAAATTTGACATTTACATACAGTCTTTTTCAAAATAAATGCACGATGTCAGTACAACAATGCAAACTGACTTTCTTTTTTCCTCAAACAACAAACACACTTGGTTGGGTTTAGGAAAGAAGAACAGGGTTTGGCTTTAGAAACTTATGGGACACAAACACCGCTCTCTCAGTTGAAAGTCGGTGTTTGTTGGACCCATCCACCACTTTTCCCATCAGCCCTACTCAGACTTTCGCCACCTCAACTGTCATTCTTGTCTCGTTGCAATTTCCCCTGATGCCACCGAGCACTTTTAAACTATAATAGAGACTGGCCGTGTATCATGCTGACATTAAAGGATGGCTTGTTTTTGTCAGTGTTTGTCACTGCCCAAGCGCCAGATTTCGACAACTTCGGAGTGAGACCGGGTTGGATTGGGAACTTTTATTGGACATTTTTTACTGTTTTTTGACATTTTATAGACCAGACAACCAATAAACTAATCAAGAAAATAATTGGCACATTAATGCATATTAAAAATAATTGTTACTTGCAGCCCTACACTTTATTATACCCTAAAGACACAAAACTAGATGTCATCTTTTCTGTGGGTTCACGGCCCGCTGATTATTTAGCCGCCACCAGCAGTGGCTGCCTCCTCCTGAGCGATGCTGCTGTCACATTAATGGGAAATACCAGTGGGATTGGTGTCGTACCCTGAGGCACTCCGAAAACAATGTCTGCAGATGACATTGGAAAGAACATAAAAAACTAAACATGAGCACTGCTTGTTTTCTCAGGATGATAAGATGAGTTGTGAGGACAAGACAACAGTTTTCTTGAGATAATAAAATAATAGATGATTCTAAGATAACAGACCCCAGAGAAGAAAATGAAGCTGCAGCAGCTCGCCAAAGTTTTAGAGACCCAGTTAAATCTCGATCAGCTTTGAGAAAAAGCTTAATTGCCTCTTTTATTAACAATAAAACCCCCTCTGACATTATAGTGTTTGACTTTGCTCTGATTTCAGTGTTATTGATGTCTTTATTCTGGTCCCTTCTGTCTCATGTAGCTCCCTCTTTGTTCGGTCGTCCCTGTAACGCCGCCGGCTCCGGGGCAAAAGACAAAGACTCTTTCTCTGAAATTTCTCCCCAAAGAGTTTGTGACAGCTTTGCATATAAATTTGTTTGTGAGTAAATCCTCCCCTGCAGGACTTCTTTTTAACTCCGACGCCTCAGCGGGAGCCGTCAGAGACTCCTGAAGAAACAAGGAGACTTTCAAGATTTGAGTTTGACAGAGCTCTGTATTAGAATTAAAATTCAATTTTGTCCTCCAAAACGCCCCTTTGTCTGTCTGAGAGATTCACACCTGACAGTCACAGAGAGATGTGAGGTTAAAAAGTTGGAAAAGCATTTAACTCGTCCACCAGAGCGGAAAATTGTCTTTAGTTCACTAAAACAAAAAAGCAACATATAATGTGCACAGTAAATCAAAAATAGTAATAAACACAACTGAAGTACAAACAGTAAATTAGTTTTGGGTTTTTTTTAAAGCTAATAAATTATTAAACATAACATGAAATGATGTTGCTTGACATAAAAGACTTCAAACATATACAGTATATTTGGATAACAAAGGCGGCCCCCATCACACCAAGAAACTAAAGGATAAGAATATCAATGTCAATCTGATATCAGTATCAGATCTCCAAGATTTACACTCAAGGAAAAGATGGGAAACATAATAAAACCACAAAAGTTCCTCTGCATGTGTCTTCTTCTTATTATAATTTGTTATGGATTTACTTCATGTAATTCAGAGATATATTTACATGACATTGAAACCAGCGATGGAAAGTACATTTACTCATATACTGTAGGCTAGTTAAAGCTCCAGTGTGTAGGATTTAGGGGGAAATATTGGCAGGAATGGAATGTAATATAATTAGTTTGTATTTTTTACTGCATAATCACCTGCTGTGTTTTTGTTGCCTTAAAATGAGCTGTTTATGTCAACATAGGGAGCAGGTCCCAAGAACGGACAAACCAAACTCTGGCTCTAGACAGGGCCATTTGTGTTTTCACGTCAGCTGCTGTATTAAGCAGATTTTTTCAGCGGGAGAAAAACAAACAATTTTTTAAACGTAAAAACAGCTTTATGTTGTGTTTTTACTGGTTTTAACATCCTGGTCGAGGAAAGGAAGAGCCCTCTGTGGATAATTCATTTCCCGGTAAAAACCTCCTGAACGTCTACATCTTCATCAAGTTCATTCATTCATTGTTTTTTTTCCCATAACCTCTTATCCTGTTAGGGGTCACGGGGGGCTGGAGCCTATCCCAGCTGACCCTGGACAGGTCACCAGACTATCACAGGGCTGACACATAGAGACAGACAACCATTCACACTCACATTCACACCTACGGACAATTTAGAGTCACCAATTAACCTGCATGTCTTTGGACTGTGGGAGGAAGCTGGAGCACCTGGAGGAAACCCACGCTGACACAGGGAGAACATGCAAACTCCACACAGAAGGGCGCCCCCACCCTGTGAACCCTCTTGCTGTAAGGCGACAATGCTAAGCACTGCGTCACCGTGCCGCCCAGGATCTTAAAGTAGAAGAGAAAAAACGGTGAGCACAGATTAGCAGGTACTGAGTTAGCGGTCTGTCTCCAACATGCAAAATAGCATTGAAGAAGTGCTTGTTCATAATGTGAAACTGCTTTATTCATTGTTTTTACTGGTTTAAATCAGCTGGTCTGTTTGTTTAAGAGAGGAAGAGACATCTATGGACAATTCAGCTCAGGGTAAGATGCTCCACCTTAAGGTACAGTAAACAATCTTAATTATGAACATTTAATTGTAGTTTTCTTGTTACTTACTTTAATCTTAAAGCTCCTGGTGGAAAGCACACACAGGTTTATATTTAAAGTGATTTTAAATGATAAACAGTGCTTTGGATTATTAGTTTCATTCAGACTCAGTGAACCAGTTTCCCAACGCAATATGCTGTGTAACTGCTGAAACTGCTGTTTGGGTTTGAAGAGGTGTCAGACTTCAACAATGGAGTCAGAAATCAGGTTTACCGAGCTGCTGCAGTGCTTCAGCTCTGTCCAGCAGATGTCAGGATTTCACCACTTTACAGCAGCCTGATGACCTCCGATGGGGAAGAACCTGACAGGAAAAACTGAGGGTTTATTGATCGTCATATTTCTTTTCATTTCAGGACTTTTCATCTGAAGATAAATCCATATCCAATGTGAAAAGAGATTTATTTCTGATCTGAGACAAAACTGAAATGTGTGACTTTTGATTTTCTCTCTCCTTCTGTCTTTTTACTCCACTGATTGTATCAGGTGTGCTGATATCGGGACCTGTTATCTGACAGTCAGGTTAATCTCAGATCATTACAGCAGGTAGTTATCAAATCCATACATCGAAGAGTAATGAGACTGTTCCACATTTAACATTAAATACAAAACAGATTTTACATAGCAGGATTGAAACTGTGAGATACTATGTGGAGCACAAAAACGATGTCAATTGACAGGCCGACCACTGACCACTGACTGACCTCTGCTATCAAGGTTTGTCAGACGTTAAGCTGCGCTAGTCTGTAAAATGTAAAGGTCCAGTGTGGCAGATTTAGTGGCATCCAGCAGTGAAGATTACAGATTGCAAAAAGCTGAAACTTCTCCTGGTTAGAGTCTCTTCAGTCTTCATCGTTCAGAAGGTTTTTAATTATCTGCAGAGGTCTCCTCCTCTCCCAAACAAACGAACTGGGTGATTTAAACCGGTATAAACACTAAATAAATTTCATGTTACAAATAAGTGTTTCTCCTTCGCTGTTTGGCACCTTGCAGTTTCATGTAAAAAAAAAAAAAAAAATCTGTGTTTTTCTGACCCTGCTTGTCACAGGGGACGTCTTGATAAATCAAAAACTCAAAAACTCATAAACATGAAAATACGATCTTCCCTCTCTAGAGTCAGTGTTTGGTTTGTCCATTCTGGGCTACTGTAGAAACATGGCAACATCCATAGACAAGGACCTGCTCCATATGTAGATATAAACAGCTCATTCTAGTACAACAAAAACACAACAATTCTAATTTTCAGGTGATTATACATTAAAGAAAACATACTTATTATATTATATTCAATTTCTGCCAATAGATTTCCCTAAATCCTACACACTGGACCTTTAATAAAGGAGGTAATAAAATCCAAAATACACCTAAAAAACATAGAAAAGTAACACAAAATAATGCTCAGAAATTTCCCAGAATTTTCGTCTTCAAGTCCTGTCTTTATATCAAAGTCTAAACATAGAAAATTCAAATGTTGGATATACATTTGTGCGGAAAAATAATAGAAAATATTTTGTCCTCCAGTATCCCATCATGTTTGTTTTCTGAGCTGAAGACGGACAGGGTCAGAGATGCTTTGGTTTTAATAGAAAATCCCCTTTTTCCCATCTTAAAGCCACCGTGAAGCCTCACCTCTGCTGCTGCTGCTGACTGACTCATACTGAGGATTTTCAGGTGCACTGAACGCTTCACAGAGCTGCCACTCAGTCTCTGTCAGCCGCAGCTTAAGTCAAGCCGCTGCAGGTGAGACACTCTCAGAATGATAAAACATTCGACCCACCAAAAACAACACAACTGATTCCAGGAAGAAGAGATGCCAAACATTCGCCATATAGCTTCAGTCAGAGCAGGAAGTGATTCATGCAGTAACTGTGTCATAACATGTCATCGACCTCACTGCCAGTCAGTGGAAGAAGGTCATCAGGTTCTTTAATTAAGACAAACTATGCTATTAATAGCACACTGGGAAATACTCTATTACAAGTGAAAGTCCTGAATTCAGAACCTGACTTAACTAAACGTAAGTATTGTCAGCAAAATGTACAACAATTATGGAAAGTGAAATTATTATTATTTTTTATTTATTTTTATTTTTTGTGCAGTACAATGTTCCCTGTCAGTGTTATTCCCTGTCAGTTTTACTGCTGTAGACCATCATGGTTGTGCTCATTTTAACTCCTTTATATACTGTTGGGTAGTTTGATCCACAGCAGTTCATCGTATTCAGCGCTTCTTTTGGCAGAAATGGAATATAATGTAGTAAGTATGTTTTCTTTAGCGTATAATCACCTGAAACTAAGAATCATTTTGTTTCCGTTACCTTAGAATGAGCCATTTATATCTACACACGGAGCAGGTCCTCCTCTACTAAGTCACCCATATTGTTTCTACAATAGCCCAGAATGGACAATCTCAACACTGGCT
The DNA here is from genome assembly GCF_006386435.1 of Epinephelus moara. Taxonomy (NCBI): domain Eukaryota; kingdom Metazoa; phylum Chordata; class Actinopteri; order Perciformes; family Serranidae; genus Epinephelus; species Epinephelus moara. Next base: position 31,974,318 of record NC_065528.1, on the reverse strand, counting down.
CTAGATAGGGCCACTCACGTTTACGTGTCAGCCATCGTAGTTCTCCTACGTGCCACTAAATCCTACAGACTGCACCTTTAATAAAACAGATATGAGGATTTGCTTCTATGTAAATTTTATTTGTCTGACAATGTGTTCACATTTCTAGAAAATTTTTTGTATGTATGAAATAGAAGTGTGCATTATACCACAGTGTTTAACACTAGTACTTAAGATATTAAAAATATTGAAAATAAAATATATATTGTGTTTATTGGCAGTGCACAGATTTATTAAAAGTACTGCAAGTTTTTGTACTTTACCTGGTCTATTTTTGTTCCTTTATACTTCTCCCCCATACATCTCAGTTACAGATGGATAACTGAACGGGCCCACAGGACACAACAACAAGGAGATACAAAAAAGTACAAGGAGCCACAAAAACAATTATAGCTGCTGCGCAGTGATGGGTCGGGTCCGGGCATTTTTAGGCAATTCTGAGCAACAAGCAGAAGAATTGGAAGACATTTAGAAATTTAGCAACACAATCTGCCTTTTTCAAAATGCTGTCAAAAATTCAGTTTTTGAGATACAATTCTGAAATTTGCCACACATCATCTACCATGACTCTAGAATTTTGTCATTTTTTTCATGAACATTGAAGATTTATTTAGCAAGAATTTGCATGTATATGTTTACAGTACCGTTTACAGTCAAACATTTTGATGCACTGTAGGCTCAATTTTTGATAAATCAAAAATTGTGGGAGGAGATCGGTTTAAGAGGTTTTAGTTTTTGATGAAAGTTGTGAAGTTGTAGCACGTATGGTTGATTTGTTATGAATTTTCAAAGTTTTGAACTTTAGACTCTTGCTGTAGCGCCACCATCAGGACTATTGGCTTGAGTTTACAGCTGAGGATATCTGGCATGAGACTGGACCTTTGTGCAAAGTTTGGTGAGTTTTCACCCATGGGAAGTATGATTTCCTCAGAAGAAGAAGAAAGAAGAAAGAAGAGGAAGAATACCTAGGATTACAAAAGTGTCCTGGCAGCTTAGCTGCCCGGACCCTAACTACAAGGAGACACAAAATATCTAGGAGACACAAAAACAACTACAAGGAGACACAAAAAAGTACAAGGAGACACAAAAACAACTATGAAGTGACACAAAATGGCCCAAAAAAGACACAAAATTATCTCAATAAGACACAAAATTACTTCACAGAGACCGAAAGAGCTTAAAAAAAGACACCAGACAACCACAAGGAGACACAAAATGACAAAAACGGACACAGAATTGCTTCAAAGAGACAAAAAATACAATAAAATAACATAACAAAGATGCATAATGAGACACAAAACCACCGCAAAGTCTGTGAGTATTGCTCCTGTGTGAGGGACATGGTGGGGCCCCTTCCATGCCTGTGCTCAGGGACCCACTGTTTAATAATCCGCCCATGATCTCAGAGGGAAATATTGCACTTTTTGCTGCACTACATTATTTTTGACAGCCATGGATACGTTTATGATTCAGGTTATTAAAACACATAATCTATTGTTGTAGATTAAGGTATATGTATACCTTTACCAGCTGCAACATTAAAGTGATGAATGCATCAGTAATTATAATCCTATGATATAATGTACATTATTCTGAAATGGACCATTCTGCGTAATGAGTGCTTTTACATTTGATGAGCTACTTTAATTATATTTTGATACTTTTGTACTTTAACACAAGTTAGTTTGAATGCACTACTGTATATTTACACTGTGGTATTACTACTTTTACTTCAATACAAGTTTCGAGTACTTCTTTTTTGTTTTATTTGTGTGTTTGGGGGGAAACCCATCTGATGGCGTCATCCACTAGCCTCCCTCTGGGAGTTCGAACTGAGCATGCGCAGTATCCCTCCCTGCCAGCGGCGGCTGTTTGAGGAAGTTTGGATCAACTTTGTACCTGCTGAAGAGGAGTAGCCCCTAATGTCCGCTTATCTGCTGCCACAGGTGAGTGTCTGACTGTCTCACACTGCTTCATATCTCCTCACAAACTTTATCAGACGTCGCATGAAGCGTGTGAAGATCAACAGATAACATTTAACCGTTTGTTTGGCTCGTGCGCAGCAGATAAACGCGACTCAGTGAATCAGCGCAGGTGTGCTGCTGCTGCTGCTAAGATGCTAATCAGAGTTTTACCTGTATGCTAACTAGCGGGTTCACTTTCCTGCGGTGTGTGTGTTAGCTAGCTGGTGTTTAACTCCGCTGTGTCGCGGTATAGTGTCTTTAAACTCTATGTTCAGTTTGGTTTGTTAACCTCTGTCGACTTTAACTTTTAATTCTCTCATTTAATAACTCGCTAATTAGCGTCAGATATCATAAAGTGAAGCAACAGTGGAAGAAGTAAAAGTAAAAGCAGTGATGTCACCGTGTAAAGACACTGTGTTAGATTAATGTAGTGGGGTAACAGTACAATATTTGTCTCTGACATGTAGTGGAAGTAGAGAAAAGCTGTAGCTGTAATTTAAACATAAGTACAGTACCATTACCTGAGTAAAGGTACTTAGTTATGTGACACCACTAAACTGAAATTTGTTTTATGTCTGGAGGTTTAAATCTAATGTTAGTTGATGTAATTTCTTCCTCTGGATGTAATCTCTGTTAGTGAAAACTATCAGGGCTCCTACTGATGATTCATTTCTGTTTTTCATTTCTTCTCTTCATGAACAGACTTGACCTCCATCATAATGACGTCAACATCAGAGCTGGAGCAACTGGCTGAAATAGGTGAGTGCAATACACACAAAGTAATTCAGTTATTCATTTTTATTTTATAAAACCAAGTAAAAAGGCCGTTGGGCCTGAGGCATGTGCTGCGAAGCAGGATTTTGTGGCCGATAACCGGCAAGTACCTGCTTCTCATGGCCGATAGCCAATAAGTGCACATATTTGTGTTTTAAAAATAATAATCTGGTGTATAACATGGAGTTTATGTACACCTGAGGGTAGAGAAAATATTGATTATTTAATTTGCCATAGCCCTGACCTCATCAAATCAACCCGACATCACTTGGACGATATGGCCCCTAAAAAAGAGAACAGAACTGCAACAAAATAAGTGATGTAGTTTTACAGTTTGCTTCAGAAATGATCTCTTGTTTCTTTAGTTTGTGAACAACAACAGTAACTCAGAGTAAGATTCAGATTCTGTTACAATATTAATGGTTCAACTAAATAAAATCTGCCACAAATTACACATTTAAACAGCTCCCAAATACAAAAATGTCCCCTGGGATCTATATTTATAAATCAACAGGTGATTTTCTTCTCTTTTATTTATTTATTTTTTCCCACCTGGACCTTTATGCTCTGCCATTTCTCCTCTAATCATCACACTGTAACCTGTGACAGGCTGTTATGATCCCACAACTATCACACAGTCACATATATGACACACAGGTTTACATCTCCAAAGGTTTATGACAAACGAGGGGATAAGGAGAGACGCTTTTCTGCTGCCAGAGGAGCCGCTGAATGAGTTCCCTCTGAGCAGTAAGTCACTAAAAGAATCTGGGTCTGATCCAGATGTGGTCGCATTCTGAGGGAACCTGCGGGACGAGGGAGCACAAAGGCCTCAGGAGAGAAGCTGAGTTATTGATTTGCAGAATAGAACATGAATATTAGCAAATCAGGAGAGACAGAGAAGAAAAGAAGAGACTCAGTGTATCAGAGGAAGTCCCTCGGCAGAGGAAAACTGTAAATATTCAGCACTATGAAGCTGGTTCACTTTTTACCAGGATAGATTACCACTGTAACTTATGCTGAACAGCTCTGGAGAAAGTTAACTTCAGAGGATCAGCACACAACCTGTCAGCATCCCGACCTCTGCCTAGTAAGATCACACAAAAAAAATCCTGACAGGATGAAAGAGCCGCGCTGGATGTCGTTTTAAAAATGACGATACCAATACCCTTAACAGGGTTTCCCACTCATTCATTTATTTGTGGTGGCCCGCCATGATTAAAAACCATCTGCAGTCATCTTTTGATTTTCTAATTTTTGTAGCTGGACCGTTCATTGGGTGCATTGTTGGGATATAACTACTGCTCTCTGAACACAAAGCGCACTCGAAGCAGCAGAGTATTCTGGCTTTTTTTATAAGGGACATTGTGTAGCGTTTTCATTTGTTTATTGGCAAAAATCGATGTCTGCATTCATAAATATGTCATCATTGGTGTATCATTACCTCCACCAATAATCTGACTTATTCTCGGAAAAGGAGAATTTCAGATTTGTTTATACATTGGGCGGGTAAGTCGTTTGGGGGGTTCCATAACGTTTCGCCATCTTGAAAATACCTCTGCCAGCAAGGGACATATAGCACTACCAGGGAATAACCCCGCCTTCGGCGTCTTCGTTGAGAGCCAGGCCAGTGCTGCGTGACTGAGAAGCCGAAGGAGAGGAGCAAGAGGCTTCGTTACGACCCCAGCACTACTGCAGCATAACAAAGTCCCACTCTTTGAGCATAATGCAGGATCACGCACATGCAGCATCACGGGAGACGGAATCCTCGTCGCCAAGAAAGCGCAAAAGGGAATCAAAAAGGCAACGTGACCAGCGAATTCAACAAACGAGGGTCAACATCGGGGCAGCCTTTCCCAGGTGGAGAGAGCTGCTGAAGAAGAAAGGTTTTAAAAGGGACGCTGTGATTGGCCTGCTTGTCATTTTTTTTCAAAAAGGCAGGCCAGGCCAATGTAGCCTCATGTCACCACTCACCAGGCTCTTCACATAAAGTGAAGAGCCTGGTTTCTATTCACTCTGAATTTTGTCTGGATTCTGGTTCCAGTCTAGAGAGCGGATGCCGAATTCACCAAAGTAAAACTTTAAATTCTGGCGCACCATCGATGAGGGGTGTAAGAAAATCGATTAACTTAATGGCTTGGGGCTTTTCTTGTAAATTAAATTCTTTAAATTAAAGTTTCACCTCATTTTTATTAGCTTGGTGCTTTTATTTTGACGGAAAGGCGCATCCATCGAATTCCAGATCCTGTCTCACTCGCCCTGGTTACGGTTCATTACCAAAACGGCCACTAACGGCCCCAGACTAAGGCCAATGCAATCACAGGTGAGAGAGGATGTTATGCAGCAATGGCCGTGGGTTGGAATAAAACCTGCGGCCGCTGTGACAATGACACTGCCCATGTACATGGGACACCCGCTACACCTGCTGAGCTACTAGGTGTCCCATCCCCGGAATGATATCTGACAGTGTGGCTGATTTTACAGTACACTCTGATTCCTTCACTGCAGCTCAGAATAACACGAGAGACCTGTGTTACAATAACTGTCAATTAAAATCCAAAGAACACACACTGTTAACTGGCGTCTGTGATTATAAATGCAACATTTCGGTCAGTTTCTTCATCATACAACTAAATAGCAAAACATACTCATTCTATACTAGGGATGGGAATCGAGAACCGGTTCCTGTTAAGAACTGGTTGCAACTGGTTCAATTCATCGACATCATTAGCCTTTATGCTTAACGATTCCCTTATCGATTCTTTTCATTACGCCGAATCTTTACGTCAATGACGCACGTCACGCTCGTCAGTCAGCAGTATGTTCAACAACAAAGAAGACGTAATGGTGGTTGAAGCGGTGGAAAGCTTGGCTTCACTTCACCAAAAAAGACTCATGACATTCACACATCACAACAGCATGACGTGCAACTTATGCAGCACCGTAATTACGTGCAAGGGCGGAAACGCCACCAATGCTACAGTGATTTGTTTTCCACTACAGGGTTCTACTGTGCGAGCATTTTAATGTTACTCGCATTTGCGACTAAATAGTTTTGTGCGAGCAAAATAAATCATTCAGGAGCACGCTGTGTGCAGATTTCAACCAGCAGCAGAAACGAAAGGCGAATCCTGCCGGTTGTGGGTTGAACGGGGGTCACAGATATAGACACGGAAAGGAATACGTATTCCTGTCAAATATGGTGGCCATAGTGCTCCGCGGCGCAAGATAAAGGTTTACTGGCGATGGAGAAGCCCGGCTCCAGGTCCAATAATTTCCTCTTCTTGGTGTCNCCATGATACTTTCACTGGTATCGTACCGTGGGTCCCAATTTTGGTACCATGACAACACTAACAGATTCTGTAACGTTATTTGACGTAGATGAAAACAAATGCTGTACAAATATTCTTTCATTTGTTCCATTTTAGATGATAGCAGTGGACCAATTTCATATTTTGTTTACTTACTTACTTACTTAGCACTTATCTCTCGTTTAGAAATAGAAACTCAATAAAATTTATGTTGTTGACACCAAAAACCTGTAAGGTCTACTTTTTCTACACAGAAAATTCACAGGAGGAATCGATAATGGCATTGATATCAATAAAATCCTATCAATTCCCATCCCTACTCTATACTCGAGTCATAATGATACCTACACATGTTTTAAGCCTTGGCCTACTTTTAATAAATGACTTCTTATTTTTTGTAAGATTATACGCCGTCATTTACATTTTACTCAAATGAACATGACTTCTTACTGTCACTAAAATAGAGCATCTCTGCATGTAACCTGTAAACTTCATTCATGACTCTGATGATGTCACTTCCAATGAACAACACAAACACACTGGATAGGAAAACCCAGTTTCACCAGAATTAGTTGATAACCAGCTTTGTGATACCAGTTATGGAGATGCTAATGTTAGCATCAGTGAAGCTGGATAAGCAAAAGATGTGCCAGGTATGTTGAACTGGCTTTGTATAAAATACTTCCCCTTGTTGTGTAAATGCATTTGTATCACATCGATGTCTTGTTCTGTTTCTGGGATTTTAGTAGAGTTTAGAGTTTTTAACATCTGTCTAAATAGTTTGAACAAAAAAAATGAACATTACTTTTAGTCTTTGTGAGTTAGGATTGTCTTAATTATTCGTTTGTTGTCCATGTTATGATGTTTTTGAAGCTTGACTCCAAAGTAAAGCAGCATTTTATTCAGTTGTATACACGTATATGAACACCAGAGATTTCAGTGTGTAGTTTCTGCTGTTTCACTATGAATGAAGTCACCAGAGAGTTTTTTCCTCCACTTCCTGCGTCTCTGAACTAAATTGAGCCTTTTGTCAGGTCACTCTGAGCAGATCATTTCCTCTCTGTTATCAGTGTGGTTATAAAAAAAACTTCCCTCGGCGCGGCAGAATAAACATCCACAGCAGAAAACAAATTACGATGGCAGTTTTCCACCCGGGCCTCTGGCTAATCTGTGTTTTCAGGAACAGCAAGACGGAGCAGATAAGGAAATAATTCAGAAAGTGGTAGGTGGTGTAGAGCGGGAATCAGTGATTGAGCTTGAGTCATAATGTCTTTAGATAGGTGTGTTTTAGACGGGGATTTCCCTTTGAATACTGTACATGTTAGACATAATTTATGTTGTCTACTCATGTTTTTCCCTTGCTTGTGACAGAGCTTCAGAAGGAGGAAGAGGAGGAGGATGAGGAGGATCAGAAGTGTGTCACAGACGGTCCATCAGTTCCTCCCAGCAACAATCTTAGTCCTGATCCTTCTCACCCGTATTACGATGTGGCTCGACACGGCATCATCCAGGTCTCCGGTCAGTTTTCAAAAACATGTCCCCCTTTTTAATTGTAAATTTAAACATGTATTTTGTTTATAAACTCCAACTGGTGACCCAACACTATTATTGAATGGCAGTCAGAAGCAGTTTTGTCTTCTGTAGTGATTACTTTGTTGTGGTGGCAGAGACATTATCAGTGGAAACACTGCACTGGCCCTGCTTTGCTGCAGTCCAAAACAGACAGCTCTGTCCTTCCTCTGTAGTTTGGCAGCGCCTTTCCTGATGCACTCTGCTGTTTACGCTAGCACCACCACATCTGCGTAAAAGAGGTGTAAATCACCAGTTTCATCACAATACGATATGACATTGATTCTTTGGACACGATACGATATTTGCTGATATTTCAAAGTCTGCCACGATATGATTTTGATTAGATGTGATTTTAGGGGCCTGCAGTCGCTATGTGACATGTTGATTTAACACAGTCTGTTACAGCAGAAGCCTCCACCCTTTTCTTTTCTAGATAAAAACAACACATAAATAATAAGAGCAGTAAAGTTTGCTTTAACTGACAGCCATAAAACATGGATTAACAACAAGATCATTCAACATAAGTAGCAAATTCAGCTCAGTAATAACTGTCAGGGTTCAGAGACAAAACAATTGTTTTTTGCTCGTCACACTATAGCTATGTTTCCATCCAAAAGTGATTGGAATCATTGGGAAATGCGCATTAAAAGAAATACAAATCCTGTGTGTTTCTATTAAATGTACGGACTTTGGTGAAAACTACGAACTTGCGCAAGTTTTCCGCAGAACTGGAAACAAAACAAGTCTCGCATTCTTCTTCTACGTTTTCTGGCGGTTGGCAACCAGCTTGTAAATGCATTACTGCCTTCCCAAGACAGAGTGTGGATATCACCATGGAGAGAGATGCGCTACGTCAGACTTAATTCGAACATAACTGTTTCCATCCCCCGTTTTGCGAATCAACATTTTTTCGAATCAACCAAAACCCGGCTAAAGCGAGCGTATTTTAGTTTGTGTGAATCAGGGGATTTTAATTAGAATTTTGGCGTTTCCATCATAATTTTCCGATGCGATACTTCTAGATGCGCATCTAAACAGGCTGATGGAAACATGACTAATGTTAGCTTAAGGACTTATACACTGCATAAACTACCCTACAGTTAGTTGACTTTTTTCTAGTGCTGCACGATTTGATAAAAATGTGCAATTGCGATTTTGGTGGACAGTATAGCAATGTGCGATTGCAATTACAATATAATAAATAAATGGTATCATTAGTCTTCTTTCTTGATTCAGTGTTTCCCTACATTATATCGGGGGGGGGGGCACTGACCTGACCTGACATAGTTATTGTTATGGACAGTGTGTAAATGACCATCAACAGACTGAGCACAGTCAAACACGCTGCTCGCACAGCAGCGCAGCACGGCACTGTACACACATTGAGTTGGAGCGGAGCCTGTGTTGCCTTCAGGCGTTGTCATGTAAAAGACAAATTCCAGCACGTGAATAGACGAATTCGGCGAGTGAGCCTGTCCATAATGATTAAATGTCACGCTGCTAGCTTGCTAACGTCAGCACATGTAACGTATGCTAACGTTATATTACACAGTGTTTAATGATACAGTCTATTATCTCCCTATTACTCTAATCTTTCCTGCTTATCGCTCAAACAAATGATTAATTTCTATATTATTATCGGTACTCATTTAAGATACCTTCATCAGTTACCGGAGGCCACTGTCTAACATCATCAATCCAGCTATTCATGATGCTGTCATTGTAGAGAGAGTCAGTTCACAATGACAGCATAATGAATTGATGACACATGTCACCGCAGCAATGGCGCCGCCGCAAGATGGCGGCATACACAAATCGCTCACCGAATTCGTCTGTAGGCCGTAGCACAACACAGCAGCATGTGAAGTGGGCTGTTCTTCATTTGTTATTATATAGTTTGTTATGGAGTCTGTGATTTCACTGTGTCTCTTTGAGGTCTTGTCATATGTTACAAATGTTTGCGTAACTGTGCTTTGTTGTTGTTTTATGAGGCTCTGGCGGCTTTCAGTTGTCTTTAACGTTACTTGCCTTGGCTTTCTCTCGCATGCATTCTTCGTAATGCGTAGTGCTGATATAGATTGGTCATATTGCCGCGGGACGTGACGACTTTAACTTTGAAACTTTTACACAGCACGTCTGTTCAACGTCGCCGTACCTGAATCCAAAGTATCGCCATATAATAGACGTTTTGTTTTTTTCACCACCAACTCAGCCTGCTCATGGTCGTGCTCATGCTCTTCTTCTGCGTCTGTGTTGCTCACTGCTGCACGCCGGGTGGTCACCTGACCATATGTGCTGCACACACCAGGATAGCTTGTGGGCGTGATGTCAACAAACTCCACACACTACAGGAGATGCAGTCACGTTCACAGGCACACACGTTAACATTTATATACATTAAATCGCAAATCGCAGCCTTTTATGCGGTTATGTAATCGCACAGGCTGACATCGCGATTGCGATTAGATTAATCATGCAGCACTACTTTTTTCCCCTATTTATATTTAATAAATAACATGTAACGTTATTATTTTTCTTACTCATCGTTGGTTTACGTCACTGCATCTCCTGACAAAACAGCACGGTTGAGTTTCAGCCTGCATGCACATTTTATCAACTGAACATTGTTGAAACAGAGCCTGTTGCGGCAGGTGCGTCTATTTTATCTAATAACAGTGTTGTTTGCATAAGCTATGTGCTATCCGTTGACCCGTATTTCCTCCATAATAGAATGAATTTCCACACTGCTGACTAAATAACATTATACTCATCGTCTTCCTCTTGTCTGCTTGTCATCTGCCCACTGCTCTTTGACGATGAGACAGAATTTCAAAATAAAGGCATAACCTAAAGATGATATAGTAGACCAACTGTAAAGAGACAGGATGAGGGTTGGAAGGAGGTGAAATGCTGCCTCCCATTAGTTTGGAGCATGTGGCCAGGCATTACATGTTAAACCTTTTAAAGAGAGAAGATGTATCAGCACAACAACCAGAGGTGGAAGAGGCCTGTCACCTAAACTCGTCTGTTTCTCTGCAGGTGACGACAAGTACGGCAGGAAGTTGATCACCTTCAGCAGCTGCTGTTTACCTCCATCACACCAGCTGGACCACCGCCGCCTGCTGGAGTACGTCCAGTTTAAATCCTCTCTCACACAGCTGACACATGACACAAGTCGACTGAAACACACCCTGATGAAAACCCCCTGCAGACCACCAGTCAGTCAACTGTCCCTTTATTCCCCTCTGCAGGTATCTGAAGTTCACGTTGGACCAGTATGTAGAGATGGACTACATCCTGGTTTACTTCCATCATGGTCTGAGGAGCAGCAACAAGCCGTCTCTGAAATGGTTACGAGAAGCTTACAGCGAGTTTGATAGAAAGTACGTCACCTCAGTGTCAGTCCAGAGACGACCGTGATTTTGTTTTGTTGTAATTTTCTGCATTATGTAGAAAATGTTTGTTTGTTTTTTAAATATTTTTTTGCAAAAAGTCACAAAATTTTACAAACATGAATAAATCCAAACACTATTTTAAAAAGAGTTCATTTTCAGCAACAGTTTTACAGTTTATCTTAAAAGTTTTCACATAATAAAATCATAGATTCACTCACTCGTGTTGACATGTGCACACCAGGGAATGTTGTCGGTTTATTTATTTTAAAAGTGTGAAAGTTGTGAAACTTTCATCAACGAAAAATAATATGGAAAGAAAAAACTGTGGTTTTATATTAAATTTCCATCTGATGACCCTCGTTTATTTATTTTTTTAACAGATATAAGAAGAACATGAAAACTCTGTACGTCGTTCATCCGACAAACTTCATCAGAATCGTCTGGAACCTTTTCAAACCTCTGATCAGGTAAAAACACGTCAGACTCACCTGCTGGAAGTCAAACCGTCGTCAGTCACATTAAAGTTTCTTTATGTTCCTTCTTTAGTCACAAGTTTGGGAAGAAGCTGACGTACGTGAACTACCTGGCTGAACTCAAAGAACACCTGAACTACGAGCAGCTCATCATCCCTCCTGATGTGCTCAGGTACTTGTCTCTCTTCTCCATTCACTAAATGGATATATCATATTACTCATAGAGTTCTTCTTCATTGTGTTTATTCAAATCAGATGAATTCAGTCATTAAATTTAAAGAAAAACTGTAATACCTAAATGAATTGTTTTTATGTGCCCTAAATTGTTCAGTCACGTTGAACGTAAATCATCAGTTGTTCTTGTGTCGTCTCTTTCAGACACGATGAGAAGTTACGAGCTGCTCAGAAAGGCGGACCCCCTCCCTCAGTGAAGACCCCCCCACCTCGACCCCCTCTGCCCACACAGCAGTTTGGAGTCAGTCTGCAGTAGTGAGTGTCTTTTACTGATGGACCAAACTCTTAATAAAGTATCAGTTTGTTCCTCTGACGGTGAATCGTTTGAGTGTAACGATGAATGAAACCTGTTTTTTTTTTGTTTTTTTTTTCCAGCATCAGAGAGAAGAACAGGGAGGCGCTGATCCCACCTGTGATCTCTCAGACTGTCACCTACCTGAAGGAGAAAGGTGAGTCATGACCTCATGATAATGACTAAGATTATTGGTAAACTGATCTTTTAAAAGCTGAGCTCAGGTTAAATCAGATGTTCTGCTTTTGTTTATTTTATATCAAATTTAATATTTTGGAAGTTGAAACATTTGTTGAGCAAAACCAGACATTTTGAAATGTCCACTTTGTCCACGGGAAACTGTGATGGACGTTTTGGCACAAACGTCCACTTGGACTCAATGATGAACTGATGAGTTTTTGGTGGTCAGAGCAGGGGTTAAAGTTCTCTGGCACAGCGCCGGCGTGACAAAGTTTCTGTCCGGCACGGGCAGAAGTGCTCTGCAGTGCGAGCATTTCACTCGCATTTGCCCCTAAAAATATATACACGTGCGATCCAGGAAAATGATTTAGGCGCACAGTGTGTGAGTAAACACAACCTACTGTTTACCATAATTGGCATCGGACGTTTTTTCATCAATAACTGATCAAATAAATGTATTTTAAAACTCGCTTTTTAAAGTTTTAAAGTCACCACCACAACGTTATATGATCCATGTCAATGATGACATGCTTGCCCAGAGGCAAAATTTCGACGTAACTGCCTGTTTAATTCACATCAAGCGCGATACAATTTTGCAAACAGCCTAAATAATTTAGCTTCTAAAAATAAATAGCACCAAGGCAAAAAAGAGATGCAGGAGCTATAAGTCAAAAAGTCTGGTAACCACTGAAAGTTTAATCTTTATTTATAAACTCATTATGCTAAAAAAGTTTAATCTGAAAAGTAACGACTAAAGCTATAATCTTTTTGTTCGTTTTGATAATAAACACGTTCCTTTGCAACACATACATTTCTATTTCTTCATTTTGTGACCGCAACACCAAGCCCCCCGCTCCGCAAAAGATTTCAGATTTCAGGCACACAAATCTTCCGTGCTCCACATTTCAGGCACAAAATTTTTTCTTGCTTTAACCCCTGTCAGAGGTCAAGGCCACTGTGACTTAACTTGGACTTAAGAATAAACTGACTAGAATTTTGTGGTCAAAGGTCAAGGTGACTGTGACCTCACAAAATATGATTTGGGCCATAACTAAAGAATTCATACACTTATTCTGACAAGACTTCACACACATGTCTAACAGGATAAAATAATGAAGTGATGCCATTTTATATCCAAAAGGTCAAAGGTCAAAGGTCAACTTCACTGTGACATCATAATGTTCTGCAGGAGACACTTTCCTGGCCATTATTCAACGTCATATCTCAGGAACAGAAGGGGAGACATTTGGTCAGATACTGAATTGGTGACTCTAATCTTGAAACCGTGCTGATTGTGTAGATCTTCTGTGTGTGAAGCATCCATGTTTTCACAGATGATTTAACATTAGTTGTATCTATTTATAATTTTGTTGGATTAAAAGTAATCAAATTAAACACGTGAAGTGTAAAAAAGTATCTAGAGCCTAAACTAGTTGCAAAAACTCCCCAAATTCTCCAAGAAAATACAGAAGACATGACAAATCTATGTTAAATACAGATCATGGGGAGTCACAAGAAACTTGAAATCTGTCCTCACACAATGTTTTATTAAGATTTCTCTGTGTGTCTGTCTGAGGTCTGAGGACTGAGGGGATCTTCAGACGCTCGGCTCGAGTTCAGCTCATCAAGGACGTTCAGAAACTCTATAACCTGGGTGAGTGGGCTCTGCCTTTTTATCTCTCAGTACCAGGAAGGTGGAGATCAATATGTGTGTTTGTGCTGAGGCTCAGATACCATCAGACTGCAGATTGAGTCTGTTTTAGTCGACTTCATTAGACTTTAGTCTCACTGACAGGTGCTCGTCCAGCCGACACACACAAGGATCAACTGGAGATCCAAGAGCCAAATGAAACATCCGTTCTTCCTGGACCAGTTACAGTTTTACTGATATATCATCATCGAATCAGCAGATTGTAGATTTTGTTTTATTTTAGACTGAGCCCAACTCTTATGAATTAATTATCTATCATAGTTAAATCTGTGTGACATCTTCCTGCTGAGGCCTGTGTTGATTAAATGTGTTAATGAAGATCATTTGTTTTATTTGAACGTCTCCAGGGAAACCAGTGAACTTTAATGAGTTTGGAGACGTCCATGTTCCTGCTGTGATCCTGAAGACGTTTCTCAGGGAGCTGCCTGAGCCGCTGCTCACCTTCAGACTCTACAGCCAGGTCCAGGACCTCCTCAGTGAGTAAACATGGGGGAGGACAGAGGAATGGTGGAGAGGAGGAGGAGGAGATGATGAGGGTATTGATAGGATTGAGACATTTCCATTAGGAAACGTTAGGAAATCTGGGACTTTGTCAAAATGAATGAAACAGAATCCATCAAAGCTTGATCACATAAAACATGTTTATTTGATGGATTTCTGAAAACGAGCCTGGAAAAGTGTCTCTGCAGGACAGGATGTTGATGTCTGTAGAAAATGTTGTCAGTGGTGTGTTTTCTGTTGGTCAGATGTGGAGAGCAGTCTGCGGGTCAGCAGGTGTAAACAGATGGTGGAAAGTCTTCCTGAACATCATTTCATCGTAACAAAGTACCTGCTGAGTTTCCTCCACACGGTGAGTGCTCTGCTCTTTGACAGATACTAATGTGATCACATCATAAAGCCTCATCAGTTACATTCATACTGCAGAGTAAAAACAAAATCTGAGAGTACGACGGGGAGAGAAAGAAAGGAAAGAGGCCGTGGATTATATTTAGAGTAAAGTGGTGTAATTACAGTAAATGTTAAGAGACAGGGAAACAATAGATGCAGACTTATAGGGTAAGAAATGTGGTGACACTGAGAAGTAACAAAATATAAATAATAGATTTATATTTACCTTAAAATAATGAGTCTGTCCTTAACTTCTAACAGCACAGTTTGTTGAAACTGTTCATGTGCCAGAACTGACAGGAGAGTATAGAACTACTTCTCATATTAAAAACAATAATAAACTTTGTTTAGCATCTTTCATACAAAAAAAACTGTTTACATAAACATGGCAGTGAAGAAACACAAATACAATTAAAACAATAAAAGGAAAGATTTTTAAATAAAATTCAATAAAATAGAGCAGGGCTACAAAAATAATTAAATAAGGCATATTTTTTCTTCACTGATGATATAACAGCGTCTGCAGATCCTTAAAAAGTCTTAAAATGTCTGAAAATATTTTTTTAATATAAGTCCTTAAATTCCATTAAAGAGTCTTAAATTTGAATTTGTGAGGTCTTAATTGCCACAAACATATTATCTGATGTATCTATCTTTCAATTTCAATCAATTTTATTTATAAAGCCCAATATCACAAATCACAATTTGCCTCACAGGGCTTTACAGCATACGACATCCCCCTGTCCTTATGACCCTCACAGCTGATCAGGAAAAACTCCCCAAAAAACCCTTTAACGGGGGAAAAAAAATGGTAGAAACCTCAGGAAGAGCAACTGAGGAGGGATCCCTCTTTCAATACTTTCTTTTTACTCTCTGACCTTTAGGCAAAATGTAGATTAACAAAGTCATTACTGTTTACCTTTATATGTACTTGTGATGTTTGAATAAGAAAAAAAATGACATTTTCATCTTGAAAAGGTCTTTAAAGACATTAAATTCAGTTCAACATACACACCATATCTTTTCATTATCTGGTTTGACTAACCCGTTACATTGGCCGTCTGGATAAGTAGTACTACAAAGCTGGTTTGTATTAGTTTTACATAGGGATGTGGACTAATGTCAGTTTACCACAGGATGTCTGTAATATAAATATCCGAAGGGCACGGGACAAGAAATCTCTGTAATTCTACCAGAGATGGGAGTGGTAACTCGGTTTGCGCTCTGGCGTTACCTCCCTGTCGGCATGTGCGTGCTACGTTGCTTCCTGTAAGCATCAGCTCAAGGATAATAATAATAATTAATGGTTAGCCCAATATGAAGTACTGCCCATGATCAGGATTGTGTGTACACAACCATTAGCAATATGGATTCATATTAGGCCTGCCTAACACAACAAGAAGTCTCGTGGCTCTGAAAAGTGCTTTCTTCTCAACCTTTTTGATTGGTCTCCCACATAGGGCTATACGATTAGAAGAATGTTCGCTATCACGACTGCCAACAACACCAAGTGCTATGTTCGCTATCACGACTGCCAACAACACCAAGTGCTTCTTCAAGCGCCTCCATCATCGGAAAAATTGCGGAAAAATGGTTGTAAACAGGACGTGACGAAATATTTACATACATTTTTACAGAGGATCGCGTTCGCAAGGGATTAATATTACCCAAGGTGTTTTCTGCAGATCGTTTTACAGAAGGTAAAAGTCACTGTAATTTTTACTAGGGCCCGACTGATTTATCGGCCGGCCGATTTAATCGGCCGATTATAGCCATTAGAGAATAATCGGCAATCAGCCAAAAGTGGGCCGATTGACGCTTATATTTTCCTCACTAATAAAATGCAGGGAATATGATGTTTGACTTAGAAATGATGTCCTTGTGTTACTTTTTGCACTATAACCTACCACTGTTAAATTGGCAATAATAAGAAGAACTCTGGTACTGTGAACATACATGTGAATGTCTTAATTCATATAGACTTTGCATGATTATTTTATTTCCCAGAGGTTTACTGCCTTTTTGCACATCATATTTTTGATTTATTTTGTGTTCAAATTTTTTATGCTGCTTGTAAAATGTTCTTCCTTCAATTTATGTCTTTGTAACGAGTGTTTGAACTATATTTAAGCCATCAAAAGCAGGTATTTTGGGGGGGTTTAAATTGAAAAACGTAAAAATTTAATCGGCTAATTTATCGGTTATCTGATTTTTTTTATTCCATAATATCGGAATCGGCATCGGCCCCAAAAAATCCATATCGGTCGGGCCCTAATTTTTACTGACATTATCCGTAATGATTACAGACATGGCGCGTTCGGACGGGACTAAAATCCCTGGTAATAATTACTTTACCCCACGTCTCCACGTTAAACTCGTCCGAATAAAGACTGGAAAAGTAGTTAATGACTGATGAGGTCTGTCTGACCCAAATGTGTCATTTATAATAACAGGAGCTTATTAACAGTCTGTGGATTATTTTACTAATATAATATGATCTGTTTTATCCTAGTTCTCATCACACAGGTGTCTCATGTTATTCTGAGCTGCAGGATGAATCAGAGTGTAAAATATCAACACTAAGCGACTAAAATAAACTTTGCATCAGTTAAAATCCTGCTAAAATAATGTGTTTAGTGTGTAAACCGTCTGTGTTTGTTAGAAGCTCTGATTTAAAACCAGTGGAAACAATGAAATGATTCTACTGACGTATAACAATATATAGACGACTCTTTTGTTTACCTGAGACTCTGGACCTTTGTCCAAGGATAGTTTTTTCCTCAGTGATCTGATTGATCAGAGGCTCAAGTTAACCTGTTAAGAATAAGTTACCATGGTGATTTATCTCGTTAAAACGTGAACCAGCTTTCTAGTACTGAAAACCTAGAGTGAACATGCTAACTCCAAATCCTGCTTCATAGTACTCAGGTCTTCTTTTAATGTTGTTTTCTTTGTTGTTGTCACAGTGTCCTTCCCTGTTCTGTATATCATATGTTTTAAATGTATTCTCTGTTGACATGTTAATTGATGATGAAATCATGAACCCCTCCGTTGATTGTGACCCTCAGGTGTCTCAGGAGAGCATCGTGAACAAGATGAGTGCGTCTAATCTGGCCTGTGTGTTTGGGGTGAACCTGGTTTGGCCTCGTCACGGTTCGATCTCTCTGACCGCTCTGACGCCCATCAACATTTTCACAGAGATCCTCATCGAACATTTCCACACCGTGTTCGGCTCCCGCTGCCCAGCTGCTCAGGTAATACCCTGAACCTGCAGATCAGCACAACACCTGGCTCCAGACGACACGCATCCTGCGGAACTTTGTTTTTATTTTATTTTTTAATACTACTTCTTCATTTTTGCTGGTTAATCGAATTGCACATCTCTTGGGTCTGAACCACAGACATGAAATAAGCAGTAAATACTGACCAGCTGTGGATATTGATCGTCCTCAGTGGAGGATTCCTGAAGGTTCTGACGTTCCTCTGACCCCACCATCTGGACAAAATCTCAATTTTTACGCATGGAAAAAAAATCTAAAAGTGGAATTTCCCTGTGGATTAACCTTCACTCTGCACACTCTGTTTTGGACACAGTTTTCCTCTAGCGCCACTGTCTGTCACTTTAGACACTAGTTTTATATCTACTGTAAGACAGTTTAGATCTGTCGGCTTTAATTCTTTTTCTACTGAAGTCTTGCTCCTCTCAGTATTTATAATGTGGCCGATGAGCAGGACCGATTTATCTGATTTCCAAGAATTTGCATCAGTAACATGAGAACATTGATTTGTTTGGTCGAATATCTGAGTGTGTGTGTGTGTGTCTGTCTGTCCACCTGCAGCTAATCTCACGAACTACTAGACCAGTCAGCCTAATATTATGTGTGCACATTTATGACTGTATGTTCAAGGACCTCTTGAGTTTGTGGTGATTCCCAGTTGTTGAAACACCTGTTTTGTTTACTGTTTCATGCCGTCACTAACTACTGAGTCTTCACTGCTTTTAACCGGTCTGTACAGGAAACAGCTTTTCCTGAAAATTAGCTCGGCTAAAAACAACAAGCCTTACCATCTGTTGCTGGCGACATTTTTGGCCTTTGTCACGGCTCAAAAACTGACATCATAGAAATAATTGGTCTTATTTTGATTTGGAGCATCTGCAGATTAATGTCATGCCGGATATGTTATGGTCCACTAAAGTTAGGCACGATACAAGATGAGTGTCAGTTTTTTGAAGGGGCAGTTCCACCAGTTGCAGCTGCGGTTCGTTCAGGCTGCCCAAGCTTTGTTCTGTCCACTGCATGGTGTCATACCACATCGGGAGCTTGTCAAAATGCCTGAACCATTTTGTAAACTACATCCTACAGACAAAGTTAAAAGTCCAGTTATGAACAATATGGATCAGATATTTGTGGCTGTTTTAGTTTTTAAGAAATACTTTCATCCTCATAATTATATTGTATCTATATTTCACATACAGTGTCTGTTGTGTAGAGTAGCTGCAATCAGCTGGGCCGGCCGTCTGACAAAGATCTGCTCTCCACTTAGTGCACTTTCCTAGTTCAACTTTTAATTCACGAGATTAATTAAAATGAAACTTTTTTATGTGGTTGTTTTATCCATAAACAGTCTCCACTGTGCTTTTAGAAAATGTACCACATCATTGTTTCTCAAAGTGCAGCCTGCAGGCCAATGGTAGCCCTCAAAAAAAATCTGTGCGCCCCCTGTTTTAATCATCTGCGGCACATCTCAGTACCTCAACCTCCAGTAGCTTACATTTAATACACTACTTGGCCCTCCTAACAAGCGTCTGCCAGCTTAGGGATGACGACTTGTAGAAAGCGACTGGTTGCAGGCAACTTGTGGCAACTTGCGTGTGTCGCAGGGATTATTCTCTACTGTAAATGCTGGTGCTGTTACCTAGCAACAACTAAGTTTAATGTGAACGTGAGAGGAAATAGATAGTTTGTTTTATTGTATATGTGCAACAAATACAACCCTAAATTGCCACTCAGTCATCAGGACTGTGAGAGCCTCTGATGTGGTACAAAAATGAGTAGACATGAAAGAATGTATTGTTTGTGCTTTGTTACACATTGTTTTGCCTCCTCACTGGTGCCGTGAGTGTGTATGACCTGGAAAATACTGAAGCTGAGCGAATGTATGTTTAACTTTGTCATGTATGTGTCCATGTATGTCTTGTGCCAAGAGTGCTTTCCTTATCATATCTGTGTGTTAATAAACATATTTTCAAGCAAAGACAAGTGATATTCTTGAATTCATCCAAGAGAGAAGGACAACTTTTCCACATCACCTCTTAAAGCCTTGTCGTAGTCATGTCTTGTCAAGTTATGACATAAAGATGTCATGGTAAAGTATGTCATAAAATGTAATTAAAAAGCAATATGAATGGTTGTAAATTTTGTATGCAAATGATTTATATTGTAAATATGTAAATAATATTTTCATATTATACTGTGATTGTTTTATTACTTACCATACAATGTTGTCTTACATACTATACTATAACATTTTTTATCACAATTTGAACGACATACTATACTATGACATTTTTATCACAATTTGAACGACATGCTATACTAT
>NC_065528.1:31896853-31953384 GCF_006386435.1 Epinephelus moara | reverse complement strand
TCCATCAATCAACTTTTTAATGCATCATAAAGAAGAAAAAACTACATTGGCATATTTAAGACAAACACTTTCCTATACACACTATCCACTGGACAGTCCCCTTATTAATGACAAAGAAAAAACTTCTACTTCAACAGCCAACAAACATTTTAATTTCCATCTAAACGTGTCGTCGTTGTCACCTCGTCGCCTCCTCATGGCAAAATAATACATCGAACGTTGCAAGCTAGAAGTCAGAATGCAGAACTGGCAAACAATAGAAAATCCAATGTTCTGTTTTCTTTTCTCTTTTTTTGCTCCTTGATAAAAGAATATAAAAATGTTCTAACTTTTTTTTCTTATTTGTTCAAATGTTGTGTCGTGTATTAAAATAGATCTGTTTAAGCACTGCACAGTTTCTCCCGGAGAAGATTTCTAGAAACGGATGAGGAGGTTTGGGGATGGTGGATGCTTTTGTTTGTTTTTTTTAAATTCTTTTTAAACATTTTCTTAGGGTTTGAAGGGCGGAGTATCAACGCGGCATGAAGCACTGATATGGTTTCCATCTTGGAGTCTGGTCACAGTCCTGCAGCTCTCAGGTGAGGACTCGATATGCATCACATGGTACATTCTGAGAGATTTCACGTCTCCACACTGATCATGATTTATTCGGTTATAAAGGCAAGTCAGGTACAATGTTAATGCATATCTGCTGTTTATCGCACAGATACAGAGCCTGGAGAGTGTCGGGTGAATGTTTCCTCTGCTGATTAAGGTGAGTTGTGTGCTCAGTTTAATTCTTTTGAGTCGTTAAAAGATTCAAAATTTTGATACTAACTTTTTATGAACTTGGTAAAATCTGTTGGATCCTTAAAAGCTCTTACGTTGTAAAAAAAATAGGGTGTTTTCCCCGCAGTGTTTTTAAATGGAGGCAGCCTGCCTCGCCTGAAATAAAGACCACCTCTGCTAACATCAGAAAAAATCTTTAATGACACAAAATACTCTTTTGGTTAATCTTTGATGCAGAAAATGCCACACTAAACACTGAGTGCTACTAAGTGATCATGATATGAGATGTGTCGGGATTTAGGTGGCTGACTGCCTCGGGTAAACACTTTCATCAGGGTGTTTGGTGCGTGCTCAGTTTAATTCTTTTTGAGTCGTTAAAAGCTCCAAAGTTGATGCTAACTTTATACAAACTTGATAAAACCTGTTGGATTGTTTAAAGCTTTTACGTAGTAAAAATGATCCTGTCAATATGTTGCGTTTTTAAATGGAGGCAGCCTGCCTCGCCTGAAATAAAGACCACCTCTGCTGACATCATAAAAAATTGACTTGTTTACTTGTTACCACTGAATAAATCCAATAGTTGAATTAAATGTAAAGAACTGAACATTTTTTTTACTTTCTGACTTCAGTTTTTTCCTTGGGGAAAATATTAATTGGAGGCAGTCAGCCCGCCCCAGATCATGACGCGCCTCATCTCGTAACAGTCTGCAAGTTCATGGCACACTTTTGTCATTTGCTGTGTGAGATACAATTTCTGCTCTTTTCCCTCTCATGGTAAATGTTTTATTTCATAAATGTTATTTTATTCTTTTTTGATGATAAAAGCAAACAGGGTGTCTTCATTTCAGGCGAGGCAGCTCAACTCTGCTGCGTGTCTTCATTTCAGGCGAGGCAGCTCAACTCTGCTGCGACATTCAGAAAGCTTCCCTCCCCACACTGACCAGGCTCTGTATTCTGATAAAGCGCATTATATAAATATGATTTAAAACATAACGTGTGCATTTGGCTCAGTGTTGAGTGACAGCGGGAACAGAACTTCGTGTACTGTGTTTTCACACTGCGTGCAAATCGAATTTTGAGTTCACCGTGTTCGGACACAAAGACTACGATCGCTTCAGAAATACAACAACAAAAAAAGTTTCTCAGCAGTTTTCTGAACAAACAAAACGACTTGTCTGGTGATTTGACGTCACTGCTCGCTGTGTGAAAACACAGATTACAGTTGCACAATTTGTAATTTTAGAAAAAGTATTTTAGTTCTGTGTACCTTTAAATCCAAAGCATTTTCTGAACACAGACACTGGTTCCAGCCTCTCGAATGTGAATATTTCATTTCTATTGTCATAGTAAACTCAAATTTTTAACTATTGAAAGATATCAGCTCAGGCTTTGGGAAACTGTTTGTTTTAATTAATTTCTTTTAGATTTAACTACTTTTAAAAAAAAAAAAAAAAAAAAAAAATATCAAAAAGTTGCTGATTAGGCCACATTCATTTATTTATTTATTTATTTACCATGAAACTTTAATTAGTAGCCTAGTCTGTTTTAATTGAAGTTTTACAATATTAATTTTAAGGAAATTGAAGCTGGATTTTTTGCTTGTTTTAAGGGCTGAATTAAAATGAAAAATTCTTTGGATAAAAAGGTACACGGACGTACAAAAGTCTGCACACTGGGGCCTTTTGTATTTCTTCAATAGTATTAAAATATGTTTCTTTTGAGGGTAAAATCATGTTGTGGATCTGTTCTGATGCCATATTGCTCGTCTTTTATCCTCCTTTCCTTTTTCTCTGTGAGTCAGACTTGCTCGCTGCCACTGATGCCACAGATGCACCAGTATATATTAAATTTTTTGTGCCGTACAGACGATGCTTCTCCATCAGTAAGGATGTCTTCAGTATCTTGGATACGTCAGAGACCAAACTCAGGTGACCTGGATATGATTAAAACTTAAATAAAACCACCTCTTCTCTGTTTAAACTTCACAAATTTCCTCTTTTCTTTCGATAAAGGCATTTTTTTTCTCTCATCATCATTTAAACCATTTGTTCATGTTTGTGCATTAACAGCAGAGAGCTGCACCTCGACTGTGTGGTGAGTACAGTTTGATAAATAAATTAAAAAATGGACTAAATCTATGTTTTAACACTTAAACTGAACCTTTCTGGACCAGCAGGAAGACTAGCGAGACAAACGGACGGAGCAGGACAGGATGTCGCCGTCCTGGTTCGATTCTCAGCTCATCTGTACTGAGACACCAGGAGGACGCCATCGCCGTCCTCCGAGTCCACCGACAGTCAAAAAGTGTTGCTGCAGTTTGACACAGTTGTCCCATTTCTGATTGACTGGTGTCTATAAAATGACGCAACAAAGACGAAAACCCTGGATTTGAAACGATTTGTACTTGAGGCAGTGTTCATCTGTCAGATTAACAGGCTCGTCACCGTTAAAACGTTCATAAAACACGAGAGTAAAAAAAGCTCCAACGCAATAATAAAATATAAAATAGGCAGGGAGAGAAAAAAAGAAAGCACTATAGACATTATTGATGATCCCAGTACAAAAACAAAGAAAAAAGTTTTTGGCATATTTTCTATACTGGTTTAAAGGGGGAAGGGACTGAATGGATGCATCACACATCGACTCTGACGTGTTCGAGTGCAGCTGTGAACAAACAACACTTTCGTCCCTTCTTCTGTTTAACCCTTTGTTTTCTGTCACTCTTAACACACCAAGGATATTACTGTCATGTCATGTTATTGAGATGCAGAAACAAAAGTGACCTGAAACCTGTTTTAGACCCAATCACAACTTAATTATTTCATTTTTGACATTGACGGTTACAAAATTAAAGGTTCTGTATGTAACTTTCAGTAAATCTCTCTGAGGCCCGTAAGCGCCAGAGACACCTGGGCAACAGTGACAACAAAAGACTGATGACATCATGTTGACAGAAGGCTGGAAAATACATAAAAATCATATTTAGAATAACGTTTCTATCTGCAGTGTTCCTATATTTCATTCGCACTATTGGCTGCATGATACTAAGTAGCTAACTGTTTGCAAATGACTTTATTAGCTAACGTTACAAGCAACCAACTGCAGACCCACGTAGAGTAACCAACTAACAGCTAGCTAGCTAACCTTAGCTCAGGTTACAGTTAGCTCCTTCGACGCCCCTGCATCGCACTAGGCTAGCAGAAAGCGTTTTGTACCGTTGTTAGCTAAATCAGCAAAGTTTGTCTTAATACGTAAGTTAGTATCATGGATCACGTTAGCTGGGGAAGCAAATTGGCAAGCTAACAAACTAACATCCACTCAGATTGCATTTTGCTAGCAAAGATGTTAGCAAGCATGCAAGCAAAGGTTAGCCAGCTAGCTGTAACTAAGCTACGTTGTATTAATTGGTTGCTGCATAACGTTAGTTGATTAGGTAATTTGTTAACGGCAAGATCATTAATTAAACAGCCCTGGAGTCTAAATGAATGAAATGATGTTAATCACTACAGACAGTATTTTGCTACATTAGCTAGCTAGCAATTTGTCCGCGATAGCAAGCAAGCAACATTAGCTAACAATAGCCAACTAAATCCACAATATTGCAAAACATTTCACTTGTCAGCGCTTCCTGTAACTTTAGTATTTATTTTTTAGCATGAGGAGGAGATGGAATTATGATACCGGGCCCTGAATTTAATGGATTTACTGTTTATCAGACGACAAATGAGACAAGAATTAGCTAGCTAGCACAGCCTCACGCCTCGCCACTAGGACACTAATTCCCCAGGAGGAGAGCGGGCAGCAGCTCAGAGCTTAGCTGGATCTACAGCTGTCTGGTGGCAGTGTGGGGTCTAAAAGTTAGCTGACCGGCGGGATTCAAGGCAGCACGGGATCAGACCCCTGGTGCTTAGGCACTCGATCTTGCTCTGACCAACTTTGAGTAGCAACAGGATGCTAAATGAAAGTTCACCTCTGTGAAGCCACTGCTGGGTATACAATGGAAACAACACCTGCGGACTCGTGCGTTGTAGTGGGTGTCTGTCGTTAGCAGACTCCATTTCTTAGCTAACGTTAGCTACTATTGCACACTGTCAGCACTGTAACGGAGCTAAAAAGAGGCAAGACACATTCATGAATGCGCATAGTGTCACATCCTTCGGATTTT
The DNA here is from genome assembly GCF_006386435.1 of Epinephelus moara. NCBI lineage: Eukaryota > Metazoa > Chordata > Actinopteri > Perciformes > Serranidae > Epinephelus > Epinephelus moara. The sequence continues at coordinate 31,948,451 of NC_065528.1, read as the reverse complement.
CCCAGTAAATTCAGCCCTTGGTCACTCATTGGCATTAAAAAACAATTAATACGTGTGAAAAGTTACGTACAGAAACTGTATCCCGAATTATATAAAACTGCTTTTGACTTGTTTACCTTTTCTAATATTTTGGACCCTTGCAGAGAAAACACTTTAACACTTACGGCAGCCAAATGTCAATAAAATTAATTTCCAAATTAGTTTCTTTGGATCCATATTATTAACTGTTTTTATTATCACTATAATTCGTTTTTATTTTTAAGTTTAGCTTTACATATCTCTGTGACAAACATGTGATATCATGTAATGTTTTACATTTTCAGACCACGTTCGTTTCTGCAGCTTCATAAAATAAAAAGAAACATCGTAATGTTTAGCGTCATCTTTTTGTTTGTGTTGGTGAGAAACAGAAAACAAACAGTTAAACGTACAGAGACTCACCCTTGTTTTTAAGATGTGTGACTTCAGTAAAAACCAAAAGAACCTGCGATGATAATAATAGTAATAATAATAATAATAATAATAATACAACATATGTACAGTGATCCCCTTGAATACTCCAAACTTACATTTATCAACAGGCATCAGCATGAAAATACTAAAATCTCCACTAGAAATGCTAATTTCTGTAGTTTTATCTTAAATACTTTTTTCTTTGACTTTAACTCTATTAATACTGAAAAAAGGTTATTCTCTGTTTTTGTTTGAAGGCTCGTATGCGTTTACATACACGATGAAAACATTTTCCTGAATTATTATGGCAAAAAACATTGTTCATAGGAGAATGAGAACAAACATCTACTCAGATATATCAATATACAGTCCTTTCACTTCCATCGATCCTTTGTTTTCTGTAACTACGACTAACTCTACTGTTCTCTCTCACTATATGCAGAACAATAATTATACCTGTGTTTAAAAAAGGGAAATATCTTTTGGGCCGCGCGCAGGAACTCCTGTCGTGTTCCCACGGCGGCACTGTAATCTAACTTTTTGTAATAAATACATTAAGGCCAAGAACATTAATAAATAGAAAATAACTTAAAAAAAGAAATCTCGTAAGCACTGTAGGTGTTGGGTTTTTAAAAAATACTTGAATCGTGGAGGATAGAGGCTCTTTTTTCTCAGTTTTTGTGGCTTTTTTCAGCTCTCGGAGAAGAAAAGATGGTTAAGATATTATTCAGACAAAAAAAACGAAATCATCACCGCCCTCGACGTTCGGGTAAAAAGTCGGAGCACCTGGGAGCGGGCGGGGCTAGTTGTTGGTGTCATCCTGGCTGTGGGCGTGGCTCTTCTGCTGCAGGGGCGTGGCCGAGGGGCCCGGGGCGGCGGCGGTGGCGGCGGTGGCAGCGGCGGCGGCAACAACAGCGGCGGCGGCGGTGCTGGTGGGTTTGATCCAGGACTGGGAGAGCAGCGAGGCGGCGGCGATGGTGGCGGTGGTCGTCATGGTGACCTGGATGAGCTGGTCGCGTTGGATCAACCTGATGAGAGCTTTGAGGCGTTCGAGCGAGGCCTGAGTGTCTCTCTGCTGCCCCAACAGTCTCTCCCTCAGGTCCATACACTGCTGCGGACACACAGGAAACAACACAGTCAACTTCCTGTCAGCAGAAACAGGCCTGCGTCAATATCAATCAGTTTGATTTATTAGAACTTTTGTTTTTGCAGGATGTGAAATATCGAGTTATGACAAGGTGCACCAAAAAGTTACTCTCAGTCTGAAAGTAATGTTGGCTGTCTTGAATCACGGCGGTCCTGTAAACAAAGTCTTCACATTATAACAATGCTTCTGAGTGTGTGTGTGTGTGTGTGTGTGTGTTTTTTTTACTTTGAGTGTGTCGTTGAGCTTCTTGTCTTGTTCTTCCAGGTGAGCGCACTCTTTCTTCAGCTCGTTGTTTCGTCTCAGCAGCCGTCGCTTCTCCTCCTGCCTCACTGCTCACACACACACACACACACACTTCATCAGTACAGGTATGAACAACACACACACACACACACACACACTCAGAGAATTCAGCTGGTTCTTACCTGTCTTGTGTGTAACGTAGGACTGAACAAAGTTCTGTGGCCACGACATGTTTTCTTTGTTCAGAACCTGAAGACCAGAAAGACGTCGATTCATTAAAAAACACAGATTAATTATGTGTTTAAATGAATAAATGTTGCTGCAGAGAAGATTCAAATATTCTATAACGTGGTGGCTTCACACATCTTCGACAGAAGAGGTTTTGGGTGAGCGGTACGCTGCAGGTCGTACCTTCTTCTGGCACTTGGGGCAGTACCAGGGTCCTCTGGGTGGGGTTTTGAGCGGCGGGTGGAGGCAGTTGGGGTGGAAGGCTCTGGGGCAGTTGTGGCAGGGCTGCAGCTCGCCGTCCTCCTTACAGACGGCACAGTGGTCGTCATGCTCCAAGTCCTCCTGATATGACACACACCACACAGAGAGGGTCACACTCGGCTCTTTACATGTCATCACAGAGTTGACGAGTAACATCACCTTTAAACTAAAATTTTACAACGTTAAAGACTCAGTTTGTTTTATTAAAAGCTGAGAATAAAAAGGCCTCAGTGTTCAGTAAATGGATTAATGACTTGATGACAGGAACATAAAAGCTGTATGAGGTGAAGAGCAGCTGTGAGATGACACCATTTACTCTCAGGTTTGATAAAATAACACAGAGTCACTGTGTTTCCGACAAGTGTTTGGAAATAATTTTAAGTTTTGGGCTGAGCTTAAATAAAGATGTTCAAAAATTAAATTGGTGCTTTGGAAGGAAGACGATCAGACCAACAAGCAGTTCTGACTCCTGAAATTAAAATAGTATCTTCTTGTGATGCTTCTGGCAGGTTGTTGTTAATCTGAATCATCTGAAGACTTAAAATTATCTGGTGTTTAAGAAAAAATAAGAAATGTATTTTCTCTCCACATCTGTTGATCGTCTCTTAAATACAAACTGTCTTAAAAGCTTCCATTTGATTTCTGCACACACACACACACACACACACACACACATAGACGTAATAGAGGTGTGACATCATCAATCATGTGACCTACCTTCCAGCAGAAATCCTCAGAGTCTAGCATGTAAATGAAGCAGAGCAGAGGTTAGTGGCCGCACACACAGACACACAGGTGAGAGGTGGAGCCATGAAGCAGGACATCAGTCAGTGGTTAGCTTAGCTTAGCTTAGCTTAGCTTAGCATAAAGACAGGAAGCAGAGGGAAACTGCTAGCCTGCCTCTGTCCAAAGTTCACACACCTTGAAGGCTTTAAATAAAGATGTTAATATACATTCAGTTCAGCCCTGAAAGCTGATGCTGACTTTACATGAGCTGGTGTGTTTGGTGTTTGTGCTTCATCAGTTTGTGTTTAGTTTGTTTAGTAACTGTGTGTGTTTTTACCTCGTGCTGAGAGGAAGAGCGAGCTGTTCAGGTAATGTGACGCCAGACGTTTACGCTGCAAACAAACAAGAAGCAAACAAGAGATTTTGAATCCAAAAACCTGAGACACAAAATGCACTAAATATAAAAACATCTAAAATTCCAGTAAAAATAAAACAGTTCAGTTAATCAAAGAGCCTCGACTCCACCTGTGAGGGTCTAACCAACATCACTGCTGTTTGTTAACTTGGTTAAATTTGATTCAATCTTAAATCAGACGATATTTAAGAATGAGAGAAGTTTCCTGACCTCTGGTTCAAAGAGGCCGCTGTAGGCCGGGTTGGCTGTGCTTCGTCTCTTCCTCTCCTGTCGCTTCGTCTGGATTTCTGTTCCAAACAAAAACACACTTTTTATAAAACATCTTCAGGTTACAGAAAGAAACGTTTCATTGTTTGTAGGAATGAAGCAGACGGACCACTCATCATGAATCTAACTCTCAGTCTTTATAGAGCTTTAAAAGGTTCTATCTTTCCTTTTGTCTGTCATCACTCAACATTTATTTCACACATATTTAAAAACGAAATCTGCTCTCAGATCAGTGGAGACACTCAAAGACGATGAAGTGAAGTGAACTCACCCTCCAGGTGTTCTGTGGTGACGAGGCCGAGGGCGACCATGAAGGCGATTTTCTGTAACACACACACACAGAAGATGTTAATGAAGAGGAAGAAGAAGAGGAGGTGAAGAGTTTCAGGCTCTCAGCGTCTGATTCAAGAGTTCCTCACTGAAGAGAAAATATTCATGCTGATCTGCAGCTGAGCTCCTCTTCACACAGGTGACATTTAATATCACAGAGATAAAGAGACGCTCAAGATGAGAGATGTGACTGAGCGTCTGCTGTCACTGATCAATTCATCAAGTTAGATGCTTTAAAACTTTGTTTATTTTGTGGCTTTTTTTCTGGGAACCAATATTTGTCTTAACAGCAGATCATTTAATTCCCCTTTGACAGTTTTGGCTGAAGCCTTTTAATTGTTGAAATATTTTTTTTAAATGAACATTTTCAGATATTTCACAGTTAATTCTCTGCAGCGACGTCGCAGGACTCAACAGCTGTGTGTTGGATTCCAAGATTACGGATCACAATCGACCCTGACACATGAAGACAACAATCAGCTGTTGGTCAATGTCGCCCGTCGGTGAGTGCCTGTTGCCCTATTTTTTTGCAACATTATGTCTCACAGCGTTGGCCCTTGTCAGTATTTTTTTCAGCCGATTCAGCATGTTATATTGGCATTGATCAGAAGATCCCGTTGGTGAATGAACACTCTGATTGGCAGTTTAGCTCAGCGCAAGAGAAGAGAAAAGAAAGTGAGGAAAGTAAACAAAAAAACTACAGTCAAGAGAGCGTGAGACCAAAACAACATTGTTACATGAGGTAAGATTCATTTTTTTAGCCACTGAGCTCATTAGCAGAAACAGTTTGTAGTTATTTACTGTAAACTGGCACATGATGAATATTTTTTCTTCTTTCCACATCAGGTTGTGTTGTTAATGTAGCAACTGGCTAACGAGCGTCTTGAATACATCCTGTTGGTTTTCCTTGTTTAATAGCGATTACAGACTACAGGAGCTGGTACATGCTGCTTCTTCGTTGGCCGTAGTCTTTGTGGTGCATTCAAATGCAATACTCCCTGATCACACTTTTTTCCTACTTATCATTACATTAATTTAACTTTTTTAAGGGGATGATTAAAGGAAAAAACTGTTAAGAAATCTTGCGAGAAATCTTGATTTTCTTTTTCTTTTTTTTCATTACATAACTTAACGTTTAACCAAATGTAGATGTGTTTAACTTTTTGGCCGAGACACAGGTGACGTGAGGCGACGCATCAGTCAACCTCCGTCGTTAATACTTTGATGTTGGTTTGGTGTTTGTGCCTAATGATGATGTTACAGCTGTTTAATCAAACTGAAACTTTGTTTTGTGCAAAATAATTCTGAAGATAAATTAATTATTCAAAAAATGTGTTAAAACGACAGTTTGTGTTTGGACATGAGTCATAAACTTCTGCTGTAGTTTAATTTCTCACCTCGGGGTCCTCGTCTTTCTTCTGGGAGGGGGACTTAGGAGCGGGTGGGGCCTCCTGTGACGGGAGGTCAGCCTGGGCCCCCGGGGACCCCTCAGTGCTGCTGGGGGCCTGTGGCTGGATTATTATCACCTGGTAACACAAACATACAGAGAGCACGTTAGAGTGAAACACTGGAGCTGCAGACAGGATGAGATGGTTATCATTTAATTTCAGTTATTAAACACTGATCACACTTTTTTCCTTCTTATCATTATATTAATTTAACTTTTTGAGAGATGATTAAAAGAAAAAAATGATGCTAAGAAATCTCGTGAGGAACGTTTCTTAATTTTTTTAAATTAAATTTCATAACGTTTAACCAAATGTAGATGAGTTTAATTTTGTAGACAGAATCAGAAATATTGAAATTAATCAGATCAACAAACAAGAAGACAAAGTTTATGATGAATTTTATCTTGAAAGAAAAATTTAAAAAATCTGAACTGAATCTTAAAATCCATCCAAAGTGTCAGAATAAATAAGTGTATTGTTATATAAATATAAGTATCAGTTGGTGTTGGTGGAGACACCAGCCTTGTTGTCAGCGCTGAAGAGCAGTGGCTGCACCTTGACGGCCTCGCTGACGGCTGACACCCCGTTGCCGGTGGCGGGGGAGGCGGCGATGATGGCGTACGCCACGCCAGGCCCCGCAGAGGCGTGCTGAGCGGGGCCACCAGAGTCTGGGGCTCCCGACGGGCCGTGTGGCGGGGCCGGGGGCGACGAGGCGTCGCTCTGGCCATTGGGCTGGTGGTCGGGGCTGAAGGTGCTGTTGGCGGTGGGCAGGGTGGGGCCCTGGCTCTTGGGACTGACCACGGCGGTGGCCCTCTGCAGGCTGAGAGGCTGCAGCTCCTGACAGGGACTGTGGGGGAGACTGTCGGGGATCTGGGTCTTTGGCCTGACCTGGAGGAAGAACACAGAGGAAGAGCGGTGTCAAACGACCTGAACACAGACAGGTAGAGAACTATGAGTCTGCAGACACAACAGGAAGTGGAACGATTTTTATTTTAAGTCAAATAAAAACCTCCTGACTGATTGAAAACATCATATTTGACTCTAATAAAAGATGTTTCACTTGTTGTTTCAGTGATAGATCAGAAAAAAAAACTGAACTCAACATTTCATCACACACACTGACACACACACTCGAGGTCACATCGTCCAGACGTGAGCGGACTACTGATGCTTCCTGTCGTCCAATCAGAGGACAGAGTGGACCCCTGAGTGGAGTCATTACAGCAGATATCTGTCCTCACACTGTGAATATCACTGACTCATATTAAAGACCATCTCTGCTGTTTGATTCACTCTGAGGCTGAGTGTGTTTGTGCTGCCACGTGGTGGATGTGTGACGACACTGCAGCTACAAATATCAGCAGACGACTGTTTTTAAAGCTTTTAGTCTCTTTAGTTGCTTCTAATTATTTTTTTTTTAACATGACACAAACTATTGTGAACATCTGTTTATAGTTTAAGACATTTATTGAGCAAAAATGCAATTTTTTGAGGGATTCTCAGGTGTGTTTTCTGCTTGTCTCTGTTTCATATCTCAGTGAACTGAGTATCTTTTAGTTTTAGACTGTTGATCAGACAGTATTTTGCACATTTCATTTCAAAAACATGAATTTTACAAATTTCTTATTGTTAATTTCTATTTTATATTACGATTCATGACTTTTGCAGCACTTAATTTAATTTAATTAATTTAATTTAATTTTTTATTTTACTGTGTTTATTGTAATGCACCAACACACAAAGACAAATTCCTTTTATGTGAAAACCTACTTGATGATAAACCTGATTCTGATTTATGAAATCTGAATTAAGTGTTATTTAAATATTTAATTATTTAAAATATTTAACTTTCTTTTTTACCTCGCTATTAGCAAAGAGCAAAGACCAGTAAAGTCGTCTCTGTCTGACAGTTGAGTTTTCTGAGGTGGAATGAATAATTACAGCCTCACAGAGAGAAGGTGCAACATGAATGTTTGTGTCTCCACACACTGTAATGACCTCAGTAAACATGTGACAGCTGTGTCCCTGAGTTGTAACCAGGTGCTGAGAAGTTACCTGAGGTAGCACAGTGGCTGCTTGTCCTGCCAGCCGGTGCAGGGAGCTGACTTGAGGCACCTTGATGGGCACAGCTGTGAGAGTTCCCAGCATCTGAAACACACACAAACGCAACACTTGGATAAATCATCAGTGAAAACACCATATTCTACCATTTTATACAAACAGGAAATGACACATTTAAGCTTCTTAAACTCATAGATCAGTTGTGTTTCTGAAAATAGTGAAAAATGCAGATCTGACGTTTTGAAGTTTCTTTTTTTTTGTCCGACGCTCAAACACAGAGACGTTGTGTTTACTACAGTGTGAGAAAAAACAGCCCTGAGAAATGACTGTCACGATTAACACATAACCAAAACAGTAGCTGATTAACATTCCCACAATGCACTGCAGGGTGTCTTTCAGTCTGTGGGAGACGGGAGACTCTCTGAGGTATTTAAAGCCCTGGACACCAGTGTGGGAGCCGTGAATCACAAACCAGTCAAACCAGTGGAAACAGAACAAACAGAAAACAGGATGATGACGCAGCAGTACACTTGGGAGGGGGTTGATTAAATATAATCAAATTTCAGTTGTTGTAGTAACCACCACAGACCACAAGGGGAGCCCCTGACAGACCACACATACAGTAGAGGACCAGACACCAACTGCATGCTGGGAAATCCACATTTATCATGGAGGAAACAGAGATATCAAGGAAAGAATAACAGGGAAACATCTTAAAGAAAACAGTTCCCAATCCAAATTAAGTTTATGGAGCTGAGATATTTTCGTCATATTCATGATGGCTGCCTCACATATCTAGCGTCCATTTTGGATTTCTGGTGTGTCCTCCAGTGGAACAGTGACACAAGTAGTACAAAGTCAAACATGTGAAGAGTTGCATTTACAGCTCAGCCAGATGTCTGCATGAACGTGTGGTTAAAAGCAAATATATCCTGATGTTTAAACGTCTCATTTAATGAAAGTGTCTTTTACTTCTTTAAAGATTCTTTAAATGACGAAACCTGCAGCGAGAACAAACAGAATCATCTCAAACTAGACGACAGACGTCTTCTGTTGGTTTTAGTAAAATAAAGCCAGGAGCTTTAACACAAGTCTTGCTCAGACAGATTTTTTACAGTGTGGAGGATTTCCTCTGAGAGACGACGCAGCGCTTCACATCCCAGAATAACAGCCAGCTGTAATGAGACTCTCCACCTTCACCATTAAATCACAGTCAGCTGATGAAACCAGGTGACACTAATGCTGCTTTAATCTGGTTCAACCTCGCAGAGTCTTAATTAAACCTGGAGTGTGAACCTCTCGTTAGTCAGAGGACGGGTCTTTTTTCCAGCAGTAAAACAGCCGAAACAACGACGAGTTTAAGTTTATCTTAAACAATATTTAAGTAAATTAAACAATATGTTTAAAATAAAATAATTAAATGAGCTTTAATGAGGATAAATGTATTCCTGTGTTTGAGCTGCAGCTGTTGAAGGTTTCTGTGCTCTTGGATGTTTCCTGCGCTCAGGTTCAGACCGTAGATCAGCTGACATCAACTGTAGCTTCAGTCAAGGTCAAACCGGCGCTGACGTTAACGGCTGGACCGACACATAAACTACGGTGAAGCGTGGAGGACAAACTACAGCAGAGAAAGTGACGGAAATACTCATCAGAGAAAAAGATGAGATTATTTTTCATGTGTGTTTTGGATTGATGGATTCTTTATTAATCCCAGAGAAAATGTTTCTGTTACAGCTCAGAGCAAAAAAATACACAATATAAAAAACCCATTTAACACAAGTGGGAAATATTTAATAGTTCTTGTCGTTCTCTTATTTATCGTGCGTGTATTTTGGGAGCTGGACGGCAGCTGCAGGTGTAAATAAAATAAAGTTGTACTGAATTGATTCGGAGGACTCAATAACTCACATAAAACTTTAGAAATCATTTCCTCCTGCGTGCTGTTTTTCTCATACTGATGCTGTCAGAACTCAACATGCACTTTAACTCACTGGCCTTTAACTTCAGCTGCTGTGTTTCCTCTGAAGCCTGCGGTTGTTTCCTGTCTCTCTCTGCAGAGTTTACTGTCTCTGTGCAAATCGCCGACAGCGAGTGATTTTTGTTTTTACGAGATTTTTGTTTTGTGTCTCTGCTCCGTGACACTTTGTTTTAACTGTGTTGTGTTTAAGGACACAAAAAAACACAGTTAAAGTGAGTTAAAATGTGATTTTCCTGCTTAAACAGCATTGTTTCAGTCCAATAATAACTTTATTTATCTGTATTAGTTCATGAATAAAGATGCTCAGTCTCATTTGTCTTGTTATTGATAATAAAACGTTGTAAATGTCAACAGAGAAACAGAAAAATGTGATAAGTAACATCACTGTGTCATCTCTGATGCTGAGTCTGTGATTGGCCGACACTTCCTGTCAATCTAAACTGAACCTGGACCAGTTAAACCAGTAACGATAACAATCTCCTCCATTTTTCCTCTCAGCTGCTCGTCTCCAACAGAAAAGAAATCAGAAGCAAAGTTTCCTCCTCCTCCTCCTCCCCCCTCTGGATCACAGCTCACCCCCCCTCCCCTCCTTTCTTCTTCTGTGAAAATCCCTTCGTTCCATTGTATTGTGCTGCAGAGCAGCTCGGAGACGAGGAGGAGGAGGAGGAGGCCCAGGCCTGTTCCCATGGCAACTGCAGAGATGAAAATTCTTGCAGTGCAAGGGCTTTCATTTTCGTAATTGCTTCCTCTTTTCTCCAAACCTAAGCACCTTCTCTTTAGGGGGCCTCCTCCTCCCCCTCTTCCTCCTCTTCCTCCTCTCCTCCGGTGTGAGTAGTGAACACAACCTTGGATCACTGATTTCCTGTTTCTTTTTTTTAATGATTTCTTTTTCCAAATACCAAAGTCAATACTGTCGCTGAGACAGATGACAGCTCTGCAGCAAACACTAACAATCCTCCTCCTCCATCTTCCTCACCCCAGGTCTCACAAACCTGCTTTGATAAACTAGAAGTGTACAGAGTGTGTACATGTGTTGTACAGTACGTCATTGAAGAAATTATACAGTTGCTGAAATGTTTTTCCCTCCACTCCAATTCTTTGTGCTAAGCTAAAGCTAAAAACACTTTGTGCTAACCTAACTCTGATCACATTACACCACTGACTGTCTTCTAATGAATCTTGAAGTTGTGGTTACCACATTACATGAGTGATTGTCAACAAGGCGTCACACATTACAAGAGATTTCACGTGAAGGAATCCCCGACAAGTCTGTCAACAAACACACGAGAGGAGTGATACATTTATACAGGCAAGTCTACGTGTCTGTAGCCCGAGTGATACATTTATACAGGCAAGTCTACGTGTCTGTAGCCCTTTTTAGACAGGAGTTGTGCAAATTTGCAGGAAAGCCCAATCAGTCTTTTTTCAGCATTGGCAGTATAAAAACAAAATCGGGGAGTGCAGCAAAATGCCGCCTACCTACTTTTGTTTATACAGAATGCTTCTTTTTCGGGGCAATGGGGGGCGTGAGCAAGTAACAAAACGTGTAGCTCAGCGTGTGACGTAAACAGTCAGATTTTTTCTTTGCAGGTGTTCTGACTCCTCCCCTCATTGTTTCCATCACACTGTATCTTGCGCTCTTGGTTGTCGCAGCTGTCTTTGCCGGTCAAAATTAATTTCACACACAGGTCCAGATATTTAACCTGCTGGATATCTCTCAGGTGCCTGTGTGGCATTGGCGTTCTGGGCGCATATTTCTGTCCGAATCCGACCTGAACCCGATGAGAATTCTGTTGTTAATGTCCGAACCTTTCTTGAGCTCAATGCAGTTGATGTAAGGAAAACGCTTCACTCCGTGCTGCTGTCGAAACATTCAGACAACCCTCTTAACACCGCTGCATCCATTTTCTTCCTCCAAACCAAAAGGTGAAGCAAGGGGTCCTGTCGGGTCCTGTTGGGTCCTGTTGGGTATGCACACTCTAATGGACCTTCCTCAGTTGCCTTTTGGATTGGGATCTCATTTTTTTTGTAGACTTATGTTTTGGTTATCGTTCGTTTTAAGATTTTCTACATTTCTGCTTCAGATTTTGAACCCGTAAATACTACTTCTCAGTAGCAGAAACCCTCGGTGCTGCAACTGGTGTCTGGAAGCTCTAGTGGATATGTAGTGGGTACATTTCAAGTTCAGGATACAACAACACTGTGGATGATTAGGTTGGGGCCGAAAAGCCTCTTGGTTAGGGTTAGGAATAATCCCGGCTGGAAACGGAGTGGTGTCTCAGATAAAACAACTGCTTTTTTTGTGGCACTGTCTCAGTGGAAACACAGCAACCAGTGCTCAAACAGCACCAATGTTTGGAGGCAAAAAAAGCATCTGGAAATGAAAGGATTCTCTAAAACAACCACTTTTGTTGTTTGTTGGTTTTGAACAGTGGTCTGCAGCTTGGCAGGCGTCGTTGGTTTTGAACAGTGGTCTGCAGCTTGGCAGGCGTCTTGCCAAGGTGACACACCATCCACCATAAGCCATAAAGTCAGCTCATATACTACGTCACTTTAGAATCGATGATATTCAGCAGACACCTCAAAGAATATTTTTTCTCCACCTTAAAAATGCTGAGAGCATTTCCTGCCAGCTGATAAATTCTTGTTCCTGTTACACATTTCATGAACTCCTGAAGGAGAGGATTCCCTGAAGTGTTGCTTTATTCCATTAATAACCAAACAGCACCGTGATGCTTTGTATTGTTTGCAGTGGAGAGACAGAAAAGTGAGTAAAAATACGCTCATAAATTAGATTTAAACAGCGACGATAAGGAAACTGAACTGTTAGCAGCATGAAATCATAGTCACATTCTGAGGAAAAGTTTGAGCCTCAAACGCCACAATTTCCAGGAAACAATTTGATAGAAAATTTGTCAGTTGTGAGAGGATGAGAGGGAAGCAGCCAGTCAGACAGAGGGAGGAGATTATAGAGAAAAGTGGATATAAACTCTGAGTGTCACCCCAGCAGCAGCAGCAGCAGCAGGAGGAGGAGGAGGAGGAGGAGGAAGTGCACACACAGCAGTCGAGGAAAAAATGTTTCATCTTTTCTTTTTGTGTCTGGAGACGAGAGTCTGAGTTCACCGTCAGCTCCTCCTTTAGCTTTATATCCATCTGTTAATTGTCTTGTGTTTCTTTCACATTTTATTTTGGAATCTGAAAACAACTCTGAAAGGACTCTTGTCGTTGTTGAAACGAGTCACACAAATAAATTCTGTCCTTGAAGCACATATTGATCAGTAAAGTCTGCGCTGCATTACCTCATAATGATGATGCAGCTTTGAAAACAATGACCAAATTTTATGGTCACTCTGAGAGATTACATAACTCCAATAAGTTTAAAGAGGCGAACAACAGTTTTTCATAATGTACAGAAATGAATGGAAGGTAATGGAAACTACATGGTTAGGAAAGTGTTTGAAAGTAAAAGTGATTTTAGTAAATGAGTAAATTGGTTTAAACTAAAGCTGTTAAAGGACTGATTTTTTTCAGGATTGACAGGAAGGCACTCCAAAAAATATAGGAAACAAAGGTCGAAACATGTTGGCTCTTTAAAGGATTTACCAACTACCAACTATTTTTTGCAGTGCCTGGATCGCCTTCCTGTCGATCGTTTTGTTCGCGTTTTCCATGAGCACCCGACACAAGGCTTAGATCTACGTTTGTATCCACAGAGCAACCAGTCATCTCTCTTTTTCTATGATTCATTTTTTAAATTGAGATAAATCAACATTTTTTTAAATCGCAGGTTTCAAACTCCATAATTTTGCATTTCAAAAGAGTTTTGTAGTCCATAATAACAAGGTGAAGTAATTCTTACCAGAGTGTTTTGACTGGGAATCGAATGCCAAGAAATTTACTTTATGATCTTGACTTTTAGATTTATTAATTTCAGATCAGTGCTGCACCACTACAACGGTATATTCGAAAAGACAAAATAGCAACTAACCCTCTGAGACCCACAAACTGTGGACCCATTTTTCTCTTTTGAGGGGTTGAGAGGATATTTTAAGGGAGACAGCAGGTTTAGAGTATATGCCACATAGAAGTGTTATACATCACCTGAAAGCTGGAAACATAAAGATTAATTTGAGATGCAGCTCAGCACTCTGTCAAGTTTTTCTAGTCACAAATCTGTAATAAACACTACGTCCACAAAAGTGTATAGTTCGTGCCCAAAGCTGTTTGGGACTAACATAAAGTGGTCATGTCTGAGGGGAGACTCCTGGGGACCCACAGAGCGCATTTTCATTCAGATATCTTGAGGTCAGAGGTCAAGCAACCTCTATGAAAATTGCCATGTTAGTAGCGATGCACCGATCCGATATCTGGATCGAATATCAGCCCTGATATCATCAAAATAGATAGATCGGTTTTCGAAAAATGCAACCATACCTGAGGTGATCCTTTCCCTTTAAATCTACTACGATGCGAGCTACGTCATACGTCATGGAGCGAAGGAAAGAATCTGCTGTGTGGACGTATTTCACACTATTTCAACTGCTGTTGCACAATTGTTTATTTTTGTTAAAAATAAATAGTTCACCGTTGCATTAATCTGTTTTATCTAGTTTCATTTTATCTTAGGACAGAACTGTGTAGTCATCAATGCCTGATGCCTCTAGTCTTTCCTGTTCTACATGTAAAGGTATATAGCTTTGTAGGAGTTATGCTATGTAGCGTGTGAAATAGAGTATGGTGAATGTGCTAGGAAAGGTAGTATCGGCACTGTCTCTACCTGGAGCTCGCATGTACAGAGCCTGGGTTTGTTGAAGGTGGCGGTGCTGTTTGGGCTGAGAAAGCCATGTGTAAGTAAGGTAAAGGAGGCTGTTGGGTTGGTGCGGGGAGCAATGAGAGCTGGCATTAGGGGAGTGTCTCTGGGACGCCAGAGATCACTGTCTAGCCTCCTGGAGGTGTCGTGGGACCAACTAGACGAAACACTGGTGAAAGGAGGTTCCCACCTGATGACCCCAAAGACATGTTAGTTATCACTGCTCACTGGTCTGTATAGTTAAGCCTTGCCATAATAGCTTATTATAGGGCTTAGGAGGTTATTCACTGAGTGCTGATCCTTTCTCTAGAGCACAGATTTCTCATGTTTACTTGAATGAAAAGGTCAACCATGGTATCGGATCGGTATCGGGTATCGGCTATCGGCTGATACTCAAAGCCACAGCATAGGGATCGGCATCGGAACTGAAAAAGCTGGATCGGTGCATCTCTACATGTTCTTCATGAGAAGCTAGCATGACGTGGTTGGTACCACTGGATTCCTCTTGTCTTCTAGTTTCATACAATACCAGTATAATATCATTTAAGTCCAGTTATGAACAACATAAGTCAAAGATCTGCGGCTGTTTAAGAGTGCTTTTACACCTAACCTGTTTGGTTCTGTTAAAATGAACTCAGGTCAGTTTGTGTGGTTCGCACGGTTAGTTTGGGCTGGTCTGAAAGTTGTCAATCAAACCCTGGTGTGGACGAAACAACTGAACCAAGACTGCTCGAAAAGGTGGTTCTTGGTTCAATTCCAAATGAACTCTGGTGCAGTTGGTTTGTGGTGACAAAGAAAACAACCAAACACAGGATTTTGTGAGAGCAGATATGTGATTTTAGCAACAGCTAAACCGATAATGAGCTCTCTGTGAAACCAAACAATATAAATATAAACACTTTAGAAGCGTTAACGTGCTGCTGCGTAAACTTCTGTCAGTCACCGCAATTTGATTTGATATGTGTGTAAATGTGAGCTCTATGTTTTGTTTGCTTTGTCGTTAACACTGTGGCGCTTTGTTCTGTTGATGTGATAAGTGTTTACTGTATATATTGAAAAATCTAAATGAAATCCTTTAAAAAGTTAAGACAGCATACTGAAAAGTATAATTAGGTGCTTATTCAGAAAACAAGTCTGACTCCTGAACATCTACATCTGTTCAGGTTCATTTCCTGAACCATAAAAAGCACCCAACATTATTCAAACCGCTATAAATTTGGTTTAAAGTGTAGTGGAGATCCCAGATGTGTCAGAAAATGAAGCACAACACATCTAGAATATTTCTGTTCGTTGGATGCTGCAGCCATAAATAACAAACTTGATCTTTTCCGACTTTAAAGAGGATTTAAGGTGACAGATTGAAGATTTTTGAAACCCAGAGCAGCTCTTCTGGTTTCTACATGTCCCCTCTCCTGTGTTATAAATAAAGCACATACTGGATTACACAGAGAAGTGTACACACACTGTGTTTATAGAGATCACAGAGCTCTGCAGACGTCACCAACACACTCTGTGAGGCAGTGTTGTTCCTGCAGCGGCCAGCAGAGGGCACTGCCCGAGGCCACGTCAGCTCTCTCTGCTCCCTCTCTTCATCTTTACCATGAAGAAGCTTTTCATTTCATTCATGCTCCGAGCTGTGAGAGATGAACTCTGTATGATAATGAGGTGATGCTGGGAGCAGAGTCAGGCTGCGTTCACAAGCAGCAACAACGCAATGCTTCTTTCATCCAGCGTTTTAACAACCAGGCCTCATTCTTCTCTATGTAATATGGATTTAACAGGTATGAGAACGATACGAGATGGAGAGCATAAATATTAATTTATCATAGAGCTGAAGTGATTAATCAATTAGTCATCAGCTATTAAATCAATCACCAATTAATCTGACAATCAAGTAATTTTATATAGTTAAAAACATTTTTTCATTCCAGCTTCTTAAATGTGAATATTTTCTGGTTTCTTTCCTCCTCTGTGACAATAAATTGAGTATCTTTGGGTTATGGACCAAAAAAGACATTTCAGGATGTCATTTTGGGCTTTTGGAAACACAGATCGTCATTTTTAACCAACAACTTATTGATTAATTGAGAAAATAGTCATTAAATTAAACAAAAATGAACATGATTGCTAGTAAGATATTGGTCCTGTTAATGTAATAAAGTTATCTAACTCATCCTACACTCTTTCCCTGATGGTGTAGTAGTTAGGATTTGGCGCTCTCACCGCTGTGGCCCTAGTTTGATTCCCAGTCAGAGGGGTTTCACACCGGCAGGGCACCGGCACGGTTCTGTTTCCGACTCCGTTCTGGAGTCTCAGAACCTTGGTGCTGTCTGGCGAACCAGCCCGTGTCCACACCAGTTTAAGAGGAACCAAAGTGGGAGGACGTTACTCCCCATCACTCAGGTGGAAGTAAACATAACAGCGGCAAGAAGAAATAAACACAGCTGCCGGCAAAATGACAGATCGCATGGATTATCTGCAACTGCTGATGATGAGAAGACGTAGAAGATTACGTATAAGGCAAATGGTATGTAAAAAGTATATGCTCGTGTTTTTATAGACATCTATGGTCTTCACAGCCTAGAATGTCACACGCCCACTTATGATGTCACGGTTCGCAAGGAAAAACCAACTATTTTTTGGTTCGGCTGTGAAGTGACTTCTCAGGTTCCGAACCAATTATTTTTTCGGTCTGAACGCACCGGCTGGTTCAAAATTGGGTTCGGGAACCAGAACCGTGCTGATGGCCTATCAGTGAACACTTTAGGGGCCGCAGTAACTCAGTCTGTGAGGACTTGGCTTGGGAACCTGAGGTTCACGGTTCAAGTCCCAGTACAGACCAAGTATAAAGTGTGTGCTGGCAGCTGGAGAGGTGCCAGTTACCCCCCCTGGGCACTGCTGAGGTGCCCATTGAGCAAGACACTGAATCCCTAAACTGTTCCAGGGGCGCTGTATTGTGGCTGACCCTGCGGTACCCCTCTGCCGTAACGACATGTATCTTGTGTGTAATAATGAAATCTGCGCCCACAAAACTCTTTCGGAATATAGACGCTGCTTGTAAATCTCAGGATGTTGTCACTGTCTCCTCCGCCTCCTCTTGCATGTGTGTGACAATTGTGTGTTTTTGCATTAAAATCAAAGTTAGTGGTGTAGTGAGAAGAAATGTCAAAAATAAGATTTAGATAAGATTTAGGCGGTTAAATGTTTGCTCTCTCTGCTCCATTTTGGTGGAGAACAGTATAGTTATTTAATGCTTTCGATTCATATGAAGTTCTACGAAACTTTAAAAAGAAAATAAAAGATGTTAGTAGTTCAGAGTAGGGCTAGTCGACCAACAGTCGTCATCTAGGTCCATCAGTGGACTAGTCTCCTGCATGTTTATGATATTAATGTAATGATTAAATGATATATTTTGGTGGTTTGAGTTGAAGGTGTGAGAAAGAATAGTATCAGTAACATTGTTAACACTGTGCTACATTACAGAGAAATACAAACCGTACTAATGAACCTTCATTAATATAGGCCTATATTTTATCTCCAAGTGCACGTCACACACTGAGCGAGCCGCCTGTTAATGACGCTGTGGGCTAATGGGCATGTAGCTACTTCCATGTTTCAGATGATACGTCATGTTTGTAGTCGACCAATGAAGATGAGTTTACATATCACCTTGGGTTCGTCCTTCACCTTCTCAAAATGATCCCACACTTTGGATTTCCTGCCCGACATGTTATTAACTAGCCTGTGGAATAACCGCAGGTACCAGCCCTGGAAATTAACCTGACTCCTGTCTGACTGCTGAGCGTGGACACTTCCTGTGTTTGTCCTTTCAAAGTAAAGTCCCGCATGGTCCAGTCATATAGGTTTGGATTTGTTCTGACAAGACGCAGCTCCTGATAGAGTTTCACGTTTCTTTTTTCTTTTTCTGCGATTAGGCGACCAATGAATTCTTGCAGACTAATGACCTTTCTGGTCGACTAACATTTGGTCAACTATCAGGGGGACAGCCCTAGTTCAGAGTTTCGTCTACACTCCACCAGTCTGACATCTCCCATTTTCTATGAAACTCAAAAAAATTAAATGAATATCATCTGTTCCTCATTTTTTGTCTCCAGTTTCACTGTAATTATAAAATAATCACTTAATTCTTTACTGGAAACATGTTCAGTAATTAGCAGTTACATATCAACTCCTTTCAAATAATCATTAAGAAGCAGAAGCAGATGGAAACTTAAACATCACAAATCCACTGAGTCACAACAAACTGCTGCTTCTGTCCAAAAACAACAAAGATTCATTTTAGAAACACTGTGAGAAGAAGACTGATCATATTTAATGAACTAATCGATGAATCTGCTGATGGTTTTCCTTCTGAATGTCAATGACACTCGGTCTGCTCGACTGACCTCAGTCCAGCAGGAATACAATACAGTTACCATGGTAACACTGTTCTTCGTCTCATTCAGCAAATTTTCCAATCTTCTTCAAGTTCCCCTAAACCTCCTAAAAATACATGGAATATTCTCCCAGACCCCTGGAATCTCTTTCAGGATGACCAGGCATTGCTCAAGAACTAGAACCTCCACAAGGTCCTCTAGAACTTTCTCCATGACCACTGAAACGTGATCGCGTAATCTTGAAGAACACCAAACTAGCAGATGACTGAAACATCCAGACCATCAGAACATCATCAAGGTTCTAAGGTCTACAGCTCTCTCCAGGCCTGCTAGAACCGCTTCCATGACTTCTTGAACTTCGTCCATGACCAATGGGACCTCCGCAAGTACCACTGAAAGCTTTTGTCCCTTACCCCTTAAAGTACCTTCAAGACCACTAGAACCTCCTCTATTACCAGTGGAACCTGCTCAAGAAGTCCTGACACCTTAATAAGGGCCACTACAACTTTCTCCAGGTCCCTTAAAACCTTCTTCTATGAAACCTTAAATAACGTTTAGGACCCCTCCTCCATGACCAAATAAACTTGATCAAGGACTTCTTAAACACCCTAACCCCTATAACCTCCTAACCTACCGATTCTTCCAGGACCCCTGGAAGCTCCCTCAAGACCCCTAGATAAAACTTTTACCAGGACTGCTAGAACATCTTCCATGGTCAATGGAACTGAGTGCAGGGCACCAACCATGCCTTGTGACCAATGAGAGTTGCTCAAGAACCCTTTAGAATCTTTTCCTTTACACCTGGAATAACCTCCAAGACCCATAGCACCTCTTCACACAACCACAAAAACGTCTTCCAACCATAAAACTTGTTCAAGACAAAAACTCGAGAACCTCCCCAGTGACGACAAGAACTGTCTCCACCATTAAACATGTCCCAAGTCTTAATATCCAGAAAAACCTCAAGAACCTCCTTCATGACCACTAGAACTTTCTCAACCCACAACACATTTGTCAAAACATTCAGAAAAAGAGAGGAGAACCCCCTCCATGACCACTATAGATTTTTCTCCACCCATTAAACCCTTATCGAATGTCCAGAAAAACCTTGAGAACCTCGTCAAGGAACAGCAGAACTTTCTCAAGGATCCCTCGAACTTGTTCAAAGACTCCTCAAACTTTACACAAAGGGCCTCCTCAATTACTTATGGGAAGTGTCTCCAGGATCTCATATATTCTTCATGATAAGTAGAGCCTTTTATAACAACTGAAACCTTAAAAACCCACAGAACCTCTTCAAGGACCAATGAAAGATTTTTCATGGCCTGTTCGCTGTATGATGTCTGAATCCCTATGGACTCAGACAGCCTCCTCAAGGACCACTAGAACTATCTCTGGGACCCCTAAACCTCTACATAGACTCCTAAAATGTCCCCAAGGACCTCATAAACGTCATCCATGACCTTTAGGGCCTACCCAAGGACTCCTGGAACATTCTCAAGAAAAAATGTGACTTTTAGAGAATCCTGCATCCTCAAAACAAACTTGTATAAATTTAACTCACTGATTTTGATATCTCGTGCCCCTAAAACATGTCCCCAAATTCAAACGCACCAGAACTAGAGCTGATATTCAGCTATCCTCTGTATTTTATCTGGATTCCTCTTAAACTTTGTGGAGCTAACTCAGCACACTGAAGTCACACATGAGAACAATGTCATGTGCACAGAGTGTACTCGGGTTCCTCTTCCTCTCATAATGGTTCATTTTCCCACACCACATCATGTTCTGGACTGAATGTATTCAGTTTTAGTCATTCACAGCTCTGAGTGGGAAAGCGGACCCTCGAAGGGGCCATCTAACGTTCCTCTCTGGCTTTGACGAGACTTGGAGGCGGATGGCAGAGATGACCTTGGCTGCTGTTTAAAGAGGATAAAGACGTCTTTTAGAAGGCGGCGAGATGGAGAGCCATGAAAGAGAGGCAGGATCAGCGTTAAAGCTGCAGACTTTTCAAACACATTCTGCCTCCTCCGAGCATCTCTTTGTTCCTCTGCTTCTAGCTAAACACAACTGCTACTCCAATAACAAACATCTCCTCCCATCTCCATGTTTTTAAGATAGTTATTCTCTTAAAAATAAACTGTTTTTATATTAAAAACCCTGGAGGGCTTCTGTGAATTCATTAGATCAATTTTCAAAAATATAGACACCTTCATTAAAATTCTAGAAGAACATTTTTAACCTCTGTTTTGTTTCATTTTGAATTACAACTCCTTTGACAACCTTTGACAATGTGAATATCGCTTTATATTATTCAGGCAGAGGTCTTGAAAGATCCGTTATGGGCCTTTTTCCTAATTGTGTACATCAAGATATGGACTGCAACTAATGATTATCTTCACTGACAATTAAATTGTTGATTATTTTGCCAATTAATTGATCCGTTGTTTGGTCTATAACGGTGGTTCCCAACTGGTGGGTCGCAGTCCAAAAGTGGATTGTGGGTCCATCCTGAATGGACCCCAAGTGACTTGCGTATGTGTCAAGTTTCAGGGGGGAAAAAACACACTTTATTTTGAAATCCAGTAAATTTACAGCATAGAGCTTTAATTTGAAGTTACATTTCCTGCTGTAGAGTGAGTGTCTAACAGACAGCTCCATGACAGACACAGCAAAGTAGCTCCACAACCCGGCCAAACACAAGTAGGATGCTGAATATATTGAAAAGTCTGGACCTCAAACTAATGTCTAAGGAGACATCTGGACCCCATGGCTGGACCAGTTGGGAACCACTGGGCTATAAAATGTCAGAAAGTGGCGGAAAATGTTGATCAATGTTTCCCAAAGTCCAAGATGGCGTCCTCAAAAGTTTTTTGTCATACGGGAGGAAAGAAACCTTAACATTTTCACATTAAAGGAGCTGGAATCAGAAAATTTTGAGTTTTTTTGCTTTATAAATTTCCTCTGATTATTCAATTATCAAATCAGTTGGGGATTAATTTATCAGTTGACAACTGATTGATAAATTGATCAAATCGAATCATTGCAGCTTTACATTAGGAACAGGATTAGGCGATTAAAGATGTCAGGTTGCGTTTTTACGAAGTGGCTAATTTTTAAAATAATTTACTTACTTGCTTCTCTGTAAAAAGAAGATGAAGTCAATCGGTGTCTTCAGTAGAACTCATTCACTGGTCGATTATTACTGTATTTTAACGTTTTACTACAGCTTAATTTACCCTCATATTATGTATTGTAATACTGCTTGGGTCGCCACGTCATTTTTCTAATTCAAAAGACATTTTCGAGAGTGACAAGCTTTGCTAAAAAATGTGAATCATCTGCTCCTTTCTTTAGAAAATATCAACTTTTACCAAGTTGTAATGTGAACATACACCCGACCTATGTATTCACTTATAAATACGTACATATCACTCATGACTTGCGGAGCAATTTCCAGAACTTTTTTTTTTTAAGTCTTCCTCAGACATTCGCTCATATTCCACAGGACACTCTGAGGACCTTTATCTTTCATACTGTTGGACTTCTCCTGATCAATATTCACTGAAATGCGGAGGTCCATCTCTTTTGAACAACCTTCCTCCATCTCTACAATCAACATCGACAATATCGTTATTCAAAAAACATCTGAGAAGGACTTTAATTTGTTAAGACTCTTCACAATTCATTGATTTATTTGTGATTTGTTTATTTGAAAAACACAAATAAATCAAGGAGAAGTTAGTAAAAGGTCTGGAGTTGAAATGCGTAAAGCAGATCACACCATTGGCCCTCACACGGAAACGTGTGTGTGTGTGTCAGAGTTCAGTGAAGTGCTGAAACAATGCAGCTCTAATGTGTGCACTCATGCACAGCAGCAGTCCCATTACACCTCATTATTGATCTCCAAATTAGTGGCCAGGTGGTCTGAGGGACCTGTCCCCCCTCCTCGACACCCCACCACCCCCCACTTCCTCTGCTCAGTCCACACACCAGCCAGGACGGCCTCTGATTGGCCGAGCCTTCATGACTCGATTGATGGAGGCAAGAAAAGCGTGGAGGCCTGCAGGAGGGGTTTGTTTCTTTTTATTGCCTCATGCACGCAGGCAGGCAGCTGGGTGAAGAGCGCCCACTCCCTCCCAACAATACAGCCATAAAGAGCCCGGAGACAATCCTGCTGCCTGACCTGCTCACCTCCACCACCCGACGGGGAGGGTGGAGACAGAGAGGGATTTGACTGAGGACGATGGAGGACGAAGGGAGAGGGGGAGGGGAGGGGAGGGGGAGTCTGAGCTTTTTCAAAGTGACACATTGATGAAACGCAGCAGCTTTATCGCAGCGAACGTCTGCGTTTGTGTCGGAGTCTCGGACCTGCTCTGCATCCCAACCAGAGGCTCACAAAGCAGCGTTACATCCACCAGGAGTCAGCCAATCAGAGACCTCCGAGGGGCGTTTTGGATCCTGATGTGACTTGACAAAACTTCTGAACCTCATCAACCACAGAGTCTCATCCTGCCCCCCCTGGACCCTTCACGTTACATCATATCTTTCTGTGTTAATATCTATGAACACCCGACATATTCTTTACACTTTACACCTTACACTGTGAATATTTGCACTTTTTATCAGTTCATATGTTGCATGTTCCAACCTTTAGTTTTAAACAGCGTGCCGCCCTCTATTTCCTCTCACGCAGGCGCAGAATGTACGAGCTGGTTGACCGCTGACTGCAGTCTTTGCAGTGTGTCCATGTGCAGCTTCCTTGGCCTGACACAGCGACGTGTGGCGACACAGAAGGGGGATTTCGTGGAGGCTAGTTCTCTGAGGTCATGTTGCTGTGTCCTGGCCAAAAAGTTATACGAATGTTCCGTGCCTGCGAGACAGGAAATAGCTCCCCACACCAGCAGAAGCCGGTCGTCCGAAATCATCATTCAAAAAGAGAAACCGGAAGACCGTCTTGATGCCAGTTAGCCAGTTAGCACATTAACAACACAATCCAGTGTTGAAAGAACAGAGCTAATTTACTGTGCATCAGTAAACAATAACACAAACATGAGGTGACGCAGCAGGGGGCTCTTGTTGCCGATAGTTTTCTGAAGTCTGTTAGGTGTGTCTGGACCTTTAAGTTACGTTCACTAATACAATGGCCGATGTTTTTCTGTCGTGTCACATCAAATTTGCACAGGCTAAAAAAGCAGGGCCCGAGACAAATGTTGTCCCATCATCAGGGACATCAGAAAACATGTTTGTTTCTTCCCCAGGATGCTTTAAAAACGAAAGGACACAGTAAACGCATCGCAAATCTTTTTGTTTACCTGATAATGTTACATCGTGAACAACAAATCCATGCTGACGTCGGCCAAGGGAGAGCTAGCTAATGTTAGCTGTTAGCAACCGATGGCCGCAACTAACAGCTGACAGAGGTTACACTGAGTAACATTATGATGTGTTCAAGCTCTACAGTGAGTATCTGCCAAAGGTGAATTATAGCGTTCTCATGATGTGTTCATTGTTATCTTGTAAAATGTAACTTTTGGGGAAAAACAAATAAATACGGCTGTAAGATGGAGAAATTTGTTGATGTTTACAAAGCTACAGTCAGTAGGTTTTTATGTTTTTCATGCAAAAGGTTATATAAAAGGTAGTTTTTTAATGTGTGTGATTAAAGCTGTGCTTATTCAAAGATAGTATAACAGCAAAAATAAATAACAGGGAATAAATAACAACAAAACAAAATAAACAACGACAAAAAAAACCTCTGGTATCAGCCCAGAATTCCACAGCAGGTGCATCCCTAATCTTTAGCTATAGTTTACATGGTTACACAACAGCTTTCACAATCGATTAATCGTTTAAGGCTATTACTAAGTGAACACAGCCTCTCAAATGTCTCATTATGTGTGTTTTTTCTGTTATTCGTCAAAGTAAAATTACTTTATTTAGTGTTTGGACTGAAAGTCAGACAAAACCAGATATCTTAAGATGCTAGCCCGGCTTCTGGGAAACTGTGATACGCATTTTTACTGGTTTCTGACCAAGCAATTAATAAAGAAAATAGAATTCAACAAATGAAATAATGAGATTAATTGTTAGCTGCCACTAAAAAGACATTTAACTGCATATCTGAAACTCAAATGTCTTCTTTTTTGATATATAACCTAAAGTAATATTAATCAAACCCTGTGAGAGTTTTACTCGTCTCATCCTGAACTCAGTCCAAGAAACTGAACTGTTTCAAACAGGATCTGAGCAGCTGAACACTGTAACTGATGATTTTTTGAAACTTCATCAAGTCACGCTCACAGAACCAAATAATAAAAGAAAAATGAAGCCTTTTCTGTCTTCATGCAGCGTTTGAGGAAAATCTATTTGATGCTTTCCTGCTAACAGACACGTTCCATCTTATATAAGACGTGTTGATGGACGGAGAGTCAGATCTGCCGGACAGTCGGAGGAATCATAAAGCAGGAGCCCGAGGGCCTCCGAGGCTCGGCCCTCCTCTCTCTATGGTGCCGTGCAATTACAGTAATAGTGTGGAGGCTGCCAGTGTTGAGCGTGAAGCTCTGATCCCCGGCTGTGTGCTGATGGAGGTGATGGTGCTGAATACAGAGTGTGGAGGAGACGAGACGCTGTGGCCTGAATCCTAACAGACACTCAGAGGAGGAATACAACATCTCTGAGTCAGAGAGGACGATGAGCATTTAGATTTTCCTCTGTTGTCTCCAACTTACCAAACCACACCATGTCTTACACGTCACACACATCACACATTACAGACGAGTGACGTTATATTTGCTTCCTGGATTATAAGATGTTTAATGCTGATCTGTTGCTGCACCAGTAGGTGGAAATAAAAACTGCAGACAATCAAACCTTCAGATTTTAGAGCAGTGCTGCTTCTCTGTTTCCCATCAGCCACCTCCCTCCACACTACATTAAACACGTGAATCAAAACACTGGATGCCACAGGCTGTCTTTAATGTGAACTGAGCCTTTAATAAAATATGCTTGCTCTGTCACCATCACACAAACATGAGTGTTTTCTGCTGTGTAAAATAACTTCAGACAAAATGGAAAAAACACAGATTAGCAACACCTTAACTATCTGCGATAAAACTGCGACAAGCTGTTGCTCAGGAAATGAACACTATAGCTGCAACACGATAAAATAACTGCCCAATCAGAGCTGAGTGTAACAACATAACGACAATATAACATCAGGTGTTGCTACACTTTACAGCTCCATGTAGAAGGTGAAATACAAACAAGAAGTCTGACTTAAAGCTCGCTGATCACCAAGACACCACACAAGTTTATTCTCAATGCAGCCCCCTGCTGCGTCGCCTCACGTCGCCATGTCTCAGCCAAAAAGTTGCCCCTCCCCACTCCTTAACACACCTACGGCCAATTTAGAGTCACAAATTAACCTGCATGTCTCTGGACTGTGGGAGGAACCTGGAGCACCTGGAGGAAACCCACGCTGACACGGGGAGAACATGCAAACTCCTCACAGCAGGGATCCCTCACCCTGGGTTCGAACGAGGAACCCTCTTGCTGTGAGGCAAAAACACTAACCACTGCACCACCATTTCACTGTAATTCTCATTCAAAAAGGGAAGCCAGAACATCGTCTTGATGCTAGTTAGCCAGTTAGCACATTAACAACACGATCCAGTGTTGAAAGTACAGAACATATTTACCGTGCAGCAGTGAAAAATATCACAAACCTTTAAGAAACGTTTCTGCTACAGAGCCCAATGGATTAAAAAAAAAAATCTCGCCTCGTATAACAACTTTGTTTCGACCATTCCCTCTTGACTTAAGTTTGGGATGTGCAGTTGCAGACGGCAAAAGAAAAGTCAACTAGCGTCGACAAGGGCCAGCAGTGCGCGACACACCGTGGCATACGCTCACCAATGGCCCAACTTTGACCGACAGTTGACTGTAGGCTTTCAATCCCTGATGGGCTCTGCTGTGTCGATTCAGCATGTTAAACCCGTGGTAAAAAAGCCAACCAGCGCCAAAGAGGGCCAACGCTGCAGGACACATCACACCGACAAGGGCGGTAGATGTTCACAAACAGCCTGACATTGACCGACGGCTGAACGTCTGCTTGGTGTGTCGGGGACTCTAGAAACACCACAGGTTTGAACGATGAGACAGAAAATATTTACATGTAGCTATACATCAATTTTATATAAGTAACACTAGCATTTGTTGTATAAAATAAACAACAACATATTATTGCTTTTGTCAAAAATATGATCAATATTTGGAGTTTTCTAGGAAAGGTTCTGACCGGACCATTATTGGATGTGGAAACAACATCACCGTCTGCCTCATGACCACGTTGCTGTTTTTGGCATCGGACCATCAGCGTCCAACTAATGTTTGCATGGTCATGTCATCACATCATAAAACTATTCATGTTTTACCTGAAACGACCCAAACAAACATGACAAAGCTCCTTAAGAGCCACAGAAACATGACACCTACAGTCTTGAACAGGACCGGCAGACGTGTAAAAATGGTGGAGTGCACCTTTAATTATTTGTGTAGCAAGTTAACTATTGAAATGATGGATGGAGCAGACGTTATTACTGATCGTTTCCTGTTTCAGTGTCTCCAGGACTTCACACATCATCCCCCAGCAGGTGAGTTAGCCCCTCCCCCTCCCTGCAGGTGTTCCTGGTGCTGTGATGTCAGAGGGCGTCTTTACCTGAGAGGGAGGCAGCTCTCCGGCTCTCCTGCTGCTGAACGGGTGGACTCCGGCGGCCGCCACCCTGCCGCCCGTCTGGAGGTTGATGGGGGACGTCTGCAGCGGCTCCGAGCTCGCCGCCTTCTGTCCGTTAATGTGTGCGGTCACCATGGAAACGGGAGCCTTGGCCGGCACCACGGAGATGGCGATGCCCTGGCTGGGTGGCTTGATGAGAGACAGCGGCTTAGTCGACCCTACAGGACAACTTCTGACTGCCAGCTTCTGCAGAGACAGAGAGAGGAAACACTGTCAGAGTATCTGTACACACTGCACTGCTTTCTGCTACTACAGCTACCATCAGCAGTACTCAGAGTACGCAGAGTACTCACAGCAACATCTGAGGAGCAATTTGTGCACAGAAAATATTACAGTTTGTTTTGAAAGAACAACACTACAATCACTACAGTCACTACAACTACTACCACCTCTACTAATACTGGTACAGCTTCTACTACTGTTAACAATACTAGTATTTTATACTACAGCTAATAGTGCTGCATGCAGTAGTACTTCACCTCCAACTACTGCCACTACTGCCGTTAAGTAGTACTCCTACATGATCAACTCTAGTAACTCTAGTAACAGCACTTCTACTGCGAGTATTATTGCTACCATTGTTGCTTCCACTACCACTGAAAATACTAGTACAGGTAGTGTTACTGCTACAGGTACGGTCACACTCTGATGTGAGTTAAAATATTTATTAGATCGATCCCAAAGTGCAACTATTACAACTAGTATTACTGTTACTACTACTGCTTATGTGTGTTACTACCACGACCGCAACAAATACAAACACTTCAGCTGTTACTTTTAGTGCTACTGCTATGACCAGCACCAACAGTAGCACTGCTAAAGCTAATGGTAGGCTATTACTTTTAGTACTGCTGCTGCTACCACTGCGGTGTTGCTACTACAACTATTACTTCTACTACCAATGCTAATGCCATTACAACTACAAGTAATACTATTACTATTGCCAACATTAACTTCAACTGACACTATTTCTACAAATGTGTTACGCCTCAGATCCACTGGTGTCACCGAGAATCATTGCCAGACGTGACGCCTACCCTGAAAAGGACGCTTTGGAGGCGGAGCCTGGAAATATGCGGAAATGTAGATGGACGCGGCTGCTATAGGAAAGCTCTCGCCACTGCTACGATTAGCTTATCTTTAGGGCCGTAACAGTACATGTATTTGTGTCGAACCGTTCGGTACGCGACTTTCGGTTCGGCACGACCCTGTACCGAATTATTGGGCGCAGGATATTATTTTATTTTATTTTGTTTTATTTTAATTCCATTTTTGCGAGGCAAACCATTTAAAATATCTAGTTCCCCGACGGACATAATTGAGTGACGGACCGAGTCCGACCGTAAATCTCAGCTTTCACTTTGTGCAGCGCATTCTCACATTTTGACAACATGGCAAGTGAGCCTGACGAACCTGAAGACCCACCCGCAAACCTTAAGTCCTCCGTTTGGGAACACTTTGGTTTCAGGGTAAAATACGAAGATGGAAATAAACAAGTGGACAAGACAAAAGCAGTGTGCCGACACTGCAGAACAGCGGTCGGGTATGTACTTGGAAACACGTCTAACATGCTAACGCATCTAAAGCGACACCACCCGAGTTTGAACGTTAACCGGCACGACTAGAAAAAGCAATCTGGTGCAAACTACGATATCGTCGTCGTTTAAAAAGAAAGAGCGTTTCCCTGACCATCGCGCTAAAGAAATAACCAACGCCATTGGAGTTGAGTAAAATTGTTTAAGCTGCACTTTAGATATAAGCATGTTTTGTTTACTGCACTTTAACAAAGTGGGAAAGCTAAGTAAGTTCCTAGTAAAACTGAATCTGAGCAGGCTTTAAAGCTGACCAGCTGCACTATACTTTTTATTTTAATTGAGTAAAACTGTTAAAGCAGAAATGTATATTTATATTTTTCATTCAAAAAATGTGTTAAAAAAACAGCAGGATTTTATTTTTCACTTTTATATTTCTATTTTCATTCAAACAATGTGAAAAAGCAGGATTTTATATATATTTGTTTCATTCAACAATTGTGTAAAAAGAGTTAGCTGCTGTGGTGGTATGTTTTAATAAGGTTACCAATAAGTAAAAGATATTTAATAGTTGTCTATTTTTTTCATTACTGTACCGAAAAAAAACGAACCGTGACTTGTGTATCGAGGTACGTACCGAACCGAGATTTTTGTGTTCCGTTACACCCCTACTTATCTTCCATTGCCATGTTGTTCCAGAGAGGGAAAGTAAACAAAACTTCACGACAGACCACCACCGAGCTTGCTCCCCATTGGATAGTGTCCTCGCGTCTGACGGGTTAATTTGCATAAAGTTGAGTCGCGGTCAACTTTTGGATGCACCGGAGCTGCTCAAACGGCTGCGCCGCCTACCCAAAATGCTTTGCGGGGACGTCAGCACGGTTTGACGCGATCCATAGGAAATTAATAGGCATAAATGTCACAGCGGACACAAAAAACGCCAGTGGATCCCAGGCGTTAGCGCTACTGCTTCTCCAGCTGCTACTATCACTGTTGTGTTAGTACTACTGTTGCTGCCAGTACTCGTGTTATTCAATTCAATTCAATTCAATTGAACTTTATGGATCCCAAAGGAAATTCCTGTGCCAGAGATTGCTTTAAATTACAGTAACACTGAGTACAGTAACCAAAATGTTAACATGATTACTGTACTTTGTGTTACTGTAAGTTCAAGCATTCTCTACTACTGGTTATGTTTTTCCATTACAACTACTGTCACTATTACTTCTAATATAAGTAATACTACTAGTGCTGTTCTTTTAAGTGTTCCTGCCAGTACTGCTGCTGCTGCAACTAGTGTTACTGCTACTGCTTCTTCAGCTGCAGCCACTACTACTTCTGCTGTGTTGCTACTACCTGTAGTACGTCTACCACCGATGCTAATGCCATTACAACTACTGTTACTAAGACTTCTACTTAAAGTAATACTATTACTGCTGTTTTCAAGATTGCCACGACAAATACAAGTAAATTGCTACTGCTGCTAACATCTACCGCAACTGACACTATAGCGGGATTTCCATCCAAATGTATCGAAATTTTTTGAAGCGAATTTTGTGAAAATGTGCAAAAGAAAATTTATGCCCGTTTCCATTCGTTATTGTTTTGCGATTACTGGGAATCAACAGGAAGAGCAGTAGGTGGCGCTTCTCATGAAAAATGAACAAAATAAAAACACCCCTGTAGAAGAAGAGTGCGCCATGAGATGACGTCATAAGAGAGCGTCTTATGCCCACTGCAAACAACAACACACTCAACTGACCATGGACGGATTCCTGATAAACCTGTCGGGTCTTGGGAGAACTCTGGTTAGCATTTTGTCAGCGTTCACAGCGTACCTAGCCATCTTGAAGAAGAGACGACAAAGAAGAAGGTTAATGTTAAGAGTACTGTTGGAAACAGCTGGAAGGAGACCACCGCGTCGTTCTCTGTGTGTATGAAGGACTTTTGGGAAGTAGTTGTCCAGCAGCATTTCACTCACGAACTCTGGCTGAAACATTTGCGTATGTCAAAGGCCACATTTGAGGATCTATGTGCCAGTACGTCATCGTTTATTCGCAAAACCTGTTTCCATAGCAAAAAGTCGCATTTTCCTTTTATCAATACGCTGACAAATCCACCCCCTCCAAGCGTAAAAACTTTTTTGCGAATTTTCGGCCTTTTTTTTGAATTTCTGAAGTTTCCATCCAAGTTTTTTTCCGCAATTTTTGAAAATGCAAGGAAACCCCTCTTATTACTACTACAGCTACTACCACTGTCAGCAGTACTGCCAAAGCTACTTGTATTACTTTTTATTACTGCTGCTATCAGTGCTTTAACTTAATTCAAGTGTTAGGACTACTACTGCTTCTTCAACTGCAACTACTACTACTGCTGTTGTGTTACTACCAGTATTACTTCTACTACTAATGCCATTAGAAGTACTGATACTACTTCGACTTTAAGTAATACTTCTGCAGCCGTTCACACTACCACTACGACTGCTACTGCTGTAAGCACTTCACTACTGTGACTACCACCATCAGAAGTACTGCTAAAGCTATGTGTATTGCTTTTAGCATTGCTGCAACCACTAGTCCTTCAAGTTAATGTGTTAGTACTACTGTTTCTTCAACTACAACCTCTACTACTACTGCTGCTGTGTTGCTACTGCCTGTAGTACTTCTACTACTACTGCTAATACTACCGCTGCTGTTTCCACTACCACTACAACGAATACAAGTACAATTAATTCTGCTGCTTTTCTGCAACTGAAACTTTAATGCTGCTACCATCGTCAATAGCAATTATATTACTTCTAGTAATGCTGCAACTGCTAGTATTTTTAATGAATTCAAGTGTTTAAGTACTACTGTTGCTGTGTCACTGTTTGCTACCAGTATATCTACATTTCTGTGACACGACAAATTACAACAAACATGAAAAATACTACAAGATTTTCTGTTAAAACTTTCAAAACCAAAAAAATACCATCAATCATTACTTAATAAATATTATATTAATGATATTAAATATATGTACATGTCATAAATGCGACAGATTTACCTTTTAAGCGTCTCTGAGGACTTAACGTTACTACCTGCTCTCAGCAGAGCTACAGGCCTTTACTCAGTGACTGTCAGTGTGTGCTGCAGCCAATAGAAAGCAGCTCTACTGCGTCTCTATTCTCCTCT
Source organism: Epinephelus moara (assembly GCF_006386435.1). Lineage (NCBI taxonomy): Eukaryota > Metazoa > Chordata > Actinopteri > Perciformes > Serranidae > Epinephelus > Epinephelus moara. Next base: position 31,916,188 of record NC_065528.1, on the reverse strand, counting down.
AATGTGAAACACAGAATCAGCCTGGCAGCAGTTCAGCTCAGTTCAGGATCTGAGAGCGTCTTCGTCCACACGGTGCCAGACACACTGCTGCTGTCCTACAGTCCTACCCACCAGACCAGCCTCATCATCATCACACACACACACACACATACACACACACACACACACACACACACACACACACATACACTGAGACCCCTCCCCCACCCGTCCTCCTCCTCTTCAGCCTGGAAAAGAAAAATACATCTTCCAAAGCAGAGATAAGTACATCTCGCTTTCCCCTCCGCTTCACCCTCGCACCACTGAAAAGAAGAGGCTCTCTAAATATTTTATATTCCATCCCACTGCCCCTTCTCATCCCGCCGCTGCCTTTTTTTTATGCTTTTCTATGACTACAGTGTGTTTGTGTGGGTGAGGGGAGGGGAGAGGGATTTCTTTTTCTCTGGCAGACAGTTTGTGCATCCGCTGAAAACATTAAAAAAAAAAAAGGATTTCTGTGCAGGCAACGTGGCTTACAGTTTGAAAGCATTTTCAGACCCGAGTGTCCTTGCTCGCCGCAGTAATTACCTTGTAAATACATCAGCAAAGAGGCAGGTGCTTTGATAAACAACATCAAATGCCAAGGAAAGAGTAGAGTACGTATACAGCGTGTATATGTTTGAAGGAAATAACCCAACCGCTTCATTTGTTTTCACAGAAAAAAAAGTTTCCAAATCACAAAAGAGACTTGGACGAATTAATCCAAATGAGCTGACTACATTTTTATTCTTCTGAGTGGGAAAAAAAAAGCCTCCATCATTCCCCCCTCTCCAAAAAGCTCACCATTAGAGCTCTCTATTATCCAGGCAGAGTGCTGTGAGGGGGGTGAGGGGAAGGAGTGAAGGAAGCAGGGGGTTTACACATCCATTTAGGGCCTCACTGCTGCCTGAGATGCTGCATTACTAATCTGTCAGTCCTCCTTAAAACACAAGCTGGAGGCCGCAGCCTTAAGGTGGACTGGAGGTGTTATTTAAGGGTTTTCAGGGGGTGCAGGAGTTTCTGCTCTAATCAGCTCAACAATGAGTCTTCCACTTCTTTTTAATCACCTTTTCCATCTTTTCTACGTCATTTCCTCGCCTGAAAAAGACTCCTAATCTTCTTCATCTTACCCAGCTAACAGGAGGTTATGCAGCTAAAATGATCCTGCTAATTCTCCTGCGGCTAACTCAGCCTTTTTAAAGCAGTTTTAAAGGTTTGATTTCTTAATCCTGGATCCTGGATGCAGCTTTCTTGCATAAAATCACTCTTATTTTGATATAAAGGCAACAGGAGCAGAAATTAAACCAGGTTCAGTAATGATTTTTTACTAAAGCTGAACAGATGTAAAATTAAATCCAACTACAAAATAAAACCTTGTGAATAAAGGCTGGAAAATCAAGGGATTACTTTTGTGAAACTCTCTTTAATTAAATGTCAGTGTTAAGTGTTTCCACTCCACAAATTTCTACATTTTATTCTTTAAATGACAAAACTTCAGGTTGTTATGATTAAACCAGGGCTGCTGCTTCTTTCAGTGTCAGTTCAGTTTTACTGTATTAGTCATATGACGGTTAAAGGAACATTGTATAAGATTTGGCAGGATTTAGTGGCATCTAGCAGTGAGGAACCAGCTGAAACTTGGTTCCTGAAGGAGGTTTTTACCAGGAGCTGAGTTATCCAGAGGTCTCTGTCTCCAAAACAAACGAACCAGGAGATTAAAACTGGTAAAAGCACCGAATAAAGCACTTCCAAGTTAAAATATCAGTGTTTGTCTGACACTCTCATCTTCAATGGACTTCTAACTATGGTGGCTGAAGTGAAAAACACAAATGTCCCTATCTAGAGCAGTGTTTGGTTTGTCCGTTCTGAGCTACTGTAGAAACATGGCGGTACAACATGGTGATCTCCATAAACAAGGACCCGCTCCCTGTGTAGATATAAACGACTCAATTTAAGGTAACGAAAACACAACTCTTATTTTCAGGTGACTATACACTAAAGGAACAACACTTATTATATTATATTCCATTTCCGCCAATAAAGACAAGAGAACGTGTCAGCTCAGCAATAAAAGCGCAATTAGCAATAATGGTAAAATTATCCAACAGTACTGCACAAACGTAGTGAGTAAAAATAATGAGTTATGAGTTAATAACTTTCAATTAAGCAAAGTTATGTTGTCAGTGCAAATTCTAGTGTTAAGAGTAAACAGTGCAGATAGAGTGAGTCTATGTAACAATGTCTTACAACCCAACAGTGTGACAGCAGTCCAGGCTTATAAGCAACGACTATTCCCGCTATCAATCAAAGGCAATTTTCTTCTTAATCATCTCTACATTTGGTCCACAAAATGTCCTAAGAGATCATCAAATTGGTCACTTCAGTTAAAAAACAGTCCTAAACCAAAGTATTTTCAGTTTACTGTCACATCAGACGACGAAAAGGAGCAAATCTTTACAATCGAGAAGCTGGAACGAGCAAATTTTTGGTATTTTTTGTATTCCAAACCTGGGTTTGTTTTTTTGTTTTTTTTTCTTAGCAAACTATCCACTGTTTTCCTGGTCTTTCGTGACACTAAATGTAGATGTCTGGAGCATAAACATCATTTTTTCCTTATTAAAAACCAACTGATTTTTTTGCCTTAAAGGAAGTGGCCACTTTAGAGTGAAAATACAGACAGTACTTACTGACTCTCGTGCCGACAAGAAGTCCAGTGTAGTTTTTTAATCCACAAAACTCGTTCGGGGTATCGGAGGATAGCAGCTAGCCGGATTTTTCCATACACTTGAAGGGCTCGTCCGTCGTAATCCAAGTGCCCTGAAGCCGCGGCATGCAAAATTGACTTGAAAAGACGTAATTTACTCCACTTTTATAGCATCATTTCTCACCGTGGTCAGTTAGCCTGCCCTGCAGGCGTGCTGTGTTTACATGGCAACTCGTGCGAGACTCGAGAACTAGCTAGGGCAGGCTAACTGGCCATGGTGAGAAATGATGCCATAAAAGTGGAGTAAATTACGTCTTTTCACATCAGTTTTGCATGCCGCGGCTTCAGGGCACTTGGATTACGACGGACGAGCCGTTCTGACGTTTCTGAAATGCATTAGCGGAGTTTTATTACATTTTCAAAATGATTTTGGACGTGGGTTCCATGCACCTCAAGTGTATGGAAAAATCTGGCTAGCTGTTAACCTCTGATACCCGAAAGAGTTTTGTGGATTAACAAACTACACTGGACTTCTTGTCGGCACGAGGGTCAGTAAGTTCTGTCTGTGTTTTCATTCTAAAGTGGCCACTTCCTTTAACCTAACTAAACCTCCACCACAGCGTCAACGAATCTGCTTCAAAATAATCTACAAATGTCAAAAATCTGTGGTTTGCAAAAATGTAAAAACATTTTTTATGGCAATTGGGTTGAAAAAAAAACTCAAGCATATAATTTCATGTTTAAAACATTTCCAAAACAGCTGGTCACTTTAGCTTTCATCAGACAAACAGGAGGACACAGTGCATTTGTTGGGGACTATTTTCAGCAGCGGATTAATCGATATCTGGCACTCTAGTGAGTATTTGTAGCAGCAGGACAGTGACTGAGGGAGTGAGTCAGGATAAACTACAACAATGGACATCTGTGTGTTTGTTTGCAAAGCAACTACTGGCTGATTGATCATCATCAGATTCTGTTTAGCTTCAAAAATCCAGCATCAGTCAAGTCCTTATAAATATATACTGTATATATATGTCTCTAGTTTCTTCTTATATTAGCAGGTATTTTGATTTTGCTGTGTCACTCACGCCTCGTCTGAACCTTAGGATGGATTTTTCTTCCTTTATCTTGGACACCAGTCGTTCTACATGGACATGAATCAGTGGTTATATAAGTGTGTCTCAGACTTATTTCACGGTGTAAACCTGCTGACTGTGTGAGAAGCAGAGTAACCCAGATTCACCGCGACGCTTCCAGAGACAAAAGAGGAGGAAACTCTTTTATAACAAACGATTTCACAGCCGAGGCCTCCGAAGCTCAGAGTGCAGCATTAAACCCCGACTCTCCTGCATTTATTCAAGTGTTGTTATTTATTAATTCCCCCCTCAACAATGAGCGCGGTGGGGCCCCATTGTTTCAGGGGATCAATGTAATCCACAGGCAGCCCGAGCAGCCGCCTGCATCAGGACCCAGGGGCCACCGCTCGCCATTCAGCGTCTGTTGGAGCCGGGGCACCTCTGATTGTCTCAAAGGTCACTCATTTAAAGCCTCTCCAGGCTGGAGAGCAGAGACTCGTCCCTCCCGGAGAGAGCCGAGCAGAAAGTGAATGAAAATACAGAACGTGATCACAGCAGGTATCAGAGAGCCAAATTTAAGATGCTCTCAGACCTTTTTAAAGCCACCTGGAATTAGATTAAATAAGAAATACACTCTGCTCCCGACTGACGCAACGCAGGACTTCAAGATTCATGAATGCTTTAACATTTCATCAGCAAAACATCCAAAAATCCAAGAAATGACGCAGGTTACGGCCACAACAAACAAAGTCAGCCCACATCCAGAGACAGATCACATCTTCTAATCAAATATCTACAGAGCAGAAACAAACTCCAGCTCCAGAGATGGAGAAAAAAACAAGGTCTTAAAACATTTACAGGTTTAAATAAGTCAACAAAATGCAGCCTGACTGAACACAGCTCATGAGTTCAGACGTCTGCCAACTCGGTAGAAAATGGGGGGAGAAACCCTCCTTCCAAAAACTCAAACTGTCGGATTTACATGTTTTATACTTTTCAATGAACAGACGTTAGCATTTAAGCTATATCTTAGAGCTAAAGTCCTGCCCTTATCTCTAAAATATGATTACATTTAGCCTTTGATAATAATATAATTAAGGAACTTTTAGAGAATAACTAATGGACTAGAAGACAAATGGTATTTTTAATGTGTCTAACACCTATGAAATGTAACATTGCCTACAGTAGCGCGAAAGCCATCCATTAATTTATACCTTTAACAAGTCTTATCCAATTAAGGGATGACTTCAAATGCTATTCAGTAAATCTTAAGGGATTTTTGCCTCTTAAAAAACCCTTTACAATGCAGAACCCCCTTTAAAAACCTTTAATATGTTTGAATGTGTTATATTTTTTTACCCAGCATTAACCTCATTAATTTTGCCAAGTAAAAAAGCTGCCAATTAATTTTCACCATAACTGAAACCATAATTGAAAATGGGCAATCTCAGAGGTGCTTTTCATGGTAACTGGATAATCTGAGAACTCATGAACTCATACACAAAACCCATTAATCAGACATTAAATGTATATAAGTCCATTATATAGTCTGAGCTCTGTAACTCTACTGTCTACAAATCTCACCAATCTGCTTTGGAGTTGTCAGAAGGCTAATTTCTTTTTCTCCTGTGATGCCCAGAAAGAGCGCCAAGCTTTGAGGAAAAAAGACTTTTCCCCGTAGACTTACAATGTGAAAGAAAGTATATCAGTGAATACATTTCTATGGCATCACAACCATCATAAAATGACACGTTTCACTATCAGGATTTAATCCATCTGGCTTGATAACATTTCTCAAGTCTTGATTGAATCATTTTATCCCCATTCAAGTTAGCTGAGGGCTAAACAGGAAGTTAGCCGCCCAGCCGGAGGAAATCTCTAGTGCACCTGCTCTATGTACCCAATGACACGGAAGGTCCTGGTCATTTTATGCCCGGGAAGTAGAATTTTTTGGCTCCATGCACCACTGTGCAGCTCTCACAGGAATGAATCCCATCCCCAACGCTGTATCCAGTTCTCTTTATACATCCATGGTCTAACCTCATAACTTTTGCCAAGTAAAAAGGCCACTAATTACTTTGCCCCTTAATTGAAAACACAAGTTAAAAGGAGATAACACAGAGGTGTTTTTCAGAATAATCGCAAAAATATTTTGAGGGGTATTTACCACTTAAAACTCCTAACCCCGACATAAAACCGAATAAAAAGTCCTTAATATATTTAAGTCCATTATAGAGTTGCCAGGTTTGACAACAGCTGATCCCTGGAGTCACCAATCAACCAATCAGCTTTGGAATTGTTGGAAGGCGCATTTTTTTTCTTACTTGACGGAGCAAGGCTAGCAGTTTCTCTCTCCTTCCAGTCTTTGTGCTAAGCTAGGCTACATCAGGCCTTGCTTCCAACTTTATCCAGTAGGCGGTATAGCAGCAAAAAAATCATTTACCAATCACAGCATTTTCCCCATAGACCACTGTACTCAAAGAGGACACCTTGAACTGCAAACAAGGCCAATTCTAACTCTTTATAGTGATTTTTTTTGATCCATGGAGGTTTTATATTTCTAAAACTTTCCTCAAGTTAGGGAAAGTCATTTAAAAATCTGTGACGTGATAATTATATATGAGCCGAGTGGTACCTGCGGGCAAAGCCAGGTGGAGAAACACTACTACACATATTCTGAGGGTGGCATACCCTGGAAGTAAACCTGGAAGCTAGAAACTTTTTTTTGTGCCTGCTAAGCAGTTCTCATTGGACTGAACAGGCACCATCTTCATCTTCATCATCTCCAGTATCCAGATTTAACAATACATCTATAGGCTACATACATCCTGGATCAGCCCCTTATTTTTATGTTGTAATTAGATAAATCCCAGATATCATTGGTCCATATCAGGTCCATCAGAGAGCACTAATGAGTCTATTTTTCTGTATATATTTTGGTAACAAATAACCACTTTTCAGGGGTTGTTTAGCATTTATGTCAAAATATATATATATCAGACGAATAATCTAAAATATTTATATCAGCCTTAGAAATCCAGGATTGGTTGTGAAAGTGCCTAAAAATCTTTTTTATCATGCAGCTGGTGAAATATTTAGTTTTATCCAAGTGGCTAAAAGAGTCTTTGAGGACTCTGGAAATAACTTCAAACCAGCATTAAGTGTTGTTAAATGATCTTCTGGGACTTATCTTGTAGTAAAACAGACACTTCAGGTCTGAGAGTCGAAGGTAATGATATATCTCTTTACTGGATGAACAGAGACTAAACTAACATCCATTTATCTCCATCTCATCTGACTCTGGCGAGGACGGCTAAGAAGAGGGCTCCTCAAAACGTCAGATAATCTCAACACATACTGAATTAACTCCTGCCGATTCCACACTCTGGTTAAAATCCTAAAAAACTGGAGGGCTTTGTGAGACTGAACATTTACTATGACTGCTTTGCTTCTCTTCAGTTCTTTCTAATGACATGCGGGCCAGCTGCCAAACGGCGTCGTCCCCGTCACCCACAGGATCACACAAGTGCCTGTAAGGGAGGACTTGATTGCACATACACGCCATTACAGCCCCTCAGGTATGGATTTTCAGACGTGAGGAGGTCTCTCTAATGTACGCAAGGTGCAAAAGAAAACACCACAGAGACAAAAAGAGTGCCTCTAATTCTTCAACACATTTGTCTTGTCTAACGCCGAGCAGAGTAATCGGTTGAAAGCTGCTTCTTCTTCTTCTTCTTTCCTGACAAATAAAAGACTCCTGAGGAGTGGTTTTATATGTTGCTCGGCATCAACGCCACCCCGGAGAGAGCTGTGTAACATGTCTGAAATCAATCAGCATGAAGCTACAAGACGAATCGCTGGTGGATCATGGAGGAAGACTCTGGGTGACACACTGACACGATAAGGTAAAATTTGTGAGAGGAAACGTTAATAACTTTGTATAACGAGCCGTTTTCTCCATACAGAGTTTAATCAGACGCAGCGGCTTTCATCAGCGTCCACCCGCCGCTCACCTTTCATCCTCACAGAGCCACTCTAATGACGACTGGACGCCATGATGATGAGGGGAAATGGGCTTTCTGATGCATGCCCAATTTTTTGAAGCTACATGTTAACTCCCCTCTGAGAGATGATTAGGCATATTCTCCCCACTCTGAGCTGGTGCACATCAAAGTGCTGCAAATCACCACCATCTTTGTGTACTCGTGATTGAAAAATGTATCTGTCCATGTGGCGGCCACTCTTAAACTCAAAGATATTTGTCTAGAAGCGATCCTCTGGCTGATGACTTGTTGGGTGTTTGTATTTTCAAAGCTAGGGTGTTACCAAAGTGTTGCTGTGACGTTACTAAGTCATTGCTAGGGCATTAATTAAAGTTAGTTAGCAGGGTTTCCCACATATACATGTATTTGTGGCGGCCCACCACGGTTAAAACATCTGCCGCCACGTTTTGATTTTCTATTTTTGGAGATGGATCGTTCATAAGGTGCTCTGTTGGATTGTACACCATTCGATTATTGATGCACCACACTCTCAGAGTGCAGAGCGTACTGGAAAAGGTAGGAAAGTGAAAAGAGAAACTTAATCATTGATTACGCTACGTCCAAAAGTTTGCTTTCACCCACAGACAGCAATCAAACAAAACAAAACAATCAACCAATCAGAGCGTCCTAGGTGGGATTAAAAATGGTGGTGTCATTTTCCCCACATAGCTAGCTAGCTACGTCTCTTAAAACCTGCCACAGAAAAATGGCCACTAAAGAGAAGAGAAGCAGTTTGACGCAGCTGTGCAGGTTATCGGTAGTCGACTTAGAGACGTGACAACTTTATAAACCATACTTGGACAAATGTAAAGTCGTCAGAGGAAAACGTTGGCATTGCACTTCTCTGCAAACCAAAAATATGCTACTTTTTGCACTTTTCATATGTATCACACCAATGTTTTTAAAGTTACATAGTGAATGAACACCTAGACGAGACGCCTGCTGAGCTGCAGACCACTGCAGTCCATTGTTGGAAACGGACAAGAAACAAAACAGGTTGTTTTTTAGGGAATCATTAATGTTCTTGTGGCTTTTTAGCATCCAAATGTTGGTGTTTTGTAGCAACCAGTCACTGTCTTTCCAGTAAAGGCACGAAAGGGGATGCTTTTACTGAGACATCACTGCTTTTCCTGCTGGGACTGTGCTCCTAAAACCAGGCTCTGGCGATTGGGTTGGAAGGTAAGCTTCTCACAGCCGCCACCACAGTGTCTATGACAAATAGAAACGATTGTCGTAAGGGATGCGTCACTCGATACTGACTGGTTACTACACTGAAGTAGCGTGAGCATAGTCAGAGGGCAGACTCTGACTGAAAGAAATCCGTTTCAGTTTACAGCTCTGTAGCTTGGAGTTTGCATGTGCGGGAGATAAACTGCCAAAAATTAAAACCATTAGCTTGAAAGACAGCGACCACGCGCTTGCTTCAAGGTCACAAATCTATTTTCTTAAATCTGATTTTATAGATTGAAAACATTTTTTCTTTGTGCTTCCTCAGTAGTTGAGTCATTTATCAGCTTCTCTCCTGGAGCTGCAGGAGTCGGTGTGTAACTCTCACATATAGCTGATCCTCTCCACACAGATCACCACTGCTGTTTGCTGGCCGAGGGAGTGTGTTAATTGAAACTTTTGGGAGCACTCCCGTTAAAAGTGCTTGAGATAGAGAAGTCAGCTGGAACCAGAGAGCCGGTCATCTCCTCTGAAGCACCAGGAGCTGGCAGAGCTCGGCAGCAGCTGCACTGTGCGCAGAGTCAGCTGATAGGAAGAGCAGAGTGGCTTCATGGATGACATCCAGAGGAAGTAACTGAGTACACAGACACTGGTACTCTGAGTATTTTTTCAGTAGCATTACAGCAAAAAGAGTGCATTAATCAGACAGTTTTTCTTTGCTTATTCTTTGGAATTAAAAAACCAAACACTGCAGGAGTTTAAAAGGCTCGGCGGCCACAGCTAAGGTCATCCGTCCGCCCTGCACTGTTTACTGCAGATCCAGCGGGCTGACAGGATTATCCACACTCATTATGTACTCTGTTTTGATAGTGTGCCTTTGAGATAACGGGGCTGCTGAAAAACGCATTAGTAGCTGTTCAGATTTCCATCAGTGCAGCTGCCAGACGTTTTTCTTTGTTTACACTCCATTTACCAACGAGGCCCTTCAGTCCTGAAAGGTGCTGAGGAGACGGACGGCTGCAGTTTGTCCTTTTTCCTCCCAGTGATGGAAGAAAATCTCCTTCACTATAGTCAAACAACAATAGAAGATATTCCCTTAAAAATCCTGCACTCACGACCAGTAAAAGAGAGGAAGAAGTGTACTTGAGTATTCAAGGTGAAAGTACGACGAGAATCCAATTTCTCAAGCTGATATAATCACACAGACAAGTCCATTTGGTAGCTGCTCTGAAGCCTTTTATCACAAAAACGGATCTTCATGGTCAGATAAAGTTTGCCTAAATGGCAATCTGAGTGTCAAAAACTGCAGTTCCTCTAATGGCCACTTGAGGCTAGCTCCCGGTGCAAATCAATCCCCATCGACTGCAGGAATAAACATGTTTACAGCCTGGTTCAAAAATGGTTTTGGTCTCTAAAGCTAAACTCTGCTTTCAGGGACAGGTGGATGCCGTTTGTTGACAAGTAGCTACCATGGCGACAACAGTGGTTAGGTAACGTAACCATGGTGAAACCCCAGATTCGCATTGGCATAGCTGTTGCATTTTCAGTGTGTTTTCAGTTCATAAAAGTGTTTTGTAACATTGTGGGGCGGCAGTAGCTCAGTCCACAGGGCCTTGGGTTGGGAACTGGAGGGTCGTCGGCTCAAGTCCCCATCCGGACCAAATATGGTGCATGGACTGGCAGCTGAAGAGGTGCCAGTTCGCCTCTTGGGCGAGGCATCAAACGCCCTCAGAGATTAATAAAGTATATCTTCTTCTCCTTCTTAAAAAAAAGTCTTGTTCGGTGTTTGGTTGAACTGAAAGATCCTCTAAGGAGTCGGATGTTCAGTTATTCCAGTAAGTAATTTTGTTTAATAGCTTTAAGCCTGTTTTTCATTCGCAAAAATTAGCATTGTCACAGTTAACCATAGTTGCACATGCACCATGCTAACCAAGCTAGCACCTAGCGTTAGGGTTACCACCACTCTCTTGTCCAAATATGGTCACTTCTGGCTTCAAAAATCCAAGATGGTGACGGTTTAAATGCCAAAGTCGAACCCCGCAAACCAATGTGTGATCTATGAGTTGGCAACTTGGAACTATCGATGTTCAAATTTTGATCTTTAAGGGCTCATCATCCGTGGAAATTCAAACGTGTACATTTCATGACGATTGCACATTGTGGAAGACTGATAGAACTGAAAGCTCCAGAAGAGCTACTAAATGGACCTTGTCGTCAGACTGATTTGCCCACTACTGCTTCTAAGGTCAAGAACTAACCTTTGAATCTCAACTTTCATTGCCAACTTTGAGGATTTTCATAGTTTCAGTTGAAGCAAGAATGAAAGAAAGAACTAAAGGAACGGAGAGAGGACAAAAATTGAGCCCCTTTCCTACTGGACAAAAGCCCATTAACACCTACAAACATCTGGATTTTGTCTTTAGGTGGGAAAGGTTCCAATCGTCATTCACTATCGCTTCAAATGACTCTACAGTAGTCACAAGTATTTACCAGCTCCCGCTAATCTGCTCAAAACAGCAGCGATGGAAACATGACACTCGGGTCGATGTGCTAATTTTCAACCCTTTTGCGGCGTACCACAAATTCTGCGTGTCTTCATCCAAGCACGATCGACCATTGTTTTAAACTAGTTAGCACCAAATTTGAAACAGAGACCGAATCAGTAACAGATATGAAAAAAGAAGTAACTGCTCTACCATTTTCCACTGGCCTCCGTGCTGCTTTCTACTGTTTACTAACCTGTTTTCTGGCACATGATGTCAAAGGTGACGCTGGCAATAAGACAGGAGTCCATCACCTATTTTTAGCAGGTGTTTCCACTTTTAAAAACCTGCATATACGTGCTAATTTTGCTGGAAAAAGGTACTCAGGATGTGAGATTTTGACTGGACAACAGCTACAGACATTAAGCATAAAACCTTAAACATTAACAGGAAGCAGAAAGTCTCAAAAAGGAAATATATTGGAGAACTCAACTGTTCTTGGTACAGTATTTGAGTGAACAGACTGTTCCAGGCTCTGCTGCTGTTGTTGGTTTCCTGCAGAAGCCACCCCCCTCCCTCTGGCAGCGGGACAGCTTATCATCAGGGGCACACAGGACAGAGTCTGGCCCCTCGCCCACAGTTTGGCAAAGGGGGGCATCTGGGACCGAAGCCCCCACTGCCCCACATGTGGAGGTGGAGGTTCAGCCAGCAAACACAGTGTGGAAACACACTGTTTGTTGGAGCAGCGGTGGGAACGGTGGCTGTGACCCAGCGGGGGAAACAGTCCAGAGGTGTTTCTGTTACTCATATGTATCAGAGCGACAAAACCTGCACCATCCACCCACCTATCCACCTGGATCTGATTGTGAGGTGGCGCAGGTTCGTCCTGGACTGGATCATCTAACTGTGACTCTGCACAGATTGAGTTGAAAATGAGACTCCAGGAAACAGACGAGCACAAGAGGACAGGTCTGATAAAGTCAGGCTCATGTCCTGAACTCTGCAGAGCTCAGATTAGGTCTGAATTGATGAATGTTTTAGCAATACGGCACAGAGATATCAGCCTTTTGTTAAATATTGGATATCAGCAGGTGGAGAAAAGCTGCTCCAGAGACAAAGCGCTGTGAGTTTCGACAACACAAATGTGAAGTACTTCAGCAACTTCACGATACAGACTGAAACTTAAAACAAGGCACCTCGGAAAATGTAGTGATTCCTAGATACTTGTATATTTTTTAAAGTTTCCAGTTTTGGCCCCCAAAATCTCAAGTTACACCCAGATCACTGTTGTTTTGAATCTTAAGTCTCCAAAGGGGGAGGAAGCGCAGGGATCGGACAGATAGTTTTGACTGTCGTACACATGTTCATCAACTAAAAAACTTTTTTTCAGCAATCTACGTAGTTGGAACAGCCTTTACTGGTCCTATCCTGCTTCGTTAGTGTGATGTTACGATGATACATACGATGCAGGTGTGGTTAGGTCAGCCGATTCACAACAGTGTGCAGCCAAGCTAAGCTAGCTAGGCTAAGCTAGCATGCAGGTTTAAACTTTATCACTCATTCAAGTCTATGATCTTAATCGTCTAAATCCAGGCAATGGTCAAAGCCAAAATATGTCCAGAACAAGATACTGATTCCCTTTGCTGCTGTAACGTTGCAAATTTCCTCGCTGTGAGACGAATAAAGTCCTGTCCTGTCTGGTCCGGTCTGGTCCGGTCCAGTCTGATCTGATCTTAACCTGTGGTTCGAAAGTCAAAATCGGAGACACACAATGCACTAACAACACTGCAATGACAACAAACATCTTATCAAAAAACAATCCAAAGCCGTCAATGGTTACTATGTGTTTTTAATCTGGCTGTTTCCCAGCTACTATGGTCTTGCTAAACGAGAGCAAAGCAACCTTTAACGTAAACTACAGGCCGATGCCACCAAAAGATTATAAGATAGCAGAATTAGTTTGACCGGTCGAATTTTGTGTATTCTTGCCCTGCTGTTGGTGCCCATCATTAATTTGGAGAATGTGGCCAAGCGTTATACACTGCACCTTTAACACAAGTCCCATTAACATTTAGCATGTTAGTTTGCCATGTTCGCATAGAGAATGAGTCTGTCCAACACTCTGGTCGAGGGCGAAAGTGTCAAACAGACAGAAAGATAGTACAATCTCAGGTGTCACGCTAATATTGTAGCTGAAAGCTAATTTTAGCAACTGAAGCAGAAGCTTTGTTTTTGCTAATTTCTATCAGAGATATCTAAACTGGTTTTATTCTGATAATAAATCAAGCTGTTTCACTTTTAGATCATGAAGCATCTTTAGTAAGTGACGAAATATTCGTAAAGTGGTTCCTGACGTAACACATAACACATTTAACGTAACCAAGCTAACCAAGCTAGCACCTAGCATTGAGGTTATCGCCACTATCTCGTCCAAATATGATCACCTCTGGCTCCAAAAGTCCAAGATGGCGATGGTCAAAATGCCAAACTCAAGGCTTCAAAACAGAACTCCACAAACCAATGGGTGCCATCATGGTGGCTTCGTCTACTACTGTATACAGTCTGTGAGACTGTTTTGTCCACTACTGCTTCTAAGGTCAAGAACGAACCTTTGAATCTCAACTTTTATCACCAACTTTGACGATTTTCATGGTTTAAGTTGAGGCAAGAATGAAATGTTTTTTTTGGGTTTGTGTAGCCTGAGTACATTAACCTGAATAATCAGCTGTCACATCGTCTCACAGGATTTAAACACTCATCTGTTGCTATCTGCTTTACATAAATTCATAAATGACAGACTGATAGTTGATCAATAACACCTGACGCTACAGATAATCAATACTTCCGATGTTGAGTCTCCATATTAAGTGCTGATTGTTAGTATCACAGTTCCTTCGTCTAACAGCAGAAAACAATCACATTCACGAACTCTGATCCCACATCCAGGCAGCAGAATAAAATCCAGATTCCTGATCTCCTCTCATAGAAAAAAAAAGCCCACAGTTTGATCATGTGATCACGTCTCCGCCCGTCACACCGACAGCGGACAATAAATCCATTTAAATGCAAATCAAACACGCCTAGAGTCTAATTTTCTTCATGTGAAACAGAGTTCAGTGGAATGTGACACACAGCTGCTGTATTGAGCCGACAGCAGGAAATGTCCACAACCGGCTCTGAGACGATCAATCGATATATTGATTGGTGGAGCCATGACAACTCTGATAAGTGATTAGCAGATGTTTAACTACAAACTGTTGGTGGCTCCAGAATCTCAAGAGTTAGTTTTCTCTGATTAATATCACTGTGAAAACAATGTATGTGGGTTATTTTTGAACTGTTAGCCATATAATTCTGTTTTGTTTTTGAGTTAGAAAAACTGTGAAGTAAAAACAACAACAAATAGTTAGAGAATAAAAACAGTATTTCTATTAGAGAAGCCTTGAGTCTGTTTCTAACAAATATAATTTTTAGTTAACTAATTATTTCCAATAGCTTCTACTTGCTGCTTTTCACCAAGGAAACGTAACACCTGCACAGATGTTTCACATTTACAGCCAGTTGGCTCAAAGAGCGTCATCGCTATTTGCTATGTAAAGCTATAGTAAAATAATGGTGTCTTGAGCTGAGATGGAAATCACGCTCTGTACATGTGTGATAATCCGAGCTTCTCTGTGGTTTGTTGTGGTACACCGGACGAACTGCATGTGCATGTTAGTATCTGTTTCTCTCCCATTGGCTGGCTCATGGTGGCAGCTTTGCATTGCGCGCATACGGCAGCAGTGGTGGCGGCGCAGAAGTGTAGCACCCGTCCTCTTTAGCGCTGCTTATAGAGTTAGCACCGTTAGCTGCCGGCTCTACCACCTTTTTTTCGCTGCACTACCACGTGTGGCTACGGGGACAAATTGGAAACAAGGCTGAGCTGCGTTCCTGAAGGGCCTGGCCGTCTTCCACAAGGTCCGCCATGTTGTTCTACAGGTGCTGCCTTTCATGTTCTGTTCTACAGCATAAAATGTGTCAGTGAATAAATGGTAAATGGACTTCTCTAGTCTTCTGACCACTCACACGCAGTCACACACGAGTGGCCGAGGCTACCATACAAGGTGTCACCTGCTACTCAGTAACCAATCACACACTGACAGACAGCCATAAGGAACGATTTCGGGGTCACTGTCTTTCCCAAGGATGCTTTGGCATGCGGGCCGGAGGAGCCGGAGATCGAACTTCCAATCTTCCGATCAATGGATGACCTGCTCTACCATCCTTGGAAACCTTTAGATGTAAAAAAAAAAACATGGCTGCTAATAAGTGACTAAATGAGACTACAGATCATCATCACGCCCAACAAACTCGTTATTGTGATGAAATGAAGTCATGTGACCCCAGTGTAGTTCGTTAATAGCCTAACGTTAGCTTTCACTTCTGATGATTGCGTTTACACTTCAGAAATCATAAAGTGGTGTTAATTTGTGAAGACTATCTTGCTGAAGAGAACGTGTAGGTATCATAAACACTATGCTTTTTGAGGAGGGAAGCAGGATGAAGCTAACTTCTGCGTCGGCCGACAGAAAACCCCCTGGAGCACTCGATTACATCAGTAATGTAAGGACAGCCCTTCTGTAGACTAATAAGTACTTTTACTCTGATACTTTACTACTTACTGTAGCATTTTAACACTAATCTTTGCTCTAATCTTTACTTATTAAAGCAGGACCTGTCGTGGAGTATTTTTATTGCGTGGTATTGGTACTTTTACAGAAGTAAAAGATCTCAAAACTTCTGGGGAATGGGAAACTTACATTGTATATATTAATTCAAAATGTCGAAGGTAATAATGTTCAGGTTTTTATGTTTTTTAATTTGTTCAACTAGATAAGTGGTTCCCAACTGGTGGGTTGCGGTCCCAAAGTGGGGTGTGGGTCCATTCTGAATGGGCCGCAAGTGTAAAAAACGCACTTTATTTTAGGTAGAGCAAACTTCCAGCACAGAGCTTTTATTCTGGAATGCCATTTCCTGCTGTAGAATTGGGAGGTGATCAAACAGAACTGAGATACTAGAGACGCGGACGCTTCAAAGACGATTGAAACGCTGGAGGCGCTTATTCAATGCGCGCTAGCTACTAGCGTCTGACGCTCAAAAAGTTGAAAATATTGTAACTTTTCAGCATCTACGCGTCTAAAAAGAAGCGTCTACAAAAACGTGCGTCTAAAAAGATGCCGGAAAAAATGCCCGTCTAAAAAAACGCTTGAATGCCGGTCAGACGTGCCGTATCATAGGAAAACAATGGTTTTACTGGCGTCGCGTTTCTAGCGTTTCATCTCGGTGTGATAGCTCCCTAAGTGACTAGCAGACAGCTACTTGACAGAGACAGAAAACTAACTCAAAAACAAGTACCAAAAAAAGTTGGTAAAAAATAAGACACTATCAGGACCTGGAACTAATGACTAAGAAGAAATCTGGCCCCTGTGGCTGGACCAGTTGGGAACCACTGAGCCACACCATCATCTAAAGACTCAACAGGAAACTGTTTAAAGGTATCAGTTGTGATGGACACTTATGGATCTAATGATTAATCAGTGAATCAGGAACATGATTAAATAAGTTATTAAATGTAAGATAATTAGCTGCAGCCCGATCAGTGCCAGAGATTTGGACTGAGAGTCCATCACCACAGAGAGATGTCTGAATTATTTTCTGAAGAACAGAGACTGTGGTTATTATCATATCTGGGTGATTACAGAGTCAACAGCAGTTTGGATGCGCACAAAGATACAACAGAAGAAAAGCTGTGCTGACTTAGTAAATAGATCCAAAGAAGAGAGACTTTAATTAGAAAAAAACAGAATTAGTGACAATGCTTCTTTAATCGATCAATACTCTAATCACTTTGTTTTCCTCGCTGCCTTCAGGTTCTTTGATTTCTTTCTTTTTTGGTCAGGAGAATAACACAGGAAATCACAGCAGCCGCAGCATCAAACTCCGGTTTGTTTATCATCAATTAACTTTTCAGCAAAGTGCCCAGAAGATATTTTCACCGTCTGAATGCCAAAACAGAGACAGAACTGTTTCTGAGCCGAGCCCCGCTGTGAGTTTCCAGCTATCATCATCATCATCGCTGAGATTTCAATCGCCAATCTATGCTAATTGGGTTTTCAGAAGTGACAGAGCCGCTGCGCCGCACAGATGAATGGAGGTTGATAAAAGATGTGAGTGCGGGATGGAAGGGTTGAAACACTCCCTTTTTCTTTCTCTACAACCTATTTCAGTCGGCGCTGCGGAGCATGTTGATTTGTGGAAAAAGTGAAATGTAATCGAGGGCGTAGTGACGCGCTGACACTGCCTGCTGTTCTCACCGCAGCTCCTCTCAATAAAAAATAAATGATCAGATCTCACGCTCCCTATTGGCAGGGTGACACACCCTCCCTCTGCTCCCTCTATTACCAGTTAAATAGCATGTCAGCGCAGCTCTGTGCCCCGAGACTGAAGACATGTTTGTTGAGCCAGAGAGGGATGTCTGTCTTCACTTCTCTGCTGCAGCATCACAAGCACACACAGAAATGTTGCTATAGAGACTTGTCACTCCATCACGGTCGCAGCCCACACAGCAGGAGAGCTGCGATGTAAATGAAAACATGACGAGAGCAAAATAAAACAAGTGAAGAAGAAGAAGATTTGAGCGAATCCTCCCGGGGGAGGGGGGTTTGTTAAAGTCTCGCAGCTTGGCCCCTCGTTTTAATAAGAGCTCAGTTTGTGTTTGTGGCGTCTTCTTCTTGTTTCATTATCGAGAAACTGCCACTTCCCATCAGCCTCAGGGAGAGGGGGGATTCACCTTGCCAGCGACAGCGAGGAGGAGGCCCAGCAGGCGAGGGGCAGCAGCAGGTGAAGGGTAGTCTAGTGTTCCTGTCTGACAGATGCAGGAGCACGCTGCTGGTTTTGGTTTGTGTTGGGGCCTCCTGGATCGATAAGAGTTGTGCTTTTAAGCTGATCTTGGATTTACACATTAACTGATCTACACGGTAATACAAAAATAAGATTAAAATAGTTTTTATTGTTGTCTTAGGTGGAAAAATTGCCAAAGAAGAGAAGACGTAAAGATGCCCCCTTTCAGCTTGTTAGTATTGGACCTTTTTCCTGTTGACCTATTACGTCACAGACCAAACAATCAACAATCAAGTTAGCTACAGTTAGCTAGCAGCTAACTGGCACCATGGCGGACAACTTAACAGCTCTGTACATTTCCTACGTGGTGTTCGCTTTACTTTTTGTTTGATTGACTGTATACGTGCAGGAGGAATTCAACTCCCAATCACATTATCTGGGTGTGTTCGTCCGACTTTGAGAAATTCGATTTAGTACGATTTCAGTCGGACTAACATGTTTACATGGATTTTAAAAGTCCGGTTTTAATCGGACTGACACAATAAATTGGTTTTCTCTAATTTAATGTAAATGTACTGTTAGACACAAAAACAGAGAAGAATATGGGCCAGCTTGAAAATACCAAAGTTACCCTTTAAGTCCTAAGATTTTCAATTTCATTGTTCTTTTTTTCTTTTTAAATACTTTACTACACAGTTACATCTGTACATAATAGTTAAGGGGAGACTAACAGATAACTAATAGATATCACCATGGAACTTCCCCAATTACTTTTGCACTACAAGTTTTCTGAAATTTTATGTATAAACTAGTCCATACCCATTGGTAGCTCTGTCACCTTCTACCTATGCCAATCCTCAATGCCTATGTGCAGTTTCACATAGATTGACCACGTCAGTGAGTAGAAAAACATGGGACAGACAGAATGACTGACTGACAGAATGACACACTGACAGTTTCCGTGA
>NC_065528.1:31892080-31896711 GCF_006386435.1 Epinephelus moara | reverse complement strand
AACTTCCTAGGAAGAGATCCATTTGAAGTGTTTTTCAAAAAATTCAAAATGGCGGAAAATCTATATAAGCGGAAGTTATGGGTTCTTGAGGCAAATGTGTTCCTCATGAGGAGAGGCATCTCTGTGCAAAGTTTCATGTCTCTACCACATACGGGGCATGAGATATGCCCATTCAAAGTTTGACATTTCAATCGGTTGCTATAGCGCCCCCCATTGATACAGATACAGAAAGCTTTATTTATCCCCGAAGGGCAATTCAGTTTCTACAGTCCACTATCTAGACATACCACCATTCACACAACAAAGCTTTAAATTTGGACAATTGATGCAATATTGCTTTATTCGCATCCTCCCATGACCCTCTACCCTTGAGTGAAATTTCACATGGATTGACCAAGTCAGTGAGGAGAAAAACGTGTTTTAATGATGAGTTTTCGTCATTATATAGTAAGATACGCAAATGAAGCTTTTACTCATTAAATACTGCTTTTTGCAAACATATCCGGAACAGAAATCTAAACTACTATAACACCTAAATGTTTAAACATTTTCTTTCCACTAGTCTAGGAGACGACATGTTACGGAAGCCAAATAGCCCAAAATATTAAACTGACCAGGGAATGAAAAGACTATATTTTTCACCTGTAGTGTGTCCCCTTATTACGGCTGCCCATTAATAGTCGACCAAACCTTAGTCGACCAGAAAGGTCATTAGTTGGCAAGATTTCATTGGTTGCTTAGTCGCAGAAAAAAAAAGTGAAACTCTATTAGGAGCTGCGCCTTGTCAAAATAAATCCAAACCTATATGACTGGACCATGTGTGACTTTACTTTGAAAGGACAGACACAGGAAGTGTCCACGCTCAGCAGTCAGACAGGAGTCAGGTTAATCTCCAGGGCTGGTACCTGCAGTTATTCCACTGAAACATGGAAGTAGCTACATGCCCATTAGCCCACAGCGTCATTAACAGGCGGCTCGCTCAGTGTGTGACGTGCACTTGGAGATAAAATATAGGCCTATATTAATGAAGGTTCATTAGTACGGTTTAGTAGGGTACTAGTCGACTAATGGACCATGATGATGACTGTTGGTCGACTAGAAAATTTTTAGTCAGGGATTTATTTCTACGTATGTACAGTGAGATTGACGAGTCAAATTCTTTGTATATGTTCAATAAAGCTGATTCTGATTTGTCTTTCCTGACACTCTGAGCTTCAAAGCTTTGACCATCGCAAATAAACAAAGCTTTAAATAAATAAAAGTATATCACACAGTCTATATTCAGTCATGTGTTAAGCTGAGTGAGGTAATCTTCCCTCACACTGACTCAGAGAGCTTCTTTAATTTGCTCACCTGTGAAAACTTCTTTAATCTGTCCCCGATGGAGAAACACGGTGGCGCTCCCTCAGCGTTAATCTGAGGCCAAACTAAATCACCAGCTGAAGCAGAAATGATCTGAACATCATGGAGAGGAATGTGGCTCGGGGGCCGCCGCTGTAATGAAGACATTTATTTGCCGAGCGAACGTGACTCGCACCTTCAGGATATCAACCGGCGGCGGCGGCACAAACCGCCGAAAGGTCAAACTCTATATTAAGTGAAGAGCCAAGGAGAAATTATAGAGCTGCTGCTGCTGCGTCCACTGATCATCTGGACTCTGCGCTCCTAATCACAGATAATAAGAGGATGAAAGATGGCAGAAAGAGCAGCAGTAGACGTTATTGGTCCTGATTAAATGGACGGTTAGTGTCTCTGTGTGCAGGTCGGGCTGTCGGGCGTGTTCACACCCAGGAGAAGTTTTAATACACCGGCCTCATTTTCGCTTCTCATTTCAAACGTCTTAATAAAATCCAGATGAGATTTAAAACACTTTCATTTACACTCAGTCACATACAGCACGTGGTGTTTGAACAATCAGATTTCAGTCCGTCTTTTAAACATCAGATCCAATACACCCAAGATACAGGAAGTGACTCGTGTCGGACTGAATGAGGACACAGCTGAGATGTTGGTGCTCTAACATCCTGTTCTGCTGAATGCATACGTCCACGCTGTGAAACTGACCTCCTTACTGCCTTAACATGATTTAACAACTGCTGAAACAGGATGTCACACCTTCATTCCAGCTCCATGTGAGACGTCTGCAGCCACAAAAGTGTCCATATGTTCAGTTCACACTGACTCTGACGTGTGTTCGGCAGTTCTCAGAAGCAGAGGTGCACTCTGAAGAGATGCTGTGGTGGTCTATATCTGACAGTGTCTTCACCAGGTGGAGGAACAAACACACGTAGACGTTCAGACAGACGACGTTCGCCTTCTTCTTGAGCTAAATAAACCATTTAAAATCCCAGTTGGAGTATCTAAAGAATGCATGGGCACTGATGTCTGGATGCCAATAGCAGATGATGTTTCAGATGATACGTCATGTTTGTAGACGTACCTGCCCTTTAAATAATTGGTTCCCCTCATATTATAAAGCCCATTGTTATCACTTTCAGTCCATTTGTCCCCTCAAGACCTCACCACGGACCTCAATTTGATTTCTGGACACAGATACGAGGACATGCTTCTATTTTAATCTCTTAAACACACTCTTGTGTCTCTGACATGCCCTGAAATGACTTTAAAAGAATAACAGATGGTTTCACTGGTGATGCTGTGGACGATACCCAGTTTAGAGAAACTCTGCTGGAAGGTTTTGGGTGTCGTCACAGCCGATGCACAAGAGAGAGCGAAGGAAGGAGGGGTAAATGAAGTCATTTCAGACCATGATTTAGTCATTCCAGGGCACAAATTATTAATTTGAGGGAACGAATCGAGTCATTTGAGGGTATGAATTACTAAAGCGAGGGAATAAAAAGTTATTTAAGGGAATGATTTGGAAATTTGAGGGGACAAATTACTCATTTAAAGGGACGATTTATCACCTCCAGGGCTCTGTTGTTGTCAGACGCGGTTTAAAACGCTGGTTTAAGTGACGGACATAAACGCTTAACGGTCATTTCTGAGCATTTCTGGTTTATAGTCATGACAAAAGAAGGATGGGTTATATTATTGAGCATTAAAAAAAATGGCCAATCAAAGCAGACAAATTGGGAAAAACTGCATTTTCCTGCCTATAAACACGAGACTGTTGTTTTTAAATTCATCTACTTCGCCTTTCATCCTGCTGGTGGAACATCCTGCAGATGGAAGGCCAAAATAAATCTATAAAGCCATATATTTCTTCCTCCTCTCCGTCATAAATAGCCTCACATATGGCCGCGGAAACAGACACTTTATTAATTCAGCCTCTACTTGGCAGTGTGGCGGGGAGCTGAGAGCACTAGACCGGGACCAGAGGGGGTCTGAGGGAGTCCAACTGGCCTGTGGGAAGCTTCGGTGCCAGGGTCGGCGCCCCGAGCTCGCTGCAGAGAAAACAACCGTTTAACATGTTGGATTAGCCGGGATTAAGGACATCTGTTGAGCAAAACGAGACGCTTCTGTTGGTTTTCTCTTTCCTGCTGCTACGGCAAAAGACGAACCAGGAAGTGAAGTGTGAGGAATGAAAAGGCAAAGTTTGGACGTCACCACGAGGAAAATATTACAGCTGGAGGAGAGTCAGCTGCTCAGGGAGCTGTTTGTGTACAACTATGAAAGGGTTTATACTTCTGCTTCACAGTATTTCATACAGGAAGTAACCTGTGTTTTACAAGTCAATGTGCAGGTTAAGATTTTTCATGTAAAATAAATAAAAAGCTACAGAAATAGTTTCAAAACTGTTTCAACTGCTAAAAAGCACACGATGCACAACCTAAAGCACCTGTAACGTTAAAATCCTGCCTGTAGTCGGCTTCCACACATCATTTAACTACTGACACCTGCTTTTCTTAGTTTTATTACACAATATTCTATTGTATTATTGTTTTAAATATTCCTTGTCAAGTTTTAAATCCTCTATAGTCAGCTCTTGCAGTTGCTTTTAATGTATGACTTGTGCTATGTAAATAAAGTTTGTTTTGATTCGACGGACGTACATTTAACTACCAGTGATTGATTACTTCATCTTGAATATATTTTGGGTTTTTTTTGGATTTATCATGATCCCTCAAAGCTATTCTTTCTGGGGTCCAAACACCACAATATTTACAGAATACAAACTATTATCACATTACCTTAACCCTATGGGCCCGAACGACGCAGTGCGTCCAAATTCACACCTGTTCTTCTCTATTGATTTTCTCTGCGACCGTGCGTCACAGCGAGAAGCCACGCATATCATGTGAAACAGCGGAATTGTAGCTTTCCGACAAGTTGGTACTTGTCGGCACTTGTCGGTAGTCCAATGTTTTCACAGCGAAAAAAAAAGATAAACTTACACTAAATTGATGTATAACAGAGCTTTGATACAGCTCTGCACACACATTACTCTTGGATGGATTACTCGCAAATGCAGGCTCGCACAGAAATGCCACGTATATCACATGAAAGCGCAGGAGCAGAGCTTTCTAGTGATACCACACACATCATTGTGATGTCATCCCATCACGCTATAAATCCAGATTAATTGTCTACAAAATAAAAACCTGACGAATTTCTTTACAATCCATTATACAGATCTTGTTATCAGTCACTTCATATAGTGAGGAATA
>NC_065528.1:31850763-31891840 GCF_006386435.1 Epinephelus moara | reverse complement strand
TTTTTTCATTGATATAAAAATTAATATAAAATACAGGCACATAGAAGGACATGAAATGATGGCAAATCTGGTTAGCCCAGATTGTCCAAGATATAGCATGTGTATGTAGCCTTTATAATGACTGTGATATGAGCTTAAAAGTAAAGGCAGTAAAAATATCCCAAAAACGCCTAGGGCCCATAGGGTTAAAAGGGTCCCATTTATGAATATTTTCACTATTATTTTTAGATGGGGGGTTGGTCCTAATTCCCATTTATCATCTAGTATGATGCCTAACTTTAGTGGATCATAACATGTCGGGTGTTAAAACAATCTGCAGATAATTTCATTCAAAATGAGACTAAACCTTTCTATGAATGTCAGTTTTGAGCCAAGACGAAAGCTAAACTGTGTCCTTAAACAGAAGGTACGACTTTCTGTCTGTAGCCAAGTAGATTTCCAAAAAAACCTGCCACCCCTGCCTGCTAGTTCAGAGGAGTGAGAAACAGCAGTCAATGACAGTATTAAACAATCAGTAAAAACTGTTTATTCAACAACTGTGAATCACCACAACCACGGCAGGTCCTTAAACATTAAGTCATAAAAGTATGCCCTAAAATATTAGGCTGATTGGTCCAGTAGTTGGCAAGATTAGCCGTGGACACATAGATACACACAACGAAGTGCATGAACCCCTTCAGGCTTAAACCCAGAGGAGACAGTGATACAGATTGCATATCACTCTACGTTGATGATATTTTATTCTTCTTTCAGATTTGTATCATCTTTGCTTTACTTATTGAATTTTCTGGGTATGAAATTAATTCAATCAGTATCAGCAGGAACTTGTTCTGGTCACTGAAATATTGGAACTTTTTGTGTAAAGAAGCCAGAAAGTGATGTTTAAAAAGTAATACATAATGTGCCGCTTATGTTAAAGGGTAGTCTCTTTTATTAACATAAATATTCCTCTACATTTACATATTTAATGGCTGCTCCCTAATAGGCAACCCAATGTAAGTTGACCAGAACGGTCAATAGTTTGCAAGATTTCATTGGTTGCTTAGCAGCAGGAAAAAAGAAAAACAAAACTGAAACTGCACCTCAAAATAAATCCAAACCTATATGACTGGAGCATGTGGGAATTTAATTTGAAAGGACAGACACAGGAAGTGTCCACGCTCAGCAGTCAGACAGGAGTCAGGTTAATTTCCAGGGCTGGTACCTGCGGTTATTCCACAGGCTAGTTAATAACATGTCGGGCAGGAAATCCAAAGTGTGGGATGTTTTTTAGCATCATGACAATTGTTTACCCCCAAGAATTTTTAAAAGAGGCCGACAAGAAAATTTAGATTTCATCACAAAACCAGCTAACAACACCACAAACAGTACAACTACACTACAACTCCCTCCAAATACACTTATGCTATGACTTTTCGAAGTTCCTTATATGTACAACGAGATCCATAAATAAACCAAACTTAACCATCACCACAAACTGAAGCTCGTCCTCTACTCCAGCTCAGTGATCAATATTGACTTCTTGAACTATTGATCAGAATACTAAATCAAACACAGTCGATGCCTCACATGAGGTATTTATAGCCCGGTGTTACAACCTTTATGTTCATGTGTTAAACAGCTCGGAACATCACAACAAATACCTGAAGGAATAACACTCGGAAACTAACAGTTACAGTTATTTTCTCAGTCTGTCTTTGAATTGTTTTGTCTTTAAATGTCATAAATCAGTTTAAAAAATGCTGAAAACAAGCGCAACATGTCTTGTTTTGTTTGAGTAACAGGTAAAAAAAAACAAAAATTCACTTTACTATGAAAAAAGACAAAGAAAAGCAGCCATTCCTCCAAAACAAGAAGGTAAAACAGAGAGAAGTTCCCCATTTTTGCTTTAAATTTTAGCTCTAGACTTGTTTGCCGTTGATGAAATCCTCTCAGACAGTTAAGGAGCATCTGTTATTTCTCCTCTCACCATTATTAAAGTCTCTATAGTGAAATGACTTTCTACTCCCTCCCGCTTACATATGCACATATATAATCATGTCACCATGCTCAGTTGAATTACATGCACAAACAGTTGGTCAAAAAAACATAAATAAATGTAACTTACATGTGA
Organism: Epinephelus moara; assembly: GCF_006386435.1. NCBI lineage: Eukaryota > Metazoa > Chordata > Actinopteri > Perciformes > Serranidae > Epinephelus > Epinephelus moara. The sequence continues at coordinate 31,889,727 of NC_065528.1, read as the reverse complement.
GTTGATCATTAGAGTTAAATCTAGTGTTATAGGTTTGGTAAGTTTCTGAACACTAAGTGATGGAGTTGGAGGGACGGAGGAGAGGAGGAGGGGGACAGCTGGCTCTCCTACAGAGGCACTGTGAGAGGATGATGGGAAGAGGAGGAGGAGGAAGAGGAGGAGGGTGGGGTTGGGGGTGTTTGTTGCCTGGGCTGGGAGAGTCTGAAGGGGGGAGGAGGGGCCGAGCTGGAGGCCAGCAGATGGACCCCTGCGAACAATAGAGGCGGACAGATGCAGCCACAAAGAGCGGCGACCACACACTCGACACACACACATACACTTCAACGCACAAAAACCAAAAACCAACCTGCACATGTGAAAACTGAGAGCAGACACGTCCTGAAGCTGCAGTTCATCTGACGGCCACCAGGGGGTCAAGCTCAAAACTCACTTCATTATTACTAATAAACATGTTAATAAATATTCTCAACAAAACTTTCATGTAAACTTAGAGTTAATTAATTATATAATAATATAATTAATTATTTTACATTGTTATATTTTTCTTTTTCCTCATATGTAGCTCATTTTGTTGAATGTTGTATTAGTTTTAAACTGTCTTAAAGTATTTTTTAATCACTGATTGACAACTGATTTTTTTGTTTTGAGAAGTGCTTTATAAATAATAGTTTATTCTTATTATTATCATTATTATTTTTTATTAACCAAACTCCACTGCAGCTATTCTCTCTGTTTTAGATTTATTTAATTAATTTAATTTATTATTTATTTATTTGTTGTGTTTTGTTTTTCTTTGCTTTCGTCCCCCAACTGATACAAAATATTCAAAAGAAAAAACAAAACAATATAAGTAACAACCACTTTCATTATTAGTTAATCTGCCAATTATTTTTACGACTGGTGTAAAAAAAAATGCTCATCACAATTTCCCAGCGCCAAAAATTACGTCATCAAATTCCTTCTTTTGTCGAACCAACAGCCCAAAACCCAAAGACTTCATCTACCATCAGTAATGACAAAGAAAAGCAGCACGTTGTCGCCTTTAAGAGGAAATTTCTGACATTTTTGCTTGAAAAATGACAGTCGATCAATCATTTAACAAAATACTTGGCGATCAATTTTCTTTTGATCCACTAATCAATTAATCAACTAACTGATGCAGCTCTATTCACAACAACTGACACAACACAGACAAAGACACACACACACACACACACACACACACACCAGGGTGCTGAGGTCAACTATTGATTGACTCGAAAATTAGTTATAAATTAGTGCTGGAAGATTTTAATGTAGCTCCGGTTCAAACATTAAGAGTTGCTGTAAAAGCAGGAATATTTTCTGGTTTTAGTAATTTGTAATTCACATGATTCATTGATGGACTGCACATATATATTAAAGAAATGTGTATTCACCCCAGATGAAGACAGAAAGCATAAAAAAGTTTGGTGAATAAAAAATAATTTAGGGGAGCTGTGTGACGTTTTTAACGCTAACAAGAATTTCCTGGATTTCTTTTTTATTTTATTTTTTATCTTTTTCATAAAATAAAAAGAACAAAGTCCTAAATTATGACAACGTGTCAGTGATCTAAAATATTTTTTCTGCTCTATTAAAAGCAATGAAACACCTATATTGTACATATTTATTTCATAATATCTTTTTCGTATCTTTATTGTAATGTTTTTATTCGATATTTATGTTCTTGACTGTTGCAGTACTTTGCCTTTATTTTTAATTCCTCTTTATACGTTTATTGTATGTTTAATATGAGCACATATGAGACCAGAGCATTCATTATAAGTGAAATTCTACTTGGTAATACATCGTATTCTGATTCTGATTTGCTAAATCAACCCTCTGATATCTGTGAAACTCTTCCCTGTGAAAACATGTCCAGCTAATGACGTCATTTCTGTCAAATACTGAGTCATAAAAACCTCCTTTATTAAAAAAATAAAATGTGAAAACTCACCAGTTTAATCACTTTTTCAAAGTAATCAACTTGTTTAAAGAATTTTGATGAATTTGATTCATCTTGAAAAAGTAAAAAACAATAATAAGGAATCAATAAAAAAGACTTAATTGAAATTGAAAAATAATTGAAATACCGTCACTCTTTTAAAGAAAATTAACCATTAAATGACTGAATTAAAAACAAAAAAACAAAAAAGTATTTTTTGTGTTCACAAGTTTCTTCAGAGCAGCATCAGAGTAATAACTGAACATCTGCTGTCCACAGAAGCATCTCTTCAGAGACATATGAGAACTTCCTGCAGTCACCCAGGGGGCTCTGAGGGGGACAAAGGCTGAGCTTTTTGTCCGTCTCAACCCTCCCCCTCTCTGTGGGGCGACAGCGCCCGAGGCAGGGAGGGAACATCCCAACACACTCGTCCACGCGGGAGGAGCGTCGCTGCAGTGCAGGGTGGTCCACATGCTGTAACATGAGGGAGGAGGAGGAGGGTGTGCTGCTATTTGTTTACCCCAAAGGTGAGAAACACAAAGTGTAACAGTACCTGGAGCTCCAGGAGACGTCACGTCTGAGTTCACACAGTGAACCAGGTCTGAAGGAACAGGAGCCTCTGACTGACAGGGAACAAGTGACCAAGTGACAGGTGTGTCATCTGCCCCAAAAACAACCCCATATCTTCCTCCACACTTTTCCTACAAGAGCCTCGAGCTTTCAATGCTCCTGAGAGTTGATTTCATAAAAATATATTACATGTTGAAGCTTCTCCAGCTCACATACTTTATTTCATTTCCAGATATCTGCCTCCACAGCTCTGGTGTGAACAGGAGCAGCAACATACCAGAGTGAAACTCACTTAGAGGACACCTATCTGCTCACTGAACATCTCAACATACTCCACGTTCAAGATTCGGCTAATTTTATACCTGCAAAGTCAAACTTTTTTGGCTTCATGTGCCACTTGGCAACTTTTATAAGAATGAACAGGGTCCCACCTCCAATGCTGTATCCAGTTCTCTTTATATATCCATGCTACACTGTCACTGCAGCTGGAGAATGACTGCAACGGAGAATAGCGGCACTTTCTATTGTGAAAAATATGAATAAAATCTTCTAAACAGAGCCCAACAGGAATATGATCTGAACTCTGTAATCAACAATATCCGCAACCAAGTTTACGTGTTTTCCTGGCATTAGCATGTAGCTACTTGTATCCGTGTACGTCAGGTAAACAGTAGCGTGCCTGGAGCAGATATTAACAGGGTATTCAGAACAGTCTGAAGTCTTAGGGGCCGTACACATGGTGCGCTTTTTGGGCGCTCAAATTCATTAGCCCCTTTTACACTGCCAGATTTTCGGCAAATGTTGGGCCGTTTTGCCGGCAAGCTGTGAGCGTTTAGNCGAAGAGGCCATTAACCGTCAGATGACGGGGACGGTGAAGGACGGGCCGACTTACGAGAGATTCGCCGAAGGACTGAACAGCCACGGCTTCCCTCCCACGTCACTGTTTACGTCACATGCTGAGCTACACGTTTTGTTACTTGCTCACGCCCCCCATTGCCCCGAAAAAGGCACATTCTGTATAAACAAAAGTAGGTAGGCGGCATTTTGCTGCACTCCCCGATTTTGTTTTTATACTGCCAATGCTGAAAAAAGACTGATTGGGCTTTCCTGCAAATTTGCACAATTCCTGTCTAAAAAGGGCTAATGTTTTCATTGAGCACACTCAGCAGGTGCGCTCAAACGCGGCGTGAATGCGTTCTCAAAACGGTTACCTCATTATCTGAAACTTTTTTTAAATGAAAATCTGACAATGTAACATTACATATGTCAGAAAATACAGAAAAGCAAAACAGGTCCCCTGTAAGGAGCACTTCATCTATTCAGAATCAGAATCGGCTTTACTGGCCAACAATATGATTTTAAATTGCTCTCAATGTGACAGATAGACACAGACATAATGGCAAAGAACAAGGACAACAGAGCTGAACAAATAAAGGTAAAGAATAAAAAGGACTATTATGTACATAACTGTACACAGTACTGGGCTTTGTGAAAAAAATATTTGGATAGATAAATGTGTATATAAATGACCAACAACATAAAAAACACGTCTATACCGTCAAAATTTGATCAGCAGAGATGGAAATATCCTGACTTTTACTCTCTAGTTTGGCTCCTACATTCCCCATAATGCACCTGGACAGAGTCTCTTCAATAGAGCCTCCTCACCTGGTGAACAGTCACGTCATTCACCTCCAGTTTGTGCATTTTTCTTTAGCATTACAAGTCAAATAAACTCTTTTTAGATCATTATCTTAAATAACGCTCAGATTCTGTGTCTCATGTTGAGGAAGACCAATCAAGCAATTATCCTGTGCTAATGATTTAATTATCTCATTATTCTGACAACAAATGGCGTCGTTTCCGCTCATCAAAGTCGAATATTAATCGTCTCGATTCCAATTAATCAGCGGACAGTTTCTGCTGGAGCGTAAAAACAGTATTAGGTGTGTTCAGAGGATGTTACAGTCGATCGTTATCTCCTGATGAAGATCTTATTATCAAAATATAAAGATGAAAACTGTTTTTTAATCTCAAGTTGTGATGACAAAAAACTTTTCTCTTGCGTGATATAAAAATACAAAGTCATGATTTAGAGACTGTGAGCTAAAACACCTCACTGAGCCACTCTTCTTCTTGTCCTGTTTTTAAACCAGCGCAGACTCCAAACACCAAACCTGGAGCAGCGCAGCCGGCGACGCTGTCGACTCCGTGTTTCTCAAGGTGTATTTATGCGGCCTGTCATCGTCTTTGTTTCCTGTTTACTCGACCACATCTTACAATAACCTCTGACCGCTGGAGCCTGACTGAGCGCGCTCAGTGCCAGTACGTGCTGAGGACAGATAGTCGAGCTAATGTTGCTCAGAGTGAACGCTGGATGTAAATCAAGCGTCGTTTCCAAACAGTCAGACTGCGGTTTACCAAATGTGGGAGGCAGAGCCGGCATATGGTGAGTAATTAGGCTCCGTGTCAGACAGGAGACGAGACCTGGACCAGACGTGAACCTGAAGACCTGCAGCCCGCTGAGCCGTGAAGCACCTTCACTGTATTATCTCGTGTCTGACACGTGTTCATGTCGTTATTTATAGGAATTAATTCAATAATTCTAAACAACATACTGTTTGTCCATATCTCTCTTCAACATAATTTATACACTATAACAGAAACTGGAAGGTCCCTGTAAGAAAACAGTCTCCTCAGTGCTTAACAAGGTACACTACACGGCCAAAAGTATATGGACACCTGAACATTACTTCCATATATGATGTCATAATGTGTTTCTGACATCATGTTCATTAACTTGGCTCGACTATAACAGTCACCAGATTGCCACTGGCAACCATTTTGAGAAATTCTTTGTCTTAGTTTACCATCAGTGGTAACCACTTTTAATGCCGCAAACCTTTGAGAACTTTTCAGCACAGCGTCCTTACCTCGTCTGCTGGATCACAAGCTAGAAAGAACTTTGCTTTGTTGCCTTAAAACATTCTTTTATGTCACAGTTTTGTGATTACGCTGACGTATAACTGCATAATATCTTAATTACTCAAAATATAGGTAACTAAAAATGGCAACTATATTTTTAGTTTTGGCAACTGAAAGCTCATGCCTGGTTACGAACCTGGCAACCACTTTTGAAGTTTGTGTTGAGCCCTGATTGCTGCTGTAACAACAGCGGGAAGATGTGTTCAGATCCTTTACTTCAATTAATATCACAGTGTTGAAATCGTAGCCCCTTCTACACTGCCTCTTCAAGGCATGAATTTTGATGCCGTTATACCGCCTTGCCGTTCTGTTTAAAAGGCACAATCCTGGAATGAGAGGACAGAGTTGATTTGCCTTTAATGCGGCATCGGAGGTCGTAACAGCCCCGAAATGATGTCTGTATAAAAAGGACAGCCAGCAGGACGGGTGTGACGTTGTGACGACGTGATATGTGTGCAACCCAATGCGCAAGATTTAGACAGTAGCTGGTAGCAGTTAGCAGCTAGCTCAAGGAAGAAGAACAGCAGCCAAAAATGTCCGCAAACTGAGAAAAGAATGAAGTCCGGAGCTCCTTACCCTTCGAGCAGAGGACGAGATTAGGGCTGCTAAACTAACGATTATTTTCATTGTCGACTAATCTGTTGATTATTTCTTCGATTAGTCGACAAATCATTTTATCGAAAAAATTGTTAAAATGTTGAAAAATGTCAGTTTGTGTCTCCCAGATCCCAAAATTATGTCATCTAATGTCTTGTTTCGTACTCACGCCAAAGAGTTTTAGTTCACCGTCACGGGAGAGTGTGTAACGCTGCCAATATCTGAATGTAAGAAGCTGCAATAAGAGTATTTTGGGTACTTTTATAGTACTTTTCTATGAAAAAAGGCTCAAACCGATTAGTCGACTACTAAAATAGTTATTATTTTAATAGTCGATTAGTCATCGATTAGTCGACTAATCGTTGCAGCCCTAGATGAGATCAGCCACAATATAACACTGATGAGATGATAAATGATTGTTGCTGCCATGGTACGCCATTGTTATTGTTTATAAAGTCCAACCAACGTATATGTTTTATGTCAAACTAGAGGCCGACGCTGTTGTTGTTTCATGTCATCACCGTCATGCTTTTGTTTATTCAGCGATGCTGGTCTGCTGTCTAAAATCACACACTGGAGCGGGATGATGGCGCCGTCGTTTGGTTCGGAGTAAAAATGCAAAGGAGGCATAAAGAAGGGACTTTGTAGCAGCCCTATCATGCACTCTCTATGTAAAAAGGGCAACTCTCTTTTAAGTTCTGCACTCAAAATCTAACTCAAGTAAAAGTCGGTTAGTATTATCAGCAAAATGTACCTAAAGTAACGACAGTAACAGTATTCATTGTGCAGTAAAATGGTCCCTTTTGTTTTAACCTAAGGGCTTTAATTGTAGTGGAGTCTTTTCATGATGTGGTATTAGTACTTTTAATTCAGTAAATGGATCTGAATACTTCCTCTAACACTGCTAGTTGGTCATTTTTTCTAACCAAGCCAGACATGAACACACTTCTGATTCAAAATTAAGTATTCCTAAGAAGCTGGCTGCATCGTTGATGTAAATAAAACAGTTTAGGAGTTGAGAAGGTGGATTGTTTTTGGGCCGGCAGTTTCCTTCTGCCTCCGGTCTTTAAGCTAAGCTATACTAAACTAATATCCATTCTCTTGACAGTAAAATGTGGGACTGTTCCTTTAATTGCTGTACTAACTGAAACTGTCTTATCACAGTTTATGGAGGAGGCGCAGAGCTCCATCTCCTCTCTCTGTCTTTATCTGCCTCCCCCCTTCTTCTCCTTCTTCTTCTTGCCTCGCCGAGTGTGACGACTTTCAATATCAGTGTATTTGGTTTGAGGCCAGCGGGCAAATATTGACAGAGTGGATCTGAATGAAAAGATGCTCCGTTTCTGCAGCGCTGCGTCCAAGACAAGTTTTCCTCTGCGGTCGGAGGAGGTTCAGCATCATGGTGGGGCTCATCGGAGGAGGATGGAGGATGTTTTGGACGGCAGCGTGGGGCCTCCCATCAACACCGCTTTCTCTCGTTTATTCCCCCTCTCTACACGCGTCCCACTGACTGCTGCCGCCATCAACTCAGCTGGCTCTGAACCATCAATTCCTGCAGCACAAATCACTTCCTCTTCACTCCAGAGGAGTCATTAAATACAGGTGTGCTGTCTCTAACGCCGAGCACACAAAGTGACCCTGACTTCTGCATGAACTAGTTCCCTCTCTCCGACTCAATGATTTGCTCCGTCCAGCCAATTACGGAGCTCTTAACAAGTGACCGACAGCTCGCCGTTAAAGCAGCTCCCCCCCGACTCTTTTTCCTGCACCATTATAGCTCATCACTTCAAATTAGATCTACAAGTCAATACGAGGAGTCAATATTTAATTTGCTCACAGCAGGTGGTGATTTAGTCAGAGACATGGTGGATCTCCAGCATCATAAAGACTGTCCTTCATGTGAGGCACTCCGAGGGCCGAGACACACAGGGAGGACACGTAGCAGGGAGGACACGTAGCAGGGAGGACACGTAGACAGAAAACTGGACTTTATGGTTTGATTCAGGGGGTTTAGTTGGCTAAAAGTCTGGGTTTCCTGCGTGTTCCTAAACACTATGGGCATCTTTAGATTTCAAGATGTTAAAACACATTGTACACATTGTTGGTTTGGGTCCAGCGTTAATCCTCTGGGGATCATGAATATCCACATCAAGTTTCATGGCAACAGAGAGCCGAACTGAAACCAGAACTTCTTCAAAATCACATTTGTAATAATTCCAGTTCATAAAATTCCAGCGTTACTCAACAACATATCGTGTGATTCACTCCATATGTCTAGATAATGATGGTTAATCTTTTTCAGAACAATGCACTATTGTTGTTTAATCAATATTTTTGTTTTTAGCCACATGTGCCGAACACCATTACCCACAAGTCCACAGACAGTAACAGGTTACAGGTCAATGGAAAGCTATGAGAAAATAGACAACAGAGAAAACAGCAAAATAGTTGAATGGAAATATAAGAAGAAGAAACAAAGCTACAATAGCGAATACAATCTTCACTGGAGTTTTTGTTTGTTTTCTTGAAATTGTCTTTGCTCAAGCTCAAAATATTCAAATTCTAAGCGGCTGCTGTAAATAGTTATTATCGTTTCAACTCCACCACAGATATAGGAGAGATTTTGTCTCTTTGTCGGCATGAAACGCTGTTCTAATGAGGTGCAGACTTCCATCTGTGTCACCGCGAGTGCTGGACGGAGCAGTGAGTGACAACAACCCTGCCCACATTTAAGAGGACTGTCTGTGGTGGAAACACTAAACGGACCGAGGGTCTAGGTACCATGTCTGAAGGGTTACTTTAAGCCCTGTTTCCGCCAAACACTTTCGATACAGTATCTTTGGAACCAACAGTAACCCTCTGGCTACACGACTCAAACTGCTGGGCCCCCAAAAATGTACTTTGACCACCAAATTTAGAGCGTCTATCCCCGCTAAGGGTCAATTTCTGTTTTAAAGTTGTATTTATCTCCATTTTAGGAACAATCAGTTTCTAAATTGTCCTACATATGATTGTCTGCCTGTGTGATGAGCTGTAGATGAGTCCTGGGTGTCTCAGTGCATGCTGGGATATTCTGTGACTCCTTAAAACCAACATAAAAACACAGGATGAAGGAGGGTCAGAAGAGCTGGCTCCATCCTGAATTAGTCAGTTTTTAGGGAATTAAGACAGCAGCCTGCCTCCCTTGATGTCGACTGGCTGTTAAACACCACAGAAGCTGTAAAAGTCTCCCGAGGATCATTTAACAGCTTCACTCTGTGTCGTATTATGATGTTCTGAATTGATCTCCCTCTTTGGCTGTGTCTAATTATGCCTTGGGGAGGTAACAAAGGAAGGTGTTGCACGGCGTACTCTTCATTACTTGGCTGGAGGAGGACCTTGGCAGATGCTCAGTGAGTCTTTAGCCACAGAAATAAATAAATAAATAAATAAGAAAAAAAAAAGAAAAAAAAGGCAGCGAAGGACTTGTGTTTATGTGTTGTGTTAATATGGCCGCCGGCAGTTTGTTTCCACGTCGACACCACCAGGGATTTCTGTGTTTTTCTTCTGCAAAAATCACTCATAACTTTTCGCGAAACGACGGTTGTTAGTCTGAAGAAGCGGTTTTAATTACCTCCTCTGGTTAACAGCAACAGGAAGAACCTGATAAAACACTTCACATGACTGTCATGGCGCGTTGAAAGCGATTGGACGGCGTTCAAACTGACAGGAGTCCTGCCACAAGCAGCTGAGAGGGTAAAAATGCAAATCTACCCATTTACAAGGTAAACCTGTAAAACAAATTCAGCCTCAATTACACACGCCGATGCCTTGCAACAATTATCCACCCATCACAGAGCGCAAAGTTCATTTTAATTAGGTTTTTTTTTTTTTTTTCCAGAGCTCTTGTGCACGCTCGGCTCTGTGAGGGGAAATATATGTGAGCGCCTGCAGAAAGTAACGCCGCAACAAAGCGAGGAGGAGAAATCGACTTCCACTCCGTAATGAATCGCAGCTCTGAAATTAAACTGACGTGTAATGAATCTTTTTTTTTTTTCTTTGACTCTCCTCCCTTTTGTCTCTGCTCTCTGAGAGCAGCCGAAGAAAGCCATTTACATTCTTCAGCATTTTCCTGCAGTCACAAATGCTTACTGTCACTTTGGGAAAAGGACAGAGATGAACTGTGGGCTCATGCAGGCCGACACAAAGGAAACTGCCCCGTTCACTGTTCTACAATCAGTGGAGGAGGAGGAGGAGGAGGAGGAAGAGGAGGAGGGTGTGTTAGAGGACGATCAGTCTCTCTTCTCTTTGATCTACAACAAGCGGCCACATTTAAAGTGTCAAACTTTACAGAAAGTTTGGCATCATTTGTAGAGCTGAGGAAACTTTCAGCCTGTGGATGATGTTATAAATATATCATATAAGATTATAAAGAAAACAGAAACAAAATCTGTTGCTATAGTTTCCTGAATGTATTTAAGGAAGTTGAACAGCATCTGAAAGTAACTCAGGATAGTCCAGGGGACTCGGTTCGATTGAGCGGGGAATGCCCAAAAAATTCACACCTTCATTTGGTTCGGTTCACTTTCACACTGCACTTTTTAAAGCGGACCAAACCGCCTGGACAACATCACGTAGTTACAGCAGCTGCGTGGTATTGGGCGGTATTGCCCGAAACGACCACTGACCAGGAAGAAAAAAAGCACGAGGAAGAAGAGAACCCAGCTCATCGATTGGCCAGGCCCGAAAATGGAAATCAATCTCCTTCAGCCGGCTTGGTCACCACAAAAACACCAAACACCAAAATGCACTGCGCTCTACATCACTTCCTCTCTTTGGTTCACTGGATGGTCCGTTTGCATTTCCCACTGTAAGCAAACCACACCAGGGTTCACTTGCAAGTGAACCGAGACCCCCAGTTTTCAAGCAGACCAGGGTTTGCTCGTTTGGTCCGCACCAGAGCTTGAATGAGCGTTCACACCTCTCCAAACAAACCGCACTATCCATGGAAGCGGACCAGGGTTCTTTTAAAGCGGACCAAATAGTGCATGTGTGAATGCGTCCTAAGTATATGCACTTAAAGGAAATGGCCACTTTAGAGTGAAAATACAGACAGTACTTACTGACCCTCATGCCGACAAGAAGTCCAGTGTAGTTTTTTAATCCACAAAACTTGTTCGGGGTATCGGAGGATAACAGCTAGCTGGATTTTTCCATACACTTGAAGTGCATGGAACCCACGTCCAAAATCATTTTGAAAATGTAATAAAACTCCGCTAATGCATTTAAAAAATGTCAGAACGGCTCATTCGTCGTAATCCAAGTGCCCTGAAGCCGCGGCATGCAAAATTGACGTGAAAAGACGTAATTTACTCCACTTTTATAGCATCATTTCTCACCGTGGTCAGCTAGCCTGTCCCACAAGCTGCTGTGTTTACATGGCAACTCGTGCGAGACTCGAGAACGTTCAGAGATGTTCTTGTTCTCGCGAGTTGCAGGCTAACTGACCTTTTCAAGTCAATTTTGCATGTCGCGGCTTCAGAGCACTTGGATTACGACGGACGAGCCATTCTGACGTTTTTGAAATGCATTAGCGGAGTTTTATTACATTTTCAAATTGATTTTGGACGTGGGTTCCATGCACGAAATGCTAAAAATCCGGCTAGCTGTTATCCTCTGATACCCCGAATGAGTTTTGTGGATTAAAAAACTACATTGGACTTCTTGACGGCACGAGGGTCAGTAAGTACTGTCTGTATTTTCACTCTAAAGTGGCCACTTCCTTTAAGTACTGCATGTAGGTAAAATTTTAGGTACTTTACAGGAGTATTTCCAATTTATGTAACTTAATACTTTTGCTCCATCTCAGAGATAAATATTGATACTTTAACTACATGATGCTCAGAATACTTCTATACTGTTACTACTGATACGTGTACTACTACTAAAACTAGAGCTGGATTTTTATTGGCCCACATAATAACGATAGTTTGGAGCAGAAAAATCCAATGGCCATTTAATCGCCGTGCAGTGTGGTGTAAATAAAACCAGTGTTCATGTCCTTACCTGTCCATTTTGAAGTTCATTGAGGCCTTTGCACAACGTCTGATTCTGAAAAACAGAGAAAGAAAAACTGTAAATATTAACAGCTCGACTGTTCAGGCTGAAACTCAAACATCAGAAATACATTGTTGGACTTTTACAGACTAAAATTTCGGCTGCGAAATACATTTCAAAACATTATCATAAACCAGTGTGATCAAATTTCTGTTAATTAAGATTTAAGTGGCTGTTAATTGTTCTTCATTGACGCCCATCTTGGTTTTTGTCAGCTGATTTTCATCTGAAAACTGCAAACTTTTCTGATCCACTTCATGCTGCAGTGAATCCTCCTCCTTCTCCTCTTCCTCATCCCCCTACCTGCACTTTAACAAACACTAACAAACACCAGTGAACCCTCTGGAGGCTCAAACACTGTCGTGCCATCACAGCTGGACAGCTCCCAGCCGGCAGACCGAGATCTGCGTCTATTTGTCATCTGTAATCTAATGGAAACGTGTCGAGACGTCTGGGGAGCGGAGCAGAAAAACTGAAGCTGAGGATCTTTAGTTTTTTATTTCCCTGCAGCAGGGCAGGTGGTTCGGATAGACCGAGAGCACTGAGTGTGTGTGTGTGTGTGTGTGTGTGTGTGTATATGTGTGGATAGTCAGATAGATAAATAGAGGAGGATTCATTCGGTATGCATTACTTTTCACACTGGGGAAATTTATAAGCAGAGTGCTGATAGTTTCCAAATCAGTAGCACTCGGCAGTGGAGCGGGGTTGCGTCACAGAGAGAGAGATTACTGCACTGCAAAGCCCGAACCATTTTACAACGTCTACACTGTGTTTGACGTTTTACTATGTCGACTCATTCACTCTCACTGCTCCCTCTGTCTGCTCCTGCAGGCTGTTTCACTGAGTTCAGTCACTGCTGCTGCTGCTGCTGCAGAGGATTTTCTGCTTCTCAGTCATCAGCAGAGGAGGAGTAATAACTGGAGATGACCTCTACTACGACAGCATGAACAGTGCAGAGGGGCAGGGGGAGGAAATGTTCAGTGCTGTGCTTCAGGGTACTGTGAGCAATAGAGCTTTACAATTTGTCATCCTGGCAGGTGTTTAAACACTTGATTTCCACTGGTTCTTGTTTTAAAGCACACAACCTAAAGTGTTTTTAACAACTAGGGGGACTCAGGAGGAACATTTTGTTTGTATCTCTGAGTTTCCTATGAATTAGATCCATATTGGACGAATGGAGTATGTAGTGTGTACCACAGCGAGCCGAGTTTATGCTTCACAATCCACCTTTTTATATAGTAACTGATCTTTCCCCAACTGTTTTAGAGCCGAACTACAAAGTCATGAATTGATTATTAAACTTTAATCAACAACAGGTGCCCAAATCATTTACCCCGATGACAGGACAGAGACTTAATCTGATGGTTTATAAGAGAAACCAATTTTCAGCTATTATCTCTGACTTTAATCAGACTCTAATCACCAAACACAGATATAGCCAGAAAAAAAAATCTAAAATGTTGGCGTCAGGTGTTAAAGAACGTTGACAGTAAGAAGTAATCCCAGAATTTGCAGTCGTCCAATAAAAACACTGTTTGCTAAAGGAGTTTGGATGCAAGTGATGTGATGGACAAACATTTGACGCAATCGACTAGGCTTGGGGAGGTATCTATTTTTCCATACCCTCATATCTTCCTGAATTTTCACCAGGGTATACAGTATGTGATGGTATTTGCATGTGGCGCATGATGTGCACTACATACAGAACATCCTCAATACAGCCTCTCCTTCTTAAAAAAAAGGGAGCGTCTGCATTTTTGACGGCACTCGGGATTCCAGCTAGTAGGTAATAGGGGTGAGTCCGTGTACACGTTTACACGTGTTTGAGATCATAAACGGTTATGAAAAATTAGTACATGAAAAACTTTTTTTTTTTTAGCGGGGAGGGGGTGATACTAATTGTTGACTAACTGTGATAAGACTGTGAATATGACAAGAAATGGTGTGAGACCGGGTTTGGCAACAGGTCAGTAGCCTATGAGCTCCGTTCTATTAAAACGGCGCGTTCGTTAAGGGGGTCGTTCACCAGTGGGCTACAATGAGTACCGGGCCATCAAATCACAGCATCCGCAGTGAGAGGACACGGAATTGTTTGCGCTTTTATGAACGGGTCGGTGGTGAAGTGCCACACATGACTCGTGCTACAGACGGACGGACGGATGAGCCACGTATCTCGGTGCCGCTTAAAAACAGGTAATACATCTGGCTACATCTTTCCCACATCAAATATCCGTGATCGTGCAGACCCGTGCGTAAAAGCGCACACAATTCCATGTCCTCTCACCGCGGATGCTGTGATTTGATGGCCCGGTACTCATTGTAGCCCACTCTTATAAGACCCAATAATAATAATAATAATAAAACGTTACTGTGGACCTATATGCCATGCCTTTTAATAAAATTACCAGAGGAGTTCGCTGAATTACTCGCGTGCGTCCCCGGTGACATGCATGGGAAATACAGCTTCTACAGGCTCGCCATAGCTTACTGTCAGGACTCAGGGACCAGAATTCGGGATGGCGGACCGTCAGAATGGCGAAATTTCGGAGTGTCGGTCTGTAACCGTTGGTTAAATGGCCCGTTCAGTTGGTATTCGGATAACTGGGGCTTTACTGGTATAATGCAATAGCACCACCCAGCGGGGAAACCCGTGTACACGTTTACACGGAAAAAAATGACCCACTCTAAACGTTTAGAGATTTTTGTACACGAACTCACCCCTAGTAGGTAAGAATGTAAACGAACAAAGTTCCAAAATATTCAAAGGAATATAGACAATACTTGTGTTTTTCAGGTAGGATACAAATTCCATAACACATTTGTTGACCTTAAGCAGTCATACAATGTGTCTTTGGAAACAAACACTGAGTCTGTTTAGTGAAAACTCTGCAGAGCACCTTTAAATGTCAGTGACGATTTAGATTAATCATGTAAAGTTTATATAAAGTAAATATATGCAAACATACCATATTGATTTGTGGGGAAAAGTTTCTAAGACGAAGAGTTACGTGCTGGATGACAAGTACAACACCTGCAACTCAAACTACCAATACACAAACCAACTACTACTCAATATCGAAATCCATCAGCGTTCAGTCTGAAGATGATTTACACCCGGGCCACACTGCCTGTGTAAGCAGCATATGTGCATTGCAGAACCTCTTGGGGTTTCTGTGTTAACAGGTTAGAGCAGCCACACTGCTGACATGAGCGGTGCTGCTCAGACACACATGAAAAGATTCAGAGTCTGACCTATTTTTTCCACAACTCGCACGTTTTTCAGCAAAAACAGACAATGAAAATGGTCCTTTGATAATCACAGTGACATTATACCAGCTTTTACGACAGTTACATTGTCTGCATCTGTCACAGGCATGAAAAATATAAATATTTCTTTTCAACTCAACATCTCCTGTCTGTTTCAAAACAAAAGCCCTCTTTATTTATTGCTAAATCTTTATCAGACAATAGCCGATGGGTTCCAAGCTTGCATTTCAGCCAATGTGTTGCACATCTTTTGGCCTCCACATGGAATATTTAACTGCATGCATTTCGTCCAGTATTATACAGACTCATTTGTTAGATTTCAATGAGCAGCTTGATGTAATTATTGAAAACTTTACATCTACAAAGTGCATAACACAGTTATAAAAGAAGACACAGGGAGCTGTTGATTGGACGAGGAGACATGAGGGCAAGGTGATTGGTTCTTGCTGCCACTTTTGTCGACCAGCCAGGCGTCAGTTTAAGCTTCAGAGGACGGAGATCACAAAAACCGAGGGGTAATTTTATGCACAATTTCTGTAATAAAAGCAGGCACACTGTGTATGTTTGTCCTTCATTCCTAAAAGACAAATATTTGTTTTGCGGGGAACAAGATAAAAATCAGCTCACTCAGAGAAAAGGACTGACTGAACGACTGTTTTCTCCCACAACATAATCCTCCCCCTTCCCCTGAATGCAACAAAATGAAAACAAATGGCATTTCCCCCCCGTATTTACAGCCAGAGCATCTGTTCAAAATGCACACAAACACAGCCGGCTTTTGCTTTCTTGTTAGCATTTGGATGGGGAGGCTTTCTGGGGAGAGCATTAGCGCTGTTTGGCTAACTCTGACGGGCTTCATCTCTCAAAGCTGCAACCATGGAGCCTCGTGGGAAACGGCGGCCACCTGCCCAGCTGCCTCCGTCGCCTTCCTCCCAACAACTCTTCTGTCCAGATCCTAAATTTAACACCCGCCAAATGTCTGGAAAATTTGTCTTTGGTGGTTTAATCAACAGGAGGCAGCTGCCAAAAGTGGAGAGTAACTTTTCAGGGCAATTATGTTTGAAGGTCGCTGTCAAGGGTTGTAGAAAATTCAGATAAAATCCTACAAGACACAGTACAGAAATAAAAACATTCCAATACTGTGACACAGAAAGTTAGGTCACCTTGATGGACATGTTTAAAATGTGAAGACTGATGAGGTTTATCCCCTCATGAGCTTGAATATATTGAAATTTAACAACTATTAGCTTTTGAGGGATTTGTGAAATCTTGAGTGCATAGGACAGTTACAAGTGTCCAAAACTGACATGGCTCATCCTCTGGGGAACCATGAATGTGTTCAGTCAAATTGATGGCACTCTGACCTTTCTGTTTTTATGTTTTTAGTCTGAAAGAGTAGCAGGAAAGCTGAAATTTTGGGCTAATTGTTGCGCAAGAGTAAGTCATTAAGAGCCATCCTCTGGGGATCATGAATATCCACAGTAGATTTCATGGAAGTGCAGCCATCAGTTTGTTCGTAATGTCTCATCATAGGCCAAAATGTTGATCAAGCAAAGGTGTTGACCTGGTGGAGGCAGTGGAGGAGAGGTCAGGGGGTCTGCAACATTTCAAGTAATTTTCCTCTCAGGACCATGAATATCCAACACCAATGTCATGAAAACTGAGCGATTAGTTTCTGAAATATCCAGTCACAGACAAAAATGTTGTCCTGAGGCCTGAGGACAGCATCACAGAGCAGTTCATACAGTCTCCAAAATGGAGAGGGTTCATCCTCTGGGGACAGTTAATGTGCTCAGTTAAATTTCATTGCATTCTGACCTTTAAACATAGTTTGTTTGTTTGCTTTCTTCTTATGTAGTAAGTATGAAGAAATGTTCTTCCAATATTAGCGCTACAGAAAAAGTTAGGAAGTTTCATCCTCTGGGGACCTAAAATATTCACAGCCGATTTTATGGATTCCCAAAAAAATTGTATTTAAAGATGTTGTCATAAAGATAGCAATTTTTGGTCAAGTGGACATTTTCAGGAGGTCTGTAACATTTTTAGGAATCGTCCTCTGAGGACCATGAATATCCCAAGCCAATTTCATGAAAACACTGAGCGTTTAGTTTCTGAAATATCCAGTCATAGACAAAGATGTTGTGGTGGTTTCGGTGTGTTGACAGCATCAAAGGACAGTTCATTAAGTCTCCATAATGGAGAGGGTTCATCCTCTGAGCAAAATAATGTCCTCAGTGAAATTCATTGCAATCTGACCTTTAAACATAGTGTTTTTTTCTTGTGTAGTATGTAGAAATTTTCTCCTAATGTTAGCGCTAGAGGAAAAGGTTAAGAGGTCACTATAATGGTTGTGTTTCACCCTCTGGTGACCTTAAATATCTGAGACAGTTTTTATACAAGTCTGGCCAGCAGTTGTTGAGATCTAAAGGGAAGTGTTGGGAAAAGACACAGTGACATATTTCGGTTCTAAAAAATGTTTATTGTTTTGGCCTGAGACGACGAATACTGTTGCCAGGTGGTTTACAGTTTTATGTTTCTTTATGTTCTGAATTTGTTGGCTAGTGTGTTGGAGAAGCCAATCACAGGGAGTCAGAGGTGAGGCAGGAGCAGGAGGAGGTGTGAGGAGATGGCAGGGCTGAGGTAGAGGCCCAGAGGAAGAGGGGAAGAAGGAGGCCCTGGTCCCTGGTGTGACGGCAGCTGATGGCAGCGTGAGGTTGAAACATGCTCCAACATGCCAGTGTTCAATTAGAGGTGTGGCTCTCACATATTCACAGCTCCAGCAGGAGAAACAGCCACTTAGTTACAGTGAAAATGACTGCTGGAGCATCATTTAGGACGCCCGTGGATACTGTTTCTACATGTTAATTAAAAGAAGCTCCTGGAAGCTCCGTTTACCAGCTGTTCTGTCAGGTTTTAGGGAAAGAACATTTCTTTCCAGCCGTGTTGATTTTTGACAAAGTAGGACTCTTTATAATAAAATGCCTTTTATAGAGCGTACATGCATTTATACTAAAGTTTTATTTATTTATTTATTATTGTAAAAAATAACTTGCTCACACTTTACAGATGAGTTATAGGACAACAACAGTAATTATGAGGTCCCTGCAGGATGATACAGTAGCCTAGTGGAAGGTTATTGTTCGATCTGTAAAGCAATAACAAATTATTTAAAGCCTTTATAAATGGATGGGTATGGAACTCCACAAGGCTCAATTCTTGGGCCTCTTTTATTCAACATTTACATGCTTCACTTAGGCCGACTTATACAAAACAATAAAATCAACAAGCATAATTATGCAGACAACACCTACATTTACCGTTCTGTGTCACCAGGAGAAAACAGCCTTTAGATTATAATAGCAAATGTGTTTAGATAAACGCAAAGAAATCTGAAATACTCAGTAGGGAAATATGTGAAAAGGTTGGTGCGCATCTCAACTTTGTTTTTGAAAAACAAAACCATGTGGATTCTTATACGACAGTAACATGCTCATGTTTGACCCAAACAATGTGTAATGTGCAGTTGGTTCACATCCAGGTCGGGACACGTTCTCACCACAAACGAACTGCACCAGAGTTCGTTTATAACCGGATCTAGATCTCCTCTTCAAGAAGGTCTCAGTCCGGTTGTTTTGGTGCGCACATGAGTGTGATTGCTGTGTTCACACCTGCCCAGACGAACCACACTGAGTGGGCAAATGAACTTGAGTTCTATTAAACTGAACCAAACAGGGCAGGTGTGAAAGCACCCTAACAATTAGTTAGGGAAGACTGGTTTCCAGCACTATGCGCCTCATTTCTGGACCAAGTCAAACATTTGGAGTATTTAACCAAACCTTAAAGTCCCTGACACACCAAGCCAACGGCAGATCGTCAGTCAGTGTCTGGCCATTAGCAAATATCTGTCATCCTCGTTTTGGCGGTTTGTCCCACACCGTTGGCACTAGTTAGCCCTTGTCGGCTGTTTTTCAACCGAATCAGCAGACGCTGAATAAGCGTCAGAACCATTGTAGTCTTACTCAGTGCACAAAAACAGAAATGGAAGATATGAAAGTAAACAAATGGGGCTTTAGACTGAAACACACTTGTTATATTACGTTGTTTTTTTTTGTCATTGAGCTCTTCAGCATGAAGGGTTCATAATTGTTTGCGTAATTGTTCATTAGCGCACGGAAAATATAATTTGTTCTTTCAACTTGGGGTTGAGTCTCTAATGTGCTAACTGGCTAACTACCATCTTGAACCAGTCCTGTTGGTCTTCGAGTTTTTCTTTTTGAATGACACAGTCATGCCGCCGGCTGTGACGCAGCGTCATCTCCTCTCACACAGGTGCAGAACAAACCTGCTAGGTGGCCAAAGGCTGTCGTCTTTGTGATGTTTTCAAGTGCAACTTTTTGGTTGAGACAGGCGACTCGAGGTGACGCTACAGTCATACTTACAGCCACTAGCTCTTTGATGTCATCTTGGTGTGTCTTGGACGAACAACAAAGTCTGCACACTACCATCTTAAAAAATGGCAATAACTTTATGATTTATGTCCATCGATGACGAAAGGAAACCTGTCCATGCCTTTATTTCCAGCCGGTCTTATCTCAAGTCCCCCAAATTGAAATCCATCTCATTGTGAATGCAGCAGCTGAGTCTCAACAAAGACGATGCAAAGAACTGCCCTGGCTTTTAGAGTTTGAATTATTGCTGCTTGTATTAAACCTCTCAGTGCTTTAGAACCTTGAACTTCTCCTGCACCTTACTGGGCAAACAAGCTTTTATTGCCTTTTACTTTACATGGCAGCTCTTCAGAAAATGACAAGCCTGAACTAAAGTGCCTGAACAAACATCTTATTACATATTTAATGCGAGGAAGAGGCCACGCAGCTTACATTTAAATCCAGAACACCTCAGTAGCCGCTTATGAAAGGGAACGAAAACACTGTTAGGTTTTAAAACATCTTTCTTGTTTCCATTTAAACCAACACTTTCTCTGATGGGATTGGCGTCACCGTCGTGCATCACAACCCGAGCTTTCGAGGCTAATATTGAGAGAGACAGTTGATAGCCGGTCTCTAACAGGTCACTGTGGAGAAAATGATTGAGTTTGTGCAGCTGCAGACGTGGTGTGGCCTCTGGGAGCTGCAGGCGACACACACACTGTCATTCATTTCAGCTGTGAAACCTACAGGCTGTCTGGCTGTCAGCGTCCTCACTCCATCTCCATGCTATCACGCAACAAATTGCCTTTTCATTAGACGCAGGTAAATGAAATTGTCTTTTGTCTCTGCTGCTGCACATGTGAGAGGGAAGTCGGACACAGAATCCATTACGGCACTGACAGGATGAACTGTGCATCAGCGCTGACCAGGACTTTGTCATCTCAGCTACAGAGAGGAACCGTTATACTCACTCTGATATCAGTGAGCGGCCATAAATTACATTTCAGTGTCAAACTCCAGCCTCATAACTCATCATTTTATATTTTCCTTCACTGTCTAATAAATCTCTTAGGTTGCTTTGTGCTTTCAGGAAAGTTTCAGAGTCCAAATATCTATAAACATGTTATGTGTTCAAAAAATATACTGTATTTATCCTACTGTCTATATCATATGTATCTCACCTGTACTGTCCATTGCAACTTCTGCATGTTTGTACTGTTTATATATCTTAACATGTTCATATCTACCCCTAACTGTTTATTCTTTATATTACCACTTAATATGTGTATGTTATGTTATATTTACTAACTAATTACCTGCTAAAAACTCTAAAAGAGTTATTACACTTTTCTTCAAGTTTTCTCTTCAACCAGGGGAAATGTAGCCGTTATGTTATCTTCTCAAAAAAAAAGCATGTTTATATGTTTATCTGGTCAGGACGAGTGAGACAAAGAGTGCCTGCAACTTTTTGAGAGTCTGAATTATAAGTGAATGAGTTAATAGGGGAATGATGTCTGATAGAATCTCTCTTTATGCTAGAAAACTAAAACCACATCCCAGTAAACGTTGAGGACTATTACTCAATTCAAATACTGCTTAAAGGCAGACTTTGCCAATTTTCAACCAGGTCTGTGTCACCACGGTTTGGTGAGTGTGTGCAGAGGGACAGTTGACTGACATCAGAGAAAAATGTCAACTCGTTACTAGAGCTGGGTTAAAACAATCGATTCATCCAGTTGAAATCGATCTTCATTTCAGCGACCCGATATCAATTCATAAAATCTGAGATCAATCTTTTCATATACGCCTTTTCTCACTGATGTGTAAAGCTCAACAGCGTTGATGTCGGCGCTCGTGAACGGGCCGCGGCGCAAAATTATTAAGGACTGTAGAATCGAGAAGCTCCGATGTTACCTGTGTTAGCTTACTGTCCGTTTTTTTACAACCTGGACATCATTTCTGGCATTAAATACAGTTGTTTACTCACTCTTTAGATCTGCGAGAGCTGCGTACATCCATATAGTGGGAATGATCGGGGCACCGACAATGAGGCTCTAAAAAACATATTATCTGCTGCGAAACTCGTTCATTTCACCAATATGTTTTTATGAATCGCTAGAGTTGCTTGTCATCATCATCCGGGTCATTTATACTGACCTACCTACATCTGACACGCGCCGCACACCCGCAGCACAGCTCTGTTTACAGCTGGAATTTGCTACTGTTAGTTTTTTGAAACATGGCTGAATATTTGTCAGATTTTGAGGTTGTGGACGACGACTTTGAATATGATGGACGTCCTTACCGTTTTGAGCCAGAGTATACGGATGAGGAGCTCTTTGAAAGGAGGATGCGGAGGCAGAGAGAGGAACAGCTGGCCAGAGAACAACAAACCGCTGCACGTCCGAGAATAGATGCTAACTGGTGGTGTTCTTGTGGACAATGTTCCACTATGCCAACAGAGGAGGAATGCCTTTGTTGCTCCGAGTGGGATTTGAAGCCAGGAGATACACGTCTGGATGTCTCCAGAAATGACTGTCTCACAACTACAGAGGATTTCACTTCTATGATCAACCAGGCTGTTGTAGAGACTTTTTTCGTGTCCCGAAAGTAAACTGGAAGACCCAGCCAAAGCCTGCAGGACAGTGCAGGCAACTTTCGATTGAGTAAGTAACGTTAGCCTACACACATGCATAAATTGTTTATTCTCCTTGAATTTGTTTGCTTGATAAGTAAATAACTATGAGAATTTACATTTCTTTAGTTTCTTCTCATCACTTGTGTAGAACGGCCCCGCACACTGCACAAAAAGCAGAGGCACTTCTTATGCAAAACGTGAATTTTTTATTACATAGAGCTCAGTGACAAAAAGTGAGAAACAGAAAGGTGAACGTTTCCATGGTAAAGAGGATTGTCTTTACAAATTGCCTGCCTCTGATGACATCATCCAGGTCAGACGTAGGTAGGTCAGTATAAATGACCCGGATGATGATAAGCAACTCTAGCGATTCATAAAAACATATTGGTGAAATGAACGAGTTCCGCGGCAGATAATGTGTTATTTAGAGCCTCATTGTCGGTGCCCCGATCATTCCCACTATATGGATGTACGCGGTTCTCGCGGATCTAAATATCTTCCGAAGGACTCCAAATGACACCAAACTTATCTGGGTGAGTAAACAACCGTATTTAATGCCAGAAATAAGGTCCAGGTTGTAAAAAACGGAACTTCCCCTTTAAGGCGCCCTTGTGCCAGCAGGGCCTCGAACTCCCTGCCCATGTCTTGAGACGAAAATCCGGCAGATTTTGTCTGGCAGAGAGGCAGAGAGGCAGAGAGGCAGAGAGCTGGCAGCATGAGGGGCATCTTAACACCACTGATCTGCACACACTGCATATACCACAGTGACACAGGCCTGGTTGAAAATTGGCAAGTAGCCCTTTAATCATTTCATAACATAAATTAAATGTTTTCACGTGTGACTCTTCCTTCATTCCCTCATCCTGTCACAATGATTTACATTTATTTGGACGTGAGGACATGAATGACTCCCCGACACATCCATCTGCTAATAAACCGTTTATTACTTCAGTTTTCACCACTGTTGATGCACACGGGTCAGTCATGTCAGCCATTTTGGATTCCTTCAACTTTCATGGTCATACATCTAACTTCAGGGGCTGCTGCAGCTAAACTTTCCAACTAGGAAGCAAGAAATTCGGACTTTTCTAGTAGAGCTTGGTTATGGAACGCTCCATAACAAAGAGATGCTATCGAGATGCATTATGGGTAATGTAGGCTCCAGTGTTTTGGCGTTTGACCCGGTTTCTGTCTCTCAAAGACAAACTTTGTGGATGTGCAATACTACATAACTGGAGAACCACCTTTCAGGGAACATTAAACTTCCACACAGCAGCCCTCGAGCTCTGGGCTCTGCTTCGTCCTCATGGACTGAGAGACACAGCAGAGGTCAACGTGGAAACCACTGTGATGTGTGTTTACTGAGCTGATAAAAGGCAGAAGAAGAAAGACCACAAAAACGCCTGCATCATGTTTGTTTTTGGGGAATAAAAAGCAACGGTAGATATGCAGGCATTAGCATTGGTCTGTTTTAAAGAGTGAATACCATCAGAGAGAGATCAGGCCTGCAGACCTGCCTCTGTCAGCGCTGCACGTCTGCATCCCTGTGTCTTTATTTTTACGCCAGCAGAAGCCTTGTTATATTTGGCATGTTGCTACGGAAACGAGCCTTCATTTAAAGAACTATTGTTGCCTCTTCCACTGAAGGGTGGAACAAACTGTGCCGAGGCTTTTCTTTTCGTTTCTGAAGCGTCTCTTTGACATGAAGCTCAGGTACGGCGCAGTTTAACAAATACAAAAAAAAAAAAAACTCCATGGCAAGCAAGTCATTATTTTTCATTAAGCAAAGGCGCACAGTAATCACTCTTCCTTTCCAGGCGCAGATTCAGCTGACCGTAGAATAATGTGGAGCGAACACACACACACAGAAGCACACACACTCATAGCCAGAAGCTGTGGGGAGACAATATGGATATACAGTCCTCAGAAATAACACAGTGCCCGTAGGCAGCAGCGCCACTTCAACTCGCTCCAAATAATTGGGTTAATTTAGCCGTTTAGTGTGATGGCGCCCCAGGACGGCATCCAAAAAGTCCACAGCAGCTACAACAGTTGTGACCAAAATAAACAAATAAAGCGAGGCAGCAGCAGTGGTGGCGGTGGCAGCTCTGACTGGGCTGCAGCTAACAGCCTCCATACTGTTCCTGCCTTTATCTCTTTCTCTGGGGCACTTCTGTCCAAACCCCATTTATTTTTAATTGCTTTTCAGCATTTGTCCGCATCTTTGTTTACGTCTCTGCGGCCTCCGATAAGCACGGCAATAATGGGAAATTAATTTGAATACATTTACAGAGGTAGCTAAAATGTCAGCCTTTAAAATAAAACTCTTCTTCTCATTGTTGTGCAGCAGCAGCAGCCGTGTGAAGCTCGTTCTGCTGCTTTCATTAGTTTCCTGTGCTCGCCTTTAGATTTCCATACGCGTGTTAACAAAGCAGCTGGTGTCCCTGACAGGCTACATGTAAACACAATGTATGTCAGAGGGCGGCGGAGACGCATCACAAGCGTCTGGTCGCGGGGTTAAATCAGACTCACGCAGGTCAGACTGTGTCAGGGCCGCAGAAGAAAACATCTCTGTGGATCTGTGAGCGCCAATAAAGTGCTTATCAGGAAGTGAGCGCCGCTGAAATGACCTCTGGAGCGCTTCTGACTTAAAAACACCTTAAGAGCACTGAAAACATGAAAGCATCATCACCTGCCTCACTTATTCGGGATGTTTGATTGTCATAGTGAAAGGAAATGTTGGTCGACCGAAATTCTACCTACTCTTCCAACCTGCATGGGTATCTCTCGATAAACTAAATCACCACAGAGCACTTTAACTGGTGGCGTTGTGTGTCCGCCAAAGCTTTTTAATTTTTCCTGTCAACAGCACTCAACATTAACACTTTCCCGGACAAGTTAAGGAAAGTGGAACGCCTAGAGTGAAATATAAATGTGATCTCTGATGTTGATCATCTCCAAAAATAAACTCTACACATTTAAAACTTTTGTTCTGTCTCACCAGTAAACACTGAAGAGTACTGGTGAGAAAAATCTGACATACTGGACACTGGACAATCTCTGTAAGGGGCCGTACACATGTTGCTGCTTGTTCTCGCGAGACTTCAGGCACGGTATGAGATCGCTGCTTGTTCTCGCGATATT
This sequence comes from Epinephelus moara, assembly GCF_006386435.1. Classification (NCBI taxonomy): domain Eukaryota; kingdom Metazoa; phylum Chordata; class Actinopteri; order Perciformes; family Serranidae; genus Epinephelus; species Epinephelus moara. Next base: position 31,864,037 of record NC_065528.1, on the reverse strand, counting down.
TCGGCCGCGCTTTGGAAAGCAGAGCTAGATGGTAAACAAACATGGCAGAACACCGGTAAGGTAAGACAACACGTTTACATGTCGTTTTCTATATGTTCTCTGACATTTATCCTAACGATATGAGGCGGTCTTTGTGGAAAAAAAGCTTGTTTAGTGGACTAACTTTGCACTTGAAGGTTGCCCGTTCACTTACGTTTTAACAGGTCTGACGCTACTATGCGCCCCGGCTGTATCTAGGCTAACGGCTAACATGCTAACTATTATTTTTATGTCACTAGTCACTTGAAACAAATTTAGGACGATAGGAGACAGGTTGAAATAAACCGAATTTTCCCTTTAACCGACTGGAAAACGCAAGGTCAGGTGCTGGGTGCTACTCGTGTCTTTCCTACGTCAGCCTTCAAGAGCGCATTGGCAGGTTGCGTCTGGCCCCTAAGGGTCCGTACACATGCTGCATTTTTAACCCCCTGGATAACACAGGGTCAGGCGCTTGATACAACCCATGTGCCGACTCTGTGCCAGCTTTTAAGAGCCTGGTGGAAGGTTGCGCCTGTTGTCCGTGGGACAGATGTAAAGCTCTGGCAGCCCTGCACTTTTCCATATTTATCACTGAAAGATATCTGTCGGCTGTGATTGGTTGGTCCTCGTCACATGACATGTAGTGCGCACTGCTGTGTTCCAAAAGTTGAACTCAGTTTATCTCAAAGCACAGCCATCACACCTTCAAAATAAGGCGCTTGGGAATGTGTGCACATCACGATGGCGTCTCTCCGGCATTTGAGCGTGCCTGCCAGGTGTCTAATTGAAAACAATAGATTTGACGGTGCAAAAAACACGGCATGTGTACGGCCCCTAACGCTGCATGCGAGAGAGAGACTTACAATATTCAGCACAGAAATTAACGTTAGCCATCCTGCTGCTATCTTCTGTGATAATGTGTCTTTTGTCTGATTAAAAATGAGAGTTGAAAAATGTTTAACTTCTGGGTAAAACACTGCACTCGTCACTGTCCCCGGCCTCCAATCACAGTGGAGAAGGGGCGGGACAAACACAGCGCAGGCCGACCATCACAGAGGACAGCTACAAACGCTGCCATTTTTCAGCTGAGAAAAGAAACACTTTAGTGGACACACAGCCTCATTAAAGTGACCACAGCGACTGTCGGGTCAAGAGCATAACCACCAAACAATTCACTGCAGATGAGGAAAACACACCCAGACCAAAAGTACGCATAAAAGAGGTGTCCACATACTTTTGGCAACACAGTGTATGAAGATACACGTCTCATAAATCTCCTACAAACATGTCAATTTAATCACGTGGCCCGAACTCGCTTCGAACTTCAAGAAACTTTAACAGGAAACGACGTTTCTGTTAAATCCTGCCTCTTTTAGCTGAAGTCTGGTGTGTCAGATTTCTGCTAACACTACAGCACCCATAAGCCTTATCTGTCTGTTGCCATGGAGACAGCAAAGCATCTCACAAGCAGGTCTTTCTTGCCTTTCACTTTTCCTTCACTCCCCACCTTCCTCCTGTTTTGATGCATTCATGTGCAGTCAAAAAAAATCAGACATGTGACTTCTCAGAGCAGAATTACCTTGTAGATTTTGCAGTTTTTAGCCACTACAAACACGTTAGTATAAATTGAGGCTTTTATCGCCCCCCTCCTCACATCTCTACCCCCCCTTCGCCCCAACACTACATCCCGTTGCTGCCTTTCACCCATCACTCACAGCGACCTTGTCGAGGAAAAACAAATTAAAGTCCCATTTATTATGCGGCGCTCTTTGTTAGCGCCTGACTGGCAGCACAAGGACGGCCCCCTCCACACGGGTAAATTTAACCCCAAACCGCGGCCTCCCCGACAAACACTCTAATCAAATTATTCAGGTTTTATTTAGCTGGTTTTGATGAACTGTTTGTGGTTTTATCGGCACAATAGTTTGTCTTCCTCCTGCTCGGTCTCTCCAGGAGCAGATGACAATCATCTCCGGGCATAAATCCTGGTCAGCGCTCACACACACACACACACACACACACACACACACACACACACACACACACACATTGAATAAATCAAAATGCTTATTTTTCATTCAGGACTTGGTCCTTAAACAGAGCGGACACGCTTCAAGAGCACTTTCTCCGGCAGGCCACCGTTCATCTCAAGGTTATCCTCAACAGCCATTTAACCAAATACAAACCTCGTGAAACGTTCACATTCATCAACATTAAGTGTTCCTGTCTTACAAGAAGTGTCTCAAAAGGTTAAAGGATAACTCAGCTAATATTCTACAGTTTTCTTCTTCTCTACAAATCCCACAGAAAGACTCACTCCAGCTTTGAACTCAAGCCTGGATTTGTCGGATCTTCAAAGCCGGCTTTAAATTGGAACTTGTAAAAGTGCAGGTTTATTTACTGTTGGCTGGATCGGGACTTTTCAAGGTGAACTTTACCTCTGACGTGCCTGAAAACTTTTTGTTGCTGCTGATGTAGGTCTGAAAGCACCCTTAATTAGCTGTCAAAGATCTTAAATCCTTTGCTAACTTTAATGGTGACCTACTGTAGGTTTAGTGTGACCTGTAAATGCGTTAACTCTGAAGCAAATGTTAATAAAATGCCATAGTCCTCAGCTGTATATGCAAAACTGATTCAAGGACTTTCTGTGGCTTTGAAGTCAGACCTTTGTTATAATTTTCACAAGTGCTTTCAACTCTTACAAAAGTGTTTCACTGCGTTAAACTCTGATCTCGACATTTAAAGTCCGACCTAGTCAGACTTAAAGGTCCAGTGTGTAACATTTTAGAGGATGTAGTGGCGTCTAGAAGTGAGGATTGCAGACACTACTGTGCATATTCAGTGGGCTGCATACCATGGAAGATACAGCGTGTTACGAGGTTCAACAAATGTCAGATAAGTGTAACGAGCTGGGAAGGGGGACCAGGGGGCGGCAGGAACCCAGAGCAAAGGCCTCTCTATTATTAAGGAGGCTTTGCTATGTAGTTATGTTGTTGTGGCCTTATGTCATATTTCAAAATAATCGTAGTAACAGTAAACATTTCGATTTTTTTCTACCCCAATTTGTGGCGTTCCCTATGGATGACCGCGCCCTTAGCATTTGCCTGTACTGCCTATGCTATGGTCCAGCAGTGACTCGAGTACTCGTGCCTGTCCCTAATGAACAATAAACCATTTCTGTTGAAGAGCTCAATGGCTGGAAAAAAAAATCTTATCTAACATATCAAGTTTGGCTTTGTCATTAGTCTTTTGTTTACTTTCCTCACTTCTGTTTCTCTCCTCTCCTGTGTGCCCCGACGCTGCTTCAACATGCTGAACCAGCAGGATAAAGCCAACGAGGGCCGACAAGGGCTGACTTGTGCCGACAGTGCGTTACACACCACTAAGACAAGGGCAACACTGGCTCACTGACGGCCAGCGTTAACAAACGACTGGCCGTCAGCTTGATGTGTCAGGCCTTAGCTGCTCCTGTCTTACAAAGAGTGTAGCATGAAGTTAAAGTCTGATTTTAACATGTGAATAGATCTGGAAACAAAATATTAAGAGCTGCACCTCAAATACAAATAATCAACGTATGTAAACGGTACTTTCACCCTGCTTTTGTTGTATATAATTGTTGAGTTTAACAAAGGTTTTTAAGAGGAGGAGTCTGATTTCAACTCATAAATGTGTCTGAAAATCCCCAAAAACTAATTTATATCAACCTAAACGAAACACAGTAGCATATAACTTCTCTCAAATGCTTTTTGTGGACTTGAGTTTTAATAGTCAGCATACTCTCATCAAAAACAAACCTCACTAAACCTTCAAACCATCAACCCTGACTGTTCGTGTCATACAAAGAGTTAGGTCAGATTTTAGCATGTAATTGGATCTGGAAACTAAAGTAATGCTTCAAAATCTGCACCTCAAATACAGATAACCAACATATCTAAAAGATACGTACACCCTGTTTTTGTTGTATGTGATTCTCAAAGTGTTTTACGAAGCTGAGGTCTGATTTCAACACGTAAATGTGTCTGAAAACACACAAAAACTAATTTATATCAATGAAAATAAAACACAGTGGCATGTAACTTTATTCAAGTGTTTTTTGGGGGACTTGACTTTTGATATTCAACAAACCTCACTAAACCTTCAAACGATCAACCCTGACTGTTCGTGTCACACAAAGATTGTAGCATGAGGTTAAAATCAGATTTAAAACGTGAATGGATCTGAAAATACAAAAAAGAAGTGCTGAAGGGAGCTCAGAATTCATGAGTCAAATGCTGCACGTTGCTGCATTCAAGGACGTTTTCGGAGGCCTTGAATATGAATACTCAGAGACATTCTCCCGCTGCTTTTGTTAAATTATGATTCTTAAGTCAAACTATTTCCGCTCCACTTTAGTTACCAGGCAACTTGGCAGCATGTTTTAAGAGAGACGTGATTAAGCAAACATATTATTCTCCTCCCCTCTGAAGGCAACACATGAAACACATTTCCATTCAGGCCTCTCTTCTTCTCCGCTGCTTTTAATTCCTCACATGTAGCTCTTTATCCAGACACAGCATGTCACTGCCTTTGCAAAACTGCGGCTGCCGTCCTGAAGCCTGAGCGGGGATAAAAAACCTGGGTGGAAAAAAAAGCGGTGCCCTGCAGCTGAAAACATCTGTCATAAAAATCATCCTGGCAGAGGGAAGGTGACACATTTACAGCCCTAAATCTCAGCGCAAACCAGGAAATCCCCTTTTCAGTTGGGATCACAATCATCAGCCACTTTACGCGGCAATAAACTGTCATGTTCTTTGCATTTGCGTGTGCTGTTTCTGCAGAGCGAGGCCCCGGCTCGTACAGTTGCGTTCCCTCGCAGCGAGCGGCGGTTTATTTACAGACTCACACACACTCATTTAAAAGCATGGCAGGGCTATTAATAGTGTGGCAGCCCTGATCTCTAGTTTGAGAGGAGACTGCATACGAACCATGCCATCTTCTGGCTGCAGCAGAGAGAAAAGAGGCTGAACGTGGAGACAACAAATCACAGTCGACATCCAGCCGGCGTGGAAGTGGAGACAGAGATACTGCTGCTCACTGTGATAAGAAACCAGAGACAGAGTGGAGATGTGTCCAGTTGCTAAAAGCATCTTATTTAACATCGTGTAACGTCCTGAAAACTGATCCCATGGAAATTATTCTAAAAGGCGACAAGGTTGTTCCACATCAGAGAGAATTAAACTTTACAATATCGACACTTCCGAAGCTGATATCTTGAATTAAACCACACGATCACTGTGCATCACCCTCTCTCCAGCAGGTGAATCCTTCCCCCGTCGCTTTGTCGCCAATCACGACAAAAACAAGTGAAAATAAACAAAAACAAGTGACTCATCTGGATCCCACTTCTCCAGGATTTATCAGGCATATTTGTCTTATTGGTCTGAGGCCAAAAACATGAATAAATTATCAGGGCTGGGTGCTGAACCTCAACACTCTGCTGGTACCAAATCAAATGATCCTCTAACACTGAGAGCCAGAATCTGCTGGATTTGTGATCATGTATTCGTCTTTTAGACATTTTTTTTTAATCGTGTAGCTGTTTGTGATCAAACATTTAACATTTGAGAACTTTGATTTCTTCGGTTCGATAAAAATAAATCATTATTTTGAGTATTTTAAAAAGAAAAGTCTTGAAAATAAAACAGTTTTAAAGCAGTACAGAGACTCTGGTGCCATCAACAGTGCTAGTATTGAAAAACAGTAACTGCTGATGTTTATCATCCTCACCACAGCTACCACACACTGTGCAGGCGCCCCGACCGACCAGTAGAAGTCTCTCATGGAGACATAATCCCTCACCGGCTTCCCACCATGCATTGCAGCCATTTTATTGATGACCTGAGCTGACACATTCTGATCTAACTGCACCAGGAGATAACTTGTAAGCATCTCGTTAATATCTCTTTTGCACGCAAGATAAAAAAAATATGCGTGCAAGATATTTGAGCTTCATCTTGTTCTCATGTGCACAAATTAAAATATGTCTGCGGAAGATAATAACATGTGCTAGGTATTAGATAATATCTTGTTTACTCATATTAGGTTAGCAAACTCAGTGTCTTCGTTTAAAACCCTCCTCAACACATACTTTCACAGGACGGCTTTTTGACAGTAAATCTGCTGTGCGTCTAGTTTTTATCCTTCTTTTATCACTTCTATTAATTATTTATTTTTATTACACACTCAAACTTACAATTTATCTGGTCTCCGCCTATGTTCAATGTTTTTATTTCGATATACTATTCTTGCACGCACTATATATGTGTGCTTCAGATTCATATCTTCTTTGGGCATGTTGCTATCTTGCATGCACAAGATCCATACAGTATGTCGTGTGCTCAAACTCAAACTCATGAGAGCTGAGAAGCATATTAGATTCACAACTTGTCTGCACAGGTTATAATAATATGCCTGCAAGATCTAAATATAACAACTGATGTGTGCAAGAATATAGAGTATTACTTAGTTTGCGCAAATACTAAAAGATGTGCACTCAACATATGGGTCTGATGTGTTGGTGACACAGGATGAAGCTCAAATGTCTTGTGGAGGTGCAAAGACATCATCCCTCACTGGCTTCCCACCACAGATGGCTATTTTACTGAACCAGACGACGACCGCGCTGGATTTACTTGAACTTGTGCTGACGTTCTGATCTAACTGCACCAGGTGATAACTTGTGATATATTTCTTGTTTAATTGAGCTCAAATATCTTTATGAACTAAATACCTTTGGCACACGAGATAATAAAATATGCACGCAAGATGTTTGAGCTTCATCTTGTGCGCACAAATTAAATCTTATCATCTTATCTTATCATATATGTCACGTGTCAAAGTTACAATCTCGTTCATGTAAGATAACTTCTGAGAGCAAGATATTTATATCTTGTCTGCACAGGTCATGATATTATGCCTGCAAAGAAACAATATACGAACTTGTACATGAAAGAAAAGAGAGCCTCATTTATTTGGCACGACATAATGTCGTGTGCAGACAAGAAATATCTTCTCTTCTGCACACGAGATATTTGAGCTTTATTTAGTTTGCACAAATTAAAAATCTGCCTGCAGAAGAAAATAAGTAGTGTGTAAGATATTAGATTCATATCATGTTTAAGCATGTTGTTATCTTGCACGCACAAGATGCATATGTCATGTGCCCAACTTATTGTCTTGTTCACTTAGGATAGTAACTGATGAGAGGAAATAACATTAGATTTTTATCTTGTTTGCACAGGTTATGATGTTGTGTCTACAAGAAAATAGAGCCTCATTTACTGTGTGTGAGAGAATGTGGCTCTAATCTCTTGTGTGCACGAGATAGAGTATATATTTCTATATAATCATCCAGAGCTTCAGTGGCTCGGTGCCATCTACAGCTTAAAAAAAAAAAGATAAGCAACAACTTTCTGCTCTCAGCAAAAGGCAGCCATTTTGTTTCAGGCCTGTGAAGTTGCTCCAGCTCCTAACCCTCCTCCAGCCTCCTCCACCTGTCCTGTATCACCACAGTCACCTGCCCCTTCGTGTGCTCCGATCGCTCCCCCTTACAAACATCATCCTCTCCCGGTCAGATCACCTGGTTACCCCTCCTTGAACGGCGGCTGCTTCCAGCCGGCGCTGTGACTCACAGGTCAGCGTTACCCGGCAGAAAGAACAGGAGGAATATGGGTGATATTTTTAGGTGAGTGACTCACACAGACACACATCTCTCCCGCTCGCTCTTTTTTCTCTTGGCTTTCACTTCTTGACTTAATGTCTTAACTGAGTGCTGGAGCAGTAATGAGCTAACGCGGGGAGGGTTTGCAGCGGGATGAAAAGGCCACTGGATGGTGTGTTTTCATTATCGGAAATGCAACCTGCTGTCCTGAACACGCGGCTGGAAACAGCTCCGTCAGAATGAACTGCCTCCGTCATTATGAAGGCATAAAGGAAGGATGACACGTTCACAGCTCATTTAAAAGTGCTGGATTATATTTAGGCGACAAGTCTGACTGATTACAAAGAGTCACGAGCTGACACTTTACTCACACCGCACCGCTACACTTCACCTTTACACCACTTCTACTACCTGTTTATACTTGAAATCAACAGAGTATGCAGATATATTTATTTATCCTGTCGATATTTAAGATAGATTTTATTCCTATATTTTAGCTTCTGCACCATTTTCTGTTGTATGTCCTTGATTTTCATTTCTACTCGCGTATTGTTTCCATTATAAATTCTGTTGGAGGGAGCCTGAGAATACCGACTGCTCCAAAATAGTTGTTGTCCACATGGCGAATACACAACACTTGAGTATGTATTTGTCTTCACATCTGATTTATGTGGTTTACTATGCTGAACGTCACAAATCAGCAGCATCAAAGCAGTTTCATGTTCATTTTGTGCTCCTGTACTCTTTATAATCACATCTGAGCATGCTCAGAAAGTTGCACAAATGTTGGTCGTTTTAAAAGTTGTACATTTGCCACAGACACAACAGATTATGAGCCGACCTGTGACTCAAACTCATCTGCCATAAATATTAATAAACACATAAAAACCGGACTTACAGGTGTAGTTTTACTGCTTTACCTCACTATTTCCAATGGGAAAACAAAGCCGTTGAATCGCTCTCCTCGGGGCCAGACTCCATTGAAAAAAAAACAGTGATTTAACATCACTGATCACAGGAGCTGCAAGTCTACTGCTGCCTCGAACAGTTAGCTAGTTTGTGTTACTGTGTGACTTTGGGGTTTCAAAGGGTCAGTTTGGATTCACTCAAGTCACACAATAACACAAATTAACTACCTGATTGAGGCAGCAGTACACCAGCAGCTCCTGTGTTCAGCTAGCTAAATTACCGTTTTTGTCAATGGAGTCTTTGACGAGAGCATATATGGGGAACTGAAGCTGTTAATGGCTCCCCTGTCAGAAATGACTCCTTTTCCACTGCCAGTAGACAAGTTTGCCTTTCTTTTTTGTTTCTCTTTTACACTGGTGTGCCACATTTAACTTCGAGAACAGAAAACAGGTTAGTAAACAGTAGAAAGCACCATGTAGGCAGTGTGTCGATGGTATTCAGTCTCTTTTTCAAACTTGGTGCAGGCTAAATTGGAACGACGTTTGAGCGCTGCTTGGAGGGAGATAGATGGAATATGAGGTGGCGCATCACTGCATCGTGCCTAACAAGGGGTGAAAATTAGCGCACCCACTTGGATGTCATATTTCCATCAGTGCTGATCAGAGCTGGAGCCGACTACTGCAGAGTCATTTGTCCTGGGAATAAATGCTGACTGTAACCTTTCCCATAAATGCCAGTTGTTAGGGGGTGTTAGTGGAGGGTTTTTTGTCCTGTGGGAAAAGAGGCTTTCAGGACGTTTATGATCAGAGGTGTAAGACAAATTTCACAGCCAAGGTAAAGGACCGACACAAAAAACATCCAACGTGCTGCTAAACAAAGTTCAGAAATCACTGTAAAGCTTTTGGTACAGTACAGAATCTTATTTAGTGTTAATCTGAGAGTACGGCAGCACAAAGAGCTCACAGTTAGAGCAGCATGTGCAACATTAAAAAACTGCTTTAACGACTATAAAGTCATTTTTCCTGCCTGCAGAAACTCAGACATCTTTGAAAGCAGAATGAATCTGCTGAGTGTTTCCACCGTCAGCACTCACTGTCATTGTTAGTTCAACTCCTGGCAAACCTTTAGGCACCGAGCAGCAATAACAAATCTGGATATCAATGCACAGCGAGTCTGTTTTACAGTTGCGTGAATGCACCTTTGTGGCTGCGCCCCGTCCTCACTTCAAAGCTCAGAGACTTTGGAGGCAGAAATGTCCCCAACTTTGAAGTTGATCAGGGAGGCAGCTGAGCGGCGGCTGACAGTGGGAGGGGTCTGCATGAAGGCTGCGAGCCTCCCTCGAGGCTCCTTCACTACTGCAAGACAGAAAACACTCCAACTTCAAAGCACAGCCGCTCCTCTGTGGCGGCAACTCGCTATCTTCACTGCTTCTGCTGATTGAGACGCCAACAACATGCAACCAGTGCTGGTCGGCCTGAATGTGAGCGGAGTGATGCTGCTGATTTGAAACCATGATGACATCACCAAAACAGGACCAGCTGAACAAACACACCGCCGCACAACAAGGAAAAAAATACATCTGGGGCAAAATATCTGCCGGACAGATTTCAATTAAATCTGGATATTCGTGGTCCCAAGAGGACGACCTCCCTGACCTTTCCTCCAGTGTCACCACCAGGCCCAAATCTTCACCATTAAGCGTCACCAGCATATAAAACAAATACTGCAGCAAAATTAATTCATTTCAGTGACTCACCACGATTATTAGAGTGGTCAAAATTAGCACCAGCCACCAACCAAACACTGGTAAAATATGCAAATGGTAGGGTAGATGTGCTTCACTCACCAGCCGAAAAATAAGGTTGAGTGGCCGGTAAAATATTAACATATGCTTGCGATTTAGCGAGTGGACAAAAAAGTCAATTTTGCACCCTGCTTACATAACTTCAACTAGCAGTTATAAGCTATCTTAGCTCTTCAATTTTATTTAACCACATCTGTTGGACTCAAAACTGCTGAAAGACGGAGGAATGGTTTGAACAAATTTATGGGACGGGAGTCCATGCTGCAAATACTTGATACTTGACTTGTTTTCACTTTCAATTACCAACACTTGCTCCTGCACCTGTTTCACTATGATGCTACATGGCATCGACCTGTTATATTTCAGGGTCTAAGAACAGAGAGAGTCGTATGCTTTACTAAACCCACTTGAGGCTAATTTGTGACTCGTGGTATTGGGCTGTGTAAATAAAACAGATTTGACGTTTTGGTGCAGACTGACATGAAGGTTTAGTCTTCGAGCTTTAGAGCAGACACAAAAACAATCCCAAATACAGCTTCATGTATACACCTTTTCCACCAACATGTCCAATCAGTTCACAGTCCCAAATTTGAACCTTTCTGTGCATTTCGACCATGACTTAATTGGTTCAGTACACAACTAGTTGGTTCCCAACTGGTACACAAACGAAAGCAGGTATTCCTTGACCTAAAGGGCTAACTGTGATCAGAGGGCATGTCATATTCTACAGGTCAGAAAGAAAGGAGTCGTCTACGTCTTCTTATCATTAATCATCAGGGTTTGTGCTTGTTTTTTGGATAAAAACAAGCATCTATAACAAGAAAGGCTCGTTGGTAATCAGTGTCATCTGCCATCTTGCTACTGTTAGCCATTTTGTTGAGTTGCTCGAGATGCTCTGAGTAAATATTAGTTGGGCTTTTACTGTGAAAGCTAAGAGCAGAAAGCATTGATGCACGATATTGGATTTTTTGCCGATATCCGATATGCCGATATGTTACAACTCGTTTGACCGATAGATATATCCACGTTATTCCCCACCGAATTTTAGTGATCATCAAGTCTCTTCTGTAGTGGAATTAACATCATATTATACATGTCTACTCTTATCACGACGGCCCACCAGCAGATGGAGACAAGAAATACTTTTCAGTGTATGTGATATTTACTCATTGTGCAAAATATGAAAAAGCATGTTGGCGGATTCTGATGACGTACCAATATTATCCTGCATTCCTAGCAGAAAGGGTGAAGCTGTGGTGCACGACCAATGACCTTTCTGGTCGACTAACGTTGAGTCAACTATTAGGGTGCAGCCCTAATAAGTAGCACCAAGAATACTAAACGTAACAGGTTCAAGAACCAGAGCTAATATGGTGAAAAAGGGGGAGATCAGTTCATTATTCCAGTCTTGGTGGAAATTGTTCTCAAACAACTATTTACAACATTAAGAATTACATTTTTAATGTGTAATATTTAACCCAAAGAAGACGAGAGGTCCTCAAAGTGCTATCAATAGAATCCTAACAGCTACTGGGCCTAAGTCAACTGATCTTTGTCAGCTGATGATGTGGTTAAAAAGTCCAGGAACATGAAGTAAGAAGACGAGTAATCTGTCTGTTCTTGGTCTATAAAATGTCAAGTGAACATTTCATACAAGTGTGTTCATAAAAGTGGAAAGTGTACGGTGCAATTACGTAAAACCCAAACTGACGTCTCAAATAGTTTGTCTTGTCCGTCCCACAGTCCCAGTATCCCCCAGTTTGTGATTTCCTGTTTGTTTTTTTGGTTTCTGTCTTATGTAACAGCAAATCACCCTAAGTCGAAAAGCTGGAACTGGATAATGTTTGGTATTATTGCCTGAAAAATGACTTCAGTTTTCTTTCTTCATTTTCTTTCAACTTGAGTAACTGTTCGAGCTCCACATGTGATACGGCTGAAAGCTCAGGACAAACTAGTAAGTGGACCTTTGAGTTTTGTTTTGTCAAATGACTATTTCCAAAACGAAAGCAGATGTTTGGGTGCAGTTTGAATCAACAATAGTGCACAGACAACATTTTCTGCTGTAAAATAACATATAAATTACAATAATCCTTATTGATACTGGCTTTAAAGCAAAAAATACATAACACAATATCTGAGAGGGAACGATTTATGAATCTAGAAAATGTACTTTGAGTTCTTTTATTTCAGCACACTGTAGTATCAACAAGGTTTACATTAATTCAGAGGATTCATTTTATATTTAAATAAGCTTAAGGCTACACTAATTATTTCCAAACACTTCAGGAGGAGCGCTGCACAGATAGCTTCATTAATTCTTCCCAAACTGATATGTAAATAGTACGAGGATCATATTCATGCTGGCAGATACCTCGACGTGTTCTCAGAGAGTTCATAAAGACCGACGACTGTTTGGTTCCCTCAACAGAAACAAACTGAGAGGCTAATGTAGCCCGCAACGTCTCATGTGAACAACAGCGAAACTCTCTGCAGCATATTAAGTCTTTACTCGGCCGTTTTCCAAGGCAATGTTTGTGTCGCTGCTGCTTTGATTAAGGGGATTTCCGAAGATTATATTCCCCACAAAGTAGAAAGGCATTATCAGTATTAAAGCAGCGATGCCTTGAGCTACGCTGCAGATCTGTGGATGAGATCAGATTTGAGAGGGATGGCAGGATTAGACGCACAGAGGCGTAGACCTGACAGCTCATCACAGCTTAACACAGACATGATCCCCACGACACCGCCGATATCCCTCCATCTACTAAATATTTGGACCCAAGACCAAAATCCAAACAGCAAGAGGGGAGGGGGGGGGGGGGGGGGGGGGGGGTTTTTTGCATT
>NC_065528.1:31847843-31850722 GCF_006386435.1 Epinephelus moara | reverse complement strand
AAGACCAAAATCCAAACAGCAAGGGGGGGGGGGGGGGGGGGGGGGGGGGGGGGTTGTTGCACTTTAAGGAAAACTTTTTCAGTGCCTGTTCAAGAAGACCTGCATGTCTTGTTGCATGAATACATGTGAAAGTAAATGACATCATCCAGTGGAGTTTAGCTGGCTCTTGGGCGGTTGTTTTTTATATTTTCATATTGCCGTCAACCATGCTGCCACCGTGGACACAAAGAGTATAGAAGCAGATCAAGAGACAGTAGCCCCTTTTACACTGCCAGATTTTCAGTGAATGTTGGGCCGTTTTGCCGGCAAGCTGCGAGCGTTTACACACACAGAGCCGGATTGGCGAGTTGATCCGAGGTGCCCAATTTTCCGCCTCGTAGGGTAGACATATTGGCGGAACCTTCTTGGTTTTAAAAGAACGAGGCGGCCTTCCGCAACGGGAGGAGCTGTTCATGACTTGTGGGAGGAGCTGTTGATGACGCCGCACGTGCGACCCACTGGCGGTGGATAAACAGGAAACAGCTGATAGCAGGAATTAGCGAGCAGCTAGTAGCAAGAGGGAAACACAAACCTGACAGACACTGTAAAGATGAGCAACTGGGGAGACAAGGAATTGTGCGCCCTCCTTGTCCTCACAAACGAAGAGGCCATTAACCGTCAGATGACAGGGACGGTGAAGAACGGGCCAACTTACGAGAGAATCGCCGAAGGACTGACCAGCCGCTGCTTCCCTCCCACGTCACTGTTTACGTCGCACGTTTTGTTACTTGCTCACGCCCCCCATTGCCCCGAAAAAGGCGCATTCTGTATAAACAAAAGTAGAAAGGCGGCATTTTGCTGCACTCCCCGATTTTGTTTTTATACTGCCGAAGACTGATTGGGCTTTCCTTCAAATTTGCACAATTCCTATCTAAAAAGGGCTAGACACACTGTCCGTGAACATCTAAAACAGACGTAGGTGGGTAGCTAGCCACGTGTATGACCACTGACAAAGTGGTGGTGTTTGACGTGTTGGGATGAGAACGTGTTTTAAACCCTGTTATACTAATGATAGCAGAGTATTTTTACAAACTTTAAATTGTGTCTGAAGGATACTGAATGCAGGACTTTTAATTGTAAGTAATTATTTCTACACTGTGGTGTTTTGTTTAATTTGCTGACGCCAAAATCAAATCCAGGTTTTGGAACCAAACGGCCTTCAAACAACAAGACATCTCAACAACTGCTGACCAGATCGCCATGTCTGGTTATGACCTTTTTCTGACCTTCAGTGCTGATTGTAACTCAGATTTCTTATAATCAAATATATTTCTCGGTGGATAAAATCACTCCTCTCCTCTCTTCCTGTTCTGAACCCTCCTAAGTGAACATCACCACCTCCAGGTAGAAGTCTCAGTTATTTATTAGCGATGCAGCGCGTGACGTTTAGTGCGCTCTTTATGATCATCCGGGTGATGTAATGTGATGTACGACCCCGGTGACCTTCCGCAGAGAAAAGGAGGCGTCGCAGACTCAAAGAACAACCAGACGCACCGCAGCCTGCGGCGTGGGGTGTCACTCAGACACATGGCTGCTGTGGATCCCAACAATGGGAGTGATGGGACAGCTGGGACTCTCAGAGCGGACGGAGACAGGAGTCAAACACCGGAGCCTGAATGATGTGAAGGTCACAGATACCTGCACCGTCGGGAACATCACCAGGAGTTAAAGGACTAAAGGACAAACGTGACTTTCCTTTTTACTTTTCTGAGTTAGTAAATTATACGTTATGTCATATATAATCAGTCAGTTGTAATGTTCTTGCAACAACATTCTTCGCCCTTTGTGCTCGACAGAACAAAATAATCTGTTAAAAATCTGCTAAATGACCTTGTACTCTGTGCACCAACATACAAGACAACCTATCTGTTGGAATACTTTTTCTTAAATTTGTGAAGAGGGTCTGTTCAGGCTTAAGTTGCTCTGTAAAGTTCTGAGGACAGTATTTGCCTTAAACTTGCCTTTAACTTAAATAAGGTTTATCAACAGATCATACATAGAAATGAAGTCATCAAGGTACAACAGCTGATGTAATAAAATTGCTGCTTTCCTCAAGATTTAATGTGCGTTGACTTTGGCACGTCCTGATGCTTTGGCTGCTGATGTGTGCTGCCCTCAAGCTAATGACAGTGACTAAAGAAAAGCTGGGTTGTGCTTCTGACACTTTCTGACATGGTACCTAGACCCTCGGTCTGTGTAGTGTTTCCACTGCAAACAGTGCTCTTAAATGTGGGCGGGGTTGTTGTCACTCACTGCTCCGTCCAGCCCTCGCTGTATTTCCTCCTTTATCAGTCTGCACCTGGTTTATCGTCCACAGAACGAGGCTGCACGCCGACATTTTCAGAACAAAATAGAACAGGCTGCAGTGAGAGTCTCTCTCCATGGGATATTTAAAAATAGCAGCTTTGTGCATTTAGTCCTTCTCTAGTCTCGCCACCAGACAATCAGAGATCTCCGCCTTCTGATAGTCTGGGGACACTCCTTTCTAAAGCGTGTTTAACACAACGGCGAAAACGGCCAGCAACAAAGCAACGCCTCCTGCATTTTTGAAAAGGACACGCCTTCTCGGAAACGTGCGCTCCCCCTTTTCTCGTCCGCAAGAAAACAAACACACAGAGAGCTTGAAAATGGATGCCGAGAGATTTGACTCCGTTTTATCAAACGTGTGCTCATCCGTGAAGAAAATATTTTTTCCAGCGGATGTCTTAGTTACAACATGATTGAGCTAACTGGAGTAGTTTCATGTCGTATCCGACAACGGGAGGCTTTTAACAGATGACGTCCTGATGTTAGCTTTGCTGCTAGTGTTAGCTGTCCCTGTCAGCTGCAGCCACTGATGC
>NC_065528.1:31838022-31847111 GCF_006386435.1 Epinephelus moara | reverse complement strand
ACTGCAGTGTTCACAGCTCCACCTTTTAGTACCAGATCTGTGTGCTAGGTACCCCAACAGAGGGGGGACCAAACATGGGGACGGTACGGAACGGTTCTGTTGGTACCATCCACAACTTTTCACAGTGGGAACAGAAAAAAAGCGTACTGAACTGAACTGAACTGCTCGGTGGAGACGGGACTTCAGTGGCCCCAAGGACCCCTTCAGTGACCCATCCATGTAAAAAATCTACCTAGTCTTATTCTTGTTTTTTTCCTGCCACAGATTGAAAGAAAAACACTCAGATTATGTTTTTTTTCCGTCAGATTCATCTAATAACACAAATTAATCCTCCTGAGTCCTGTGTGGCTCCTTTTTCCTCTGATTTACTTTGTTGTTATTTTAATGACCACACTGTAAAAAAAAAAAAAACAGCGGGTTGAGTTACAATCAAGATTTAATGATAAACCTGAGCAGCAGTGTTGTTACCGTGGAAACTTTACTACCTTACTACAGTAAAACACCCTTCAATGCAACACTTGGACATATTAAAATTAACATTTAAGGGGAAAAAAAATAAACACGAAACCTTTTTAGAGTGGCCTCACTTCTCATCAGAGGAATCCTTCCCTGATCATAAGTATTTCTCTCTGTGGTTGTGTTTTGTGCCGTTAACCTGATTTTAAAAAACGGCCTCCGCCTGAGATCCACGTTAGCTACAACACCACCTGATCAATTTTTCAAAGGGGTCTTTGAAGTCACCCTTGTTGAATGCAGAGTCCTACTTCCTTTTATGGCGAGGCCTCTTCCCCCTTTTTAAAGACGCCACTAGGAGACTCAATAATGCATAAAAAAGCAGGGCATTGTGGGATGCTGGCCTAGAAGGAGTATGTAAATGAACGCCGGGTGAAGACAGAGGCCACTCCCACACAGTGTTCTCATTTAAATAGAGGAGAGAAAAACACTACGTTTCTGCAGTTTTAAGTTTTTTAATGTGTTTTGACCGGGACAGGTTCGTCGCTCCGCTTCACCAGGACACAAGTGTTCTTTTCTTTTTTAAATCATATGAAGCTTGTAGAGTAAAAAAAAAAAAGGCTGCAGCATTTCACATTTTCATAGATGTCAGACGTACAATCAGGGCCTGATGTTGACAGCAGGAGACCAATCTCTGCAAGCCGAAGTCTACCAAATGGTTTCCATAACAAAGACTAATCAGACGAACACTGAGAGTTTTTTTTTTCTTTTACTCTTTGTTAGTCCTTTTCCATAATTGACCTCTTTCTGGTGATGTCTGTTTAGCTGGCTGAGTGAGTCCATTGTTTGTTCCTAAAAAAGCCTTGACGAATGAACCACTTCCTCACCCACACACACACACACATATACCCAGGCAGGAGAGGCAACAAAAACCTAATCAGAGAGCAGTGAATGAGGCCTGGACAGCAGGGGCTGAGAAGGAACCAGCTGCTGTGGAAAAGACAATAACATTCCTCTCTTTTCTCCGCTCGCTCTCTCACAAAGACAAAGACCTGCCGAGACAAATACTGCCTCTCTACGTCTTCACAGACATGTGAAAACATCCAGGCCTGCGCTTTTAAATGCGTTTATACTCAGCAAAGTATCTCAGAGCAAGGAGCAGGCTGGTATCATTAACAAAACTTCAGTACATTAGTGCCAGAGTGAAAAGATGTGGAGCAGGAATCAGGAAAAATCCAGATCTCACATGCTGGTTTCATCCTGTTCACTTACAGTTAACATCACATGTTCTCCCATTGAAAAACTGTCCCGTCCCATCCCTGGAGAATGACTCCCATCCAGCTGCATATTTCTATATATATATATATATATATATAAAGTAAGCATGTTCAATCAACCATACACACACTACAGCATCATACTGAAATAACTCCTAACTTAAGTGAAACAGCTGTAATGTACACGTCATTTTTTTATAGCATCTATTTCATAATTTCATCGTAATGTTTCTGTTCTATAATGATGCTTTTCTTTCACCAATCACAGAGGCAAATTCCCTGATTCGAACTGCTACAACCATGTAGCAAGAAATTAGAGCTTAATCAATGCTATCTTTAACATGCTAACGGAATTAGCATTGCAATCTCATTAATAAACAAATCATTTTACGTCACATGCTTAACATAAAACAGCATGTAGGTCCATTAAGGATGTTCAGCGTCAGTTAATTTTACTTTTGATAGCCCAACACCCATTAACCAGAAACTAATCTGTTAAATCTTGTAACTTAAAATCTTTTATTTTATCGCTGAAAGACAGCAAAGCCAACAGACGCCATAGCGCCCGCTGCCCACCCATTGGTCTCCACTGGTTGGCTAACGTTACCCTTGGTCACTTGGATGGGAGCTAGCCAGTGGTGCCACTCATTAGCTGCCAGATGTTGCCCTGGTGAATAAGCCATTGCTGTGTCTCGAATCACATACTTCCGTTAGTACACTTCCATGTAGTATACTATGTGCACCACGTACTTATTGGCGTAGTGCGCGAATTTCAACAGGGTAGTGTTGTTTCAAACCAAACATGGCCGTTGTGCACTTACCGGAAATGACAACCGCAAATTTCCACCTCTTCTCCTTCTTTAAATGCCTAATGTGCAGATGTTAGCTAGTTAGCAAACTAGCATTAGCATTCGCGGTACCAAATCATTACAGACTGCTAAATTAACCCAATAAACATACTGTAGTATAGTAAAGAAGTATAAGTGAAGAACTACGCAATTTGAGACACAGTACGTCATTTTGAGCTGCAAGGCCCATTTAACATTGTTAGCTACTAACATAGCTAACACGGATGCTAAAGGGGGTTTGCAAGTCAAATATAAGCCACTAACTCACTGGGTTGAACTGGGGGGAGACGAAGGGGTGGGCACAATGTCACCACGGCAACTCTTTTGGGCCTGGATGGTGTTACTCACGGTAATAGCCAAAGAGCAGCACCGCTAGCTAGCTCCCACCAGACCCGCTTGGTGCGCAGTGCAGAAAAGGAAGCAATTTTTTTGTTTTTTTAAAGGTATTTTTTTGGGCATGTTTTGCCTTTAATCGACAGGACAGTGAAGCGTGAAGGGGGGAGAGAGAGAGGAAGAGACATGCAGTAAAGGGCCACAGGCTGGACTCGAACCCGGGCCACTGCGGCAACAGCCTTGTACATGGGGCGCCTGCTCCACCACCAAGCCACCGACGCCCCAGAAGGAAAGAATTTTAATCAGGAGAGCTTTCAGCTGGTTGCAATCTGCAGTCCTCACCACTAGACGCCACTAAATCACCTTAAATCTTACACACCGTTCCTTTAAAAAAAGAAAAACAAATAATTAAATGATGTGGACACTATAACGCCTTCGTCATCTTTGCGACAAGACCGAGAAGTCAAATCTTCAGATTGTTTTGGAGGCTGTGGAATATCAGAGAGGTCATGTTGAAGCAGAGGTACACACACACTTTGTTACAGTATGAGGTGGTGTTGCTGGGCCGCCTCTGAAGACTGATTGGATTTCCTCTGCAAACACTTTGAACAACATCATAATTGCTACGCTGCGAGTTAGTCCACACGAGTTCAACAGATCGAGTAAAACAATTAATAATTTGTAGCGAGCAGTCATTTAGCATTATTCATGGAATGGCACCCCTGGCCCTTTCCATAATTACCCATTTAACAGAGCCATCTGAGCCAATCAGGGGTCAGGATGCTGAGGAGGGGCTGATTCAGCAGCTATGGAGACGGAGCCCACGCTGACTGACGACAGGCCTGTGGTGGTGGCGGTGGTATTAATAAACAGTGGTTTAATTACAAACGCCAGACTCCTTCTTCTCTCCTAATTGTTTCCTGTTGAATTTCTGCACACCGACAAATTGTGAAAGATCATTCTGAGTTTAAAGAGATCCCAACAGGAGATGAGAGGGATTGTGGGTCAGCAGAGTGTTCTGATCCCTAATCGACTAATCCCCGCGGTGATGTGATGCGGCGATGACAGGAGTCGACGCCCGGCAGCCAAAACAGTAACTAAATGACTTTCTGCTCTTGTCAGTCCTTGTAAACTCTCATCAAACTCCAGCGCTCCCGCTCAATGTTTAATCAGGATGACCTGTTTAGTTCAGAGGATAAATAAAAGATTAAAGAGGAGCCCAGTTAATACAAAAGCAGGAGACTGGGGAGCTCAGAAACTCACTTTCAACTCCAGGCCTGTGCCAGTTTGAGCTGCTGACTCTCCTCAGCAACAATAACAACAGCCGCCTTATGAAACTGATGGTAACACACGACTGTAACTCATCACTTTACACTGGAGGGACCAGAGACTGAAGCAGGAATAAAACCAGGGCTGGTTCTTCTGCTTCTTCTGCAGCTTATTCATCTCTTTCAAGACTATCCTGCCCAAGATATGCATTAACGACCAACTGACAACATCAGATAGACACAAAATACACCACAAAATCCTGACTAACATTTCTAATACAATCCAGTGAAAGATTTCAACCTAAATGGCATCTTAAAACAAACCGAGAGCTGCTTGAGTCTAACGATCAAAAATAGTCAACGTGAGCAAATTCAGACGGACTGTTAAAGGGTTAAAAGGCAAAATAAATTCAGCTGTGTAAGTAGTTTTGTAGCCACTAAGTGATGAAGGAGTTTTGGTTTCACACAAGGCTGAGCGACAATATCAACAGTCTCATTTTCTTCATCTTCATCTATATAAACTAGGAATGTCACCATTCCCAAAATCCCCAAAGCACTTGTCTTTAGCTGGACACATTTTCCCCGCAAATACAACATGTTAATGTTATTAGCACAAGCCTATGGCATTTTACATTGTATAAATTAGCTTAGCAGCTAGCGGACTTTTCCTCTACTCAAATAAAACCAGGGACAACAGCAACATTTAACAAAGGTAACGTCACAAAATTCAGCTCCATTACAACTCACAAGGTTCACTGACAAAACAACTGTGTTATACTAAACATTCCAAACAAACATATCATGCTAACATTATTAGCACAAGCCTATGGCATTTTACATTGTATAAATTAGCTTAGCGGCGAGCAGACTTTTCCTCTACTCATATAAAACCAGGGACAACAGCAACATTTAACAAAGGTAACGTCACAAAATTCAGCTCCATTACAACTCACAAGGTTCACTGACAAAACAACTGTCTTACACTACCATGAACCATGAAACATGGACCGTGGATGTTTGTGTCACAGTTTTGGTCTCCTACTAAAAACTCAAATGCATGACAAGTGGAAGTTGTAGTTGTTTGGGGGGATCCCTCTCTTAAAATATGGACAGTACACCTAAGAGCTATAATTCATGATAAAAGAAACCCACATTGTGTTATTGCATTCAGTTACACAAACTCGTAATGCCAAATTTGACAACCTTTACTGAATCACAGTCCTCTTGAATCTCTAATTTACTCATTTGCACTGGCCTTGTTGAACTATAAAAACACAGTAGTGAATGTGGAGTGATGCTACAGAGCTTTTACTTTACTTTACACAATCATGGTCGAGTCCAGACTCCAGAACTTCACCCATCAAACAGACAAATCTTACTTTCACCATCTGGCAAATTACCTCCAGAATTAAAGTTAAACAAATATAAGTAAGTAATTAAATTCTGCTGCTACATATTCCGCCTTTATTCTAAATCTGGAGTTCAGTTTTTGAGGCTGCAGAAGAAGAAAGACGGATGATCCGCAGCCACAGTTGAGCTGCTGGATGAAAACCTGCGGGCGTCAAACCTCAAACCTCCCAACACATCATCAAGGTAAAAAAACACATCCAAGTCCCAACGTGATGAAAACTGAGTGTAACACTGTCAGGTTCAGATAGTGATGCTCCGACAGAGCTGCGTGCGTTACACTGAACTCTCCCTCTCTCTCCGTCTGACAGATGGAGGTGAAGTGGGTTATGGGAGCAGCAGGCTGCTACAGCCCATCATCCTGTCACTCTGTGGGTTAATTGAATCAGATGTGTGCGGGGTGTCCCCCCTCTGTCCATACATGCTTCTCTTTAACTCATCACAGAGCTCGCCACAAACACAAACGCATCACTTCCTGTTTGGAGAGTCAGCGGGAAGCATTAGCGAGACATGGATTTTACTTTGAAGGTCAAGTTTGGTGTCAGATGGTCGTCCAATTAGCCAGAAACAAAGACTAAATTTAAATGCACGCTCCCATTTGCATTGTGTATTCGTTATGTAAAGGTTTAAGATTCTAATTAACAGTCTGTCCCGCACAAACAAATGTAGACGCTATAATTAATAACAATAAAGGCTTGAATTACCTGCAGTACCTGTGTTTTCATTCACAATGTCTAGTCACTTCTACTGTGCTGCTATTTCAATCACTGTCAGGGTGTCTGCAGGTATCAGACACTTAAATTTAATGCTTTTCAACACTTTTTCAAGATCATTTTTAACCAAATGTAAAACTCTATTTTGGACAAATCTTCTTTTTCTTATTCCAGCATTGCAGGTAAGTATCAACGTAAGTAGTGGTAAGACTATTTAATAACTTTTAAGGCCAAATATTTACATAAAAATTGAAATTTAAGACATTATAAGACTTTTAAAGGACCTGCAGACGCCCTAGTCAAGAGATCGCGCTTTAGAGCCGCTACAAAGTCCCTTCTTTAGACTTCCTTTGCATTTTTACAGAGGTGTGGCAGGCGTGACACATAACACAACAGCATCAGCCGTTAGTGTGACGTATAACATACGCATTAGCTGCGTTTTAAAAACAATAACAATAGTAAAACATGTCGGTCAACAAAAATTGTTTACTGTCCATGTTAAATGGCGGCTGATCTCGTCCTCTGCTCGGAGGGTAAGAAGCTGCCGGTCCCTATTGTTTTCCCAATTTGCAAACACTTTTGGACGCTGTTCTTCTTCTTTGAGTTAGCTGCTAACTGCTATTAACTGTTTTTTAAATTTCCCAGGGTGGGTTGCACACATAACACATCGTCAAAAAACGTCAAAACTTGGTGACAAATGACACCCCCAGCTTTTCAAAGTGGTTTTTCTTTTGTTTTTGGTGCTGCTGTTGTGAAGACAAACGGATCACTTTCCGTGTTCCTCAGAGCCTGGCTAGCCTACCAACAACACAGGACATAACTGCATTTTCTTTTCTACATGTATTGTGTTTGTTTCACTGTCCGCCATTTCTGCTACTGGGGATAGCAACTGCAAGGAACTTACACTGATACTCTTAGATAAGTGGAGATAACTACCAACAACAATCAGTTAAACAAAAGCGTTATCCTCTGCCTGATTTAGTTACGCAAAAGCTGATGCACTTCTTTTGTGCCGTAAATGAAGCCTTTGATTTCCCGTGAGTTCATAGGTGGACTCGCTATAAGCTAACCAATCTAACATGTCTTTTTCCACTTTCAAAATAAAAGTCTATAAGGAACAGGGAGAGAATTTGCCCTTTAAGCTGCTGGAGGGCTTTTATTGTGATGAATCCTTGTAGGAAGTGTTGAGTTTAATTAGTGATAAATGTGAGCAAAGAATAGAAAAAGGAAAACTGAAACTCAGTATTTCCTAAATGTTTCAAAATAAAAGCCCCGCTTTGAGCTACAGAAAGGTTTTTAATGCAAAAAATCTGATCAGCAGCTCATATAAAATACATTCACTTGATGAAGAAACCAACCGACCAATCAGAGCTTTGAAGGTGAGAACAAGAATCATCTTCCTACGTAGCTACGCAGCTACTGACCTGCATCTACTGTACATGTATGCCTAGTAATGACAGAAAAGTGGCCACTAGTACATGTGTCTTCACTCATAAAGAAAAACAAAGTTTACTACCTCTGACAACAGCTCCTGTGTCATTATGAAACCAAGTCGTGCCTGTGTGCAGTGTTTTCTAACTTTCTGGGAGATACACAAAATTTTAAAAAAACTGAAAACAGGATTCAAGGACGTTGATTTAAAATGGGTCTAAAAAATATTCTGTTGGTACAGTTTGGACCAATCACAGAGCTGCTGCTTGTTGGAGTATTATGTGTTTATACCAAGGTTGACTAAGAAAAAAGTGCCTTTTATAATAAAAAGAGAAATGCATTCAAATCTTTGGTGAGAGATGAATAAAGTGGTTATACAACAACTTATGACACAATCCACTTCACTCCATTGTCCTCTGTGGAGAATGTTTCCATTCTGCCCTTGAAACAAGACAAATATACTATACATCAACATTTCTGCAGATACTTTTATTCTGGCGACCTCGAGACCTTTTCTATGGCAGCTCTAAGCAGCCACAATTCATAAATGTTATTTCCTTCACTTTCTCGTGAGAACAAGTTCATTGTTTTCTCAAGAGTTATTTATGCTGTTATCTCTGAATGTGTTTTCATGAGACAACCGGATTATTTTCTCAAGATATCAAGAGAATGAAATATTTTGAGAAATGTGATGCAGTGATAAACATGCTCGTGATCATTTGATATTGCTATACAGAATACAATGCTTCCTGATTTAGGCTTTAACCCTTTAAAAAACGGACATCTCATGGGCGGCTGCAGGAAATTGTTGTTGGCGTAATCCTGTTTAAATCGGTCTTAAAGGAATACGCCAACGATTTGGGAGTTATGCCCTTTCTCTATCATTTTCATATTGAGACAACATGATCGATATCTTTTTTGTGTCTGTACGTCCAGTGGCTGGGTCTCAGCAGTTAGCATTGTGGCTTAGCTTAGCGAATACAGCTGAAGTCTATATGGGGTCAGTAGCCTTCTCATAAAAGTGAACAAATAAACATTAAACATTAATTATTTAGTCGTTTTCGAAGTTTGATACACGAAACTATAGTGTGTTACGTATTTACGTTTACCAGAAGAAAACACTGTATTCTTCGCTCCGGATAACAAGATGCTTGACGACACCGTTCTTAGTGCCTTTTTTGGGCTTGTTTTGCTTATATTCTTGAAGCAGCAGTACGACAACAACCTTGTTCTGCTAATGCTTCGTCTGTTGAGGAGGAGAAGGGAGGTAGAAGGTCGAAGAAGGGAGATAGAAGACCGTGCTGTGGCGAATGGAAACCGGTGAGTGCAACGAGTCCGACTGCTCTATCTCAGCCCGTT
>NC_065528.1:31816360-31837950 GCF_006386435.1 Epinephelus moara | reverse complement strand
GTCACACGCTGAGCTACACGTGTTGTTACTTGCTCACGCCCCCCATTGCCCCAAAAAAGGCACATTCTGTATAAACAAAAGTATTTAGACGGCATTTTGCTGCACTCCCCGATTTTGTTTTTATACTGCCAATGCTGAAAAAAGACTGATTGGGCTTTCCTGCAAATTTGCACAACTCCAATCTAAAAAGGGAGTATGTGTCAGCCCTGTGATAGGCTTGTGACCTGTCCAGGGTGTACCCTGCCTCTCACCCAATGTCAGCTGGGACAGGCTCCAGGGTAAGCGGTTACTAAAGGTTATATATCTCAATATCTCAAGAATAAAGGTCCAATAATGTTGGGAAAATAAAATTTATCGTGAGAAAACTCTTGATCTTAAAATTAACTTTTCATGACAAAACGGAGAGAAAAAAGTTTGAATCTATGGCTGTTAAGGGCTTCCATACTTTTCTGTAGCCTCAACACCAGGTAAAAGTACATGATGTTAGTTTAACCTTTAAAGCATGCTCATGTTCACCGACCTGCCTGCTTTAAGGTGTTTTTAATGCCAAAAGTTAAGTAATACTTAATTGATTTTTAAACCCTCATACAACATGTGTTCTGCTGTGTTTTTATATAAAGTATTTCATAAAGCAGCTTTAAAAAGAAAAAGTTGTGTCCCTTGTGAAGTTTTAAGGACATCTCCTTGTTGAAATCTCTCATGAAGACATCTCAGATGCTGCCGTCATGGTAACTGTCAAAATAATCTGCCATAAAGCGAGGTTGAGATGTTGCAGCTCAGCGTTTGATGATAAAGTGGGGGGGTTTTACGGGGCGAGGCTGCTGACTGCGCACAGCGGTGTCGTCCAGCCAGTAAGCTGCTGACCGAAGCCTCAGTCCGCCGCTCCGCTCGGGTTCTCCACACAGAGATGAGCCGGAAAACCTTATCAAGGAAGAAGTCAATATGGCTGCCTCTGCTAATGCTGTGCCCTTTACATGAAAGACGGACCCGATTCTAATCTGTGAAAAAAAAGTCAGAACTGTCCTTTAAATTACAGCGTTCAAGGTGAGCTCATCGAGCGCCTGCAGGGGTTTCTGGGTGATTTTCAGGTAAGCAGCAGCTCTGGTGGGTGGATGGGTGCATCTGTTTTATTTCTAAATGTACTCAGAAATAAAAGGGTTTGAATGAAGGCAATTTTCTCTGAAACTCCATTTAGGAGGAAATGAAAGTGAAAATCTGAGTTGCAGAGGTCAACAACACCCAACAACATTGCTTTGGTTTCCAGAATACAGAAAGCGGCACTCGGTCCACTATTGTCAGCTGACTGACAGATAAGCAGTGACTCAAACCTGAACTGAACTGTAATTTGTTATGCATGAAAGCACTCACGTACACGAGCCACTTCCGTGTCAAGGAATTTGCTCGTGTCTCGTCGCTCTCCGCAGAAAGACATTATTCATGGTGTCAGTCAGTTGGACGGCTGAGACGTGGACGATACGAGTGGGTGGAGGAAGAGGAAAAAGGCTGAATGTGAAACATACGAACGGCTGCCACCCTGGTGACAACAAACAGCAACACGTGCGCACACTCTGTGATCCTTAAAAACTTCTCTAATTCTTAAAATAAAATCTATAAACGCTTTTATTCTGAAGGTCTAAGTGACTGTTCCAGGACTTCTATTCTTGTACGAACCACTCACACACACACACACACACACACACACACACACACAAAGCCAAGGCCCAGGTGACCGGACGGTGATAAAACGTGTTGCTACGATACCGGGGTGAGAAAATGTGAGGAAGTTCATTAAGGGTGAGGTCTGTGAATGAGGAAGACTGAAGCTCCACTGAGGGAGGAAACAAATGAGCGCAGCTTTTGTCCTGCAGCTCATCACTACGACCGGCTGTGCAGCAGACACACTGAAGCCATTCACAACTGACAGAGCGACTGACCTCTGCAAGCTGCCATGTGCTCCACCGCAGAGTCTCTCAACCTTTCTACTGAGTAATAAAGACAACACTAACACTAACGAGATTTACTTGTATAATACTTTAAAAAACATGAGATAACCAGAGGTGGAAGAAGTAGTAGTCTTTTCAAACGACGTAATGCGAGCTTGGCAGATTTGACACTAATTAGGGCTGCCCCCCTGATAGTCGACCAAACTGTAGTCGACCAGAAAGGTCATTAGTCGGCAAGATTTCATTGGTCGCTTAGTCGCAGAATAAAACAAACAAACATGAAACTCTATAATAAATCCAAACCTATATGACTGGACCATGTGGGACTTTACTTTGAAAGGTCAGACACAGGAAGAGGCCACGCTCAGCAGTCAGACAGGAGTCAGGTTCATTTCCAGGGCTGGTACCTGCGGTTATTCCACAGGCTAGTTAATAACATGTCGGGCAGGAAATCCAAAGTGTGGGATCATTTTGAGAAGGTGAAGGACGAACCCAAGGTGATATGTAAACTCATCTTCATTGGTCGACTACAAACATGACGTATCATCTGAAACATGGAAGTAGCTACATGCCCATTAGCCCACAGCGTCATTAACACGTGCACTTGCCAAACAGCGCAGGAGAAACATCGGACATCTGCAGATAATTCGGCTCCTAGTTAAAACCTCCTGAAGAACGAACACTAAAGTGAAAAGTTTCGGGTGGCTGCTGTCGGCAATCCTCGCCACTAAATCCCCCTAAATTTCACACACTGCTCCTTTAATAACACATCAAACAACAGACTTGAGTGTTTTGGTTAACTAGCGTCACAACCTGAAGCTCTGAGTTCTGATTTATCCGTGAGTCCGTGAACTACACACCTTCAGATCCTTCCTCAGACCAGGATCAGGTTGAACTTTATAA
Organism: Epinephelus moara; assembly: GCF_006386435.1. Classification (NCBI taxonomy): domain Eukaryota; kingdom Metazoa; phylum Chordata; class Actinopteri; order Perciformes; family Serranidae; genus Epinephelus; species Epinephelus moara. The sequence continues at coordinate 31,835,104 of NC_065528.1, read as the reverse complement.
ATACCAAATATGCCGATATAATTGACTGTAACTTTCCGCCCCTTAAAGCTGTGTGTGTGTGTGTGTGTGTGTGTGTGTGTGTGTGTGTGTGTGTGGTACTTGAGTGCAGGAGAAAATAGTCGCTGCGTCCACTGTCAGTGAAAACACATTGATGTCCATGAAACCGCAACAATTAACTTCAGGCCTGCGTGAAATTGAGCAATGACACGGACTTGTGCTGAGAATGGCGTCACCACAAAGGGCAGCAGATAGCGCTCATAAACAAAACATGCAAATTACTCAGCCGCTGTAGCACTTTGTCTACACAAACACAAATCTTCAAACAGGAGAGGCTCTGTGCATGATGCAGGGAGGCAATTTCTGAATTATTACAGCAATTTTCACGGCGTTTTGAGGAGGATAATCCGAGCTCTGCAGCACTCTGTGGCTCCCTGGAGGGAGAACGAGACTGAAGGATGTCTCCACCTGCAACCTTCAACACTCTCCACACAGCAACTACACCTCTCCTCCTCTTCACTAATGAAGTCACCTCTTTAACAGACTCTTCACATAAATATACAGTATTGGCATTGTTACAAATATGACTGAGTTTTGAGAGAAAAAGTTGCGATGTTATGAAATTAGTGTCATAATTTAACAAAAGAAATCTTAATATTACAAGAAAAGTCATAAACTATAACATAAGATGTATATTTATGGATGAAAAGGTGTGACATCGTCAGAATTAAGTCATATTATCAAAAAATAAGTCTGAAAATTACAAGAAAAAGTGAAAATACACGTTAAGATGTATATTTATCAACAACAAAAATAGTTGTAATATTATCATAATTAAGTCATATTTTCAAAAAATAAAGTCAGACTATTACAAGAAATGTCATAAATTATAAGATGTATATTTATAGATGAAAAGATGTGACACTGTCAAAATAAAGTCATATTTTCAAAAAAATTAAGTCAGAAAATTAGAAGAAAAAGTCAAATTAAAAGATAAAATGTGTTTTTTATGACAGAAAAGTTATAATATAATTGATGAAAAAGACATTTTCAAAATAAATAGTCACAATGTTACAAGAAGTGTCGTAAATTATGAGGTGAGATGTATATTTATGGAGGGAAAAAGTGTGAGGTCATCAGAATAAAGTCGTATTTTCAAAAAATAAAGTCAGAAAATTACAAGAAAAAGTCAAATTATAAGATGAGATGTGTATTCATGAGAGAAAACTTGTAATATAATGGATAAAAAAGACGTGTTACAAGAATAAGTCATATATAAAGGTAAGATGCAGATTTATAAAAATTGCAACATCATCAAAATAGTGTGTCGTACTTTCCACAAAAAGAGTCAGAACATTACATAAAAAGCTCATGTGAGAATAAAACTGTTATGTCATGAGATTAACTTTAAATATAATGAACTAAAGTTATAATCTTAACAACATAAAGTCAAGATACCATGACTGAAGTCTTCACTTTACAAGGAAATCATAATGTTTTGGGAATAAACTACTTTTTCAAAAAAGAAGACATCTTTTATTTAAAAAATAAAGTTATGTTAATGACAATAAATTGATAGCTATATAAGGAAAAAGTCAGATTGTAGCAATAAAGGTGTGATTTTACTGAAAAAATTGTGATTTTATGAGAATAAAGTTGTCATTTTACAAGAAAAAGCTGTTAGATCATGCCTTAAATTAAATTACTAAGTTTAAGTAATTAATTCACCAGAAAAGAGATAATTTATGAGGATTTGGTTGAAATTATGAGAGAAAAATTCAAGTATCATGAGATAAAGTCATCATTTTACTAGAGAAAAAAAAGGCATAAAATCATGCCTTAAATTTAAATCGTAAAATTAAAGTAATAATTTATCAAGAAAAGAGACAGTTTACAAGGATTAAAGTGAAATTATGAGAAAATAAGACAAAATATCATGAGATAAAGCTGTTACTTTACAAGAAAAAGTTGTAATCTCATGTCTTAAAATAAATAACTAAATTCAAGTCATTAACTTACAAGAGAAGAGATCATTTACAAGGGCTAAGTTGAAATTATGAGAGAAAAAAGTCAAATATCGTGAGATAAAGTCATAATTTTCTACAAGAAAAAAAAGTCATAAAATCATGCCTTTAGGATTTTAGTCACAATTTACCAAGAAATTAGATCATTGACAAGGATTAAGTTGAAATAATGAGAAAAAAGTCAAGTATCATGAGATAACATGGTAACTCAATGAATGAAATGTAAGATGACATCACAGGAAGTAATAATTTGGGGGTTAAAGTTATTGTACGATGAGATCAAGTTGTAATTTCTTAAGTTTCTTGAAAATACCGGAAAGCCTGGGGATACTTTTCACCAAAATAAAATAAAGGACTTGAATCAGGAACTGTGTGACAAAAGAATAAGTCAGTAATCCGACCAGATATCTGATCTTGTAACACTTTTAAACAGCGTTATATTTCAGAGTACTCTGAGTGTAAGTACAGCAGGTACAGTATGAAGCAGCTGTTACAGTGCAGCACAGTCGACTTGCCTCATGCTCACTCTTTCTGTCGATTTCACTAACTTGCGTCTTTCATTCTTCACTCCATGAAACCAGTTTTCCAAACCAAACTCTCGCTCATTATTTATTATTTCCTGCGGGGATCGGCTCCAAACACAACAAATAAAAGAGTGTGCTGTTGTGGAACAGAGGAAGTGATGAAATTTAATGACTTTTCCTTCTTCTTGTGTACCTGCTGGAACTGGAACTGTGCCACCGCCGCCGCCGCCGCTGAAGAGGCCTGAGGGAAGCTTCAGTCCGGCCGGCTCACAGTCAGCACAAAGGAAACACTGATGATGGCTGTCATATATCTGCTGCTAAAGACTGACGAGGACAGACGTACACCCACTGCATCATGGGATATGTAGTCATGTTGGTTCATATTTCTGTCAGAGAAGTGGTTTTCGGTGTCCGAGCTTCAGTAACAAGTCATTTGGACTTTGTGTTGAGAATTACACAATTATTATACAACCTATACTGTACGATTGTCAGACGTTTGTGTCTACAACAACATTTATGATTTAATAATGAAGAGAGCTGCAACAAAATGGTATTTTCCAAAATCAGAAGTCATATTACACGAAAAAAGGTCACGAAAAAGAAAAGAACAACTAAAAATATAATTTAAAAAATCCTCATTTCACAGGGAAATCTTTCTCATAAGCTTAAAGCATAGTATTAGATAAGTCACTTAATCTATTGACAATGACATATATTTTCATAATTAATAAAATAAATGTGTATATGGTCATGAAATGATGTGATGAGCTTATATGAGTGTGTGTTGGTGCATGTGTACATTTTCAAATGCTGCTAACTGGATTGCTCAAACAAAGTTTTGTTGTATAACATACAATTACAATAAAGGAATTATCTATCTATCTATTGTTCGTCAGCAACCTCTAGTGGCTGTAGTAATTATGACGGGAGCAAAGGAGGAAGTCAGATGACGTAGAATAGAAAGTGACAACGTAGGGTGGAGGTCAGAACGGATAGACGGGCAAGCAAACACAGGACTTTGACCCAGGAGACTGCTGTTTGTGTCCCGTGTGAAACCAAAAGTCAACTTTAAGTTAACTACGTAACGTCATAACCTCACCTGAAATATATGACTTACGTACTTAAGTTAACTTTGGTAACAACAGACATTTTAACCTAAACAATGATAATTTTTCTAAACCTAACTACGTAGTTCGGCTGCCTAAACCTCAACCGTTAACCACGTGTTTAAAACTGCAACTATTATTGGTTATGCACAACCTGTTCTGACACTGAGGTACGGCACCAGTAGAGGCGCTACTTCAGGAAACACTCCTGTTTGTCACAGAGGTAGCAGTGAACTTGTTCTTTTCAATGTTGTATCATTGACATTTGGTCGGACAAAACAAGACTTTCGAAGATGTTTTTGGGCCTGTGATGGCAATTGTCACTCATTTGTGACATGGTGTAGATTAGGGCTGCAACTAACGATTATTTTCATTGTCGACTAATCTGATGATTATTTCTTCGATTAGTCGACGAATCATTTTGTCAAAAAATGTGTTAAAATGTTGAAAAATGTGGGTCTGTCTCTCCCAAACCTGAAAATTATGTCATCTAATGTCTTGTTTCGTACTCACGCCAAAGGGTTATAGTTCACCGTCATGGGAGAGTGTGTAAAGCTGCTAATATCTGAACAGAAGAAGCTGCAATAAGAGTATTTTGGGGTACTTTAATAGTACTTTTCGATGAAAAATGACTCAAACCGATTAGCCGACTACTAAAATAGTCACCGATTATTTTAATAGTCGATTAGTCATTGATTAGTCGACTAATCGTTGCAGCCCTAGTGTAGATACAAGAATTAGGCGCGGAAATAATCTGCAGAATGATTACTGCAGTCCTGATACAGTACATTTTATCTGCAACCTACTGCAGGAGACAAAGTCAACACTATGTAGTCCATCTGAGCTTCTCAGACAAAGTTAGGGCTCATTTATACTTCCTTTACATATGAAAATAGATCAGCTCATTTCAAACGTACCGTAAGACTTCAATCGAACACCCAGTCCATTGTACTAGCCCAGTGTGGCTACACATTTTGACAAATAATTTTTTTTTTTTTTTATGTATACAAGTTCTTCGGATGTATAAAACCAGGTTGTTGGCTACCTCAGATTATGTGTCCATTCCTTGATTGGTTAGCTAGTTATTCATATTCCTTCAGTCCATAAGGGTTCTCAGATCAAAAGAATCAAATCCAAGTTGTGGGTTTTGTTTTAACAGAATAAAGTGATGCTGTGTCGGCATGACGGGTGCCGTTATCCTAAAGTGTCTTAACTGTATTTCCCGATCTTTGCTGAGCAACAGATTCGTGTGAAAGGAATTAAAGGCCTGTCCCAAATATAGACGCCTGATGCATCCACTAGAGGGCAGAGACAAAATTTTCTAGGGCTGTCCAGAATGCCATTTTTTAACATTCGGACCTTTGGCAGAATGTATAACGAATATTCGAATATTCGTTCACGGCGGGCGGGCAGGCGGGGGGGGCAGGTGCTGTGGCTGTGCTGCCTGCTCTCTGTTTTACGCCAGGCTCGGCTCCTTTCAAAGACTCCTTGCGAAGCACTCCTCCAGGGTTTTTTCGGACCTAATTGTATTGCGGAGTTTTGCACAGCGGCGACCGGATCTTTGCTCTCAAACCACAAAAAAAATGTGATGGTACAACAGTCTCCTTCAGTACATTATTCTATGCTTTCTTTTGATTTTCACATTGGCTAGTCATCCTGTTTAATTTGTCTTCTGATTAAATCGGAACCGTTGAAACAAGTTGTAGGAAGCCTCTGCAAGTAATTGGTTGCTGGCAGACACTCTGTGCTGCAATAAAATGGTTAATCAGCAGTGCCGTGCACTGTAGAGCCGATGCGCTGCTGGTTCTGCCGGCCTGAATAGAATATAATGTCTATAGCCTTACTGTTGTGTACAGCCTTATAGACTGAGCTGAGTAGTGATGCGCGGGTCGACCCGTAACCCGCGGGACCCGCAAATGGACCTGCGGGTCGGGCAGCAGTGATCGTCTGTTAAATCGGTCTGTAAATGATATTTTGACATTATTGGCTATTACTGTCATGGCATCCGAAGGTACTGATGCGTTGAGCAGGTGACAGTCCGCGGTCGTTTTCAAAACACACTTGTGTCACGCACTCCAAAAGAAACTTGTTGAAACTTTAAACAATAATTTATTGTACAAAACGGGGGAAACAAACGTTGACAAAAACGGTTCCATAATTCATATTAAATTCAAAAGATAACGAAAAAACAGCTACAAGTTAGAGGGAATAGTGATAAAGTGGTAAAACTTGGCATTGATCCACAGCCTCAGACGGATGCGCTCAAGCGTGCCGTGCGCACAAGCTCAGTTGGTAGGCTATACTATATTTTCACATTTTTAACAATGCAATTTAAAAGTTTTGATTTTTATTGATAACCTACATTTACCAACAACAAAAAGACTACATTTAGCACCAAAAAAATATGTAAAAAAAATAAATAAATAATAATTTAAAAAAAGTAAATAAAAAAACGAATATTGAATACCAAATTTTCATAACGAATACCTACCCATAGAAACGAATATTGGAATAACCGAATATTTGGGTACAGCCCTAAAATTTTTTGACATGGCGACAGTGGAGATGGTCCTAACAGTGTACCTTTTAATAGCGGCCGCGTTGGAGACAATGCTGGATTGTAAGGCCAATAAACACATTACAACATGTGGGCAGAGAGTTTTTTTCACTATACTACTGATTTGTTCTGTTCTGCCATTTTGTCGTGTCCTACCGTTATCTCTCGTTTGAAATATGCTCCACTGCCAACATCATTTCTAATGGTACTGCTCTGTTTCGTCCATATCTTTAAGCTTTCAAAATGGAGGCAGAATACGAACAGAGGGCTCCATCTGTGTCCATATCTAACGTTGAGCCAACTTCAAGGCATGAAAATATAGCAAAAATTCATAGCAGTACATTAAAAAAAGAAAATGTGACTCGCTTTCTGCTTCGTATCTATCAAACTTTGACCCATAAAACTGGGAAACTACAGGAGCTCACTTTAATACAGTACAGCCAAAATATTTAAAGAGTAGAGTCTGTTTGGGTAGATAAAAACTGATGAGTGATAAACTGATGGGGAAAGAATAAATGAAAGGACCAGGATGTTACAAATGCTGCTGTGAAGACTTTAAGAGAAATGATATGTAAATGTAGTGTAACAGAAATAATATTGAGGCTTGGTAGGCCTTTGATAACGTGTGAGTTATGCACTTATTTTAGAATTTCCTGTAGAAAGTGAGTTACGATGTTCCTTAGAGAAAGAAAAACAGATTTACTGCTGCTCCTTCTTTACATTACACACTGTTGCTGTGTGCAGAGAGATGACAGAGTGTTTTAGAGCCAGAACCAGCAGCATGGCAGTCAACATGGGTTAATTCATCGCAGCCTTTCTGCTCCCTCCGCCTGCCAGCACAGCTACATCAGCACTTTTCTGAGAGTCTCTGGAAATCACTGTTTGCTGTTCGGTAATAAGAAGCCGTCAAACGGATCCACGACTGCAGGCTGATAGAAACCAGGAGGAGGGCCGGGGCTGAGTCTGCAGCAGGTGATCTGCAACACGACCCAAGAGCTTTATAACAAGAGTCCTTTTATACAGATATACACGTTTAATCTTTACACAGTTTATATATATATATATCATCAGAAATTAAATATGTTTAAGGGTTAAGATGTCACACCATGAGCCGTACCTTTGCTGTACCTCACTCTTCTTCTTTATATTTATAATGTAGTTTCTATTCTTTATTCAATTATTACTCTAGTTTCAGATACCAGTTATTATTTATTTCTTTTACTTTATGTGTGTGTCTTTATTTTGTGCTGCTTCAACAACTGAATTTCCCTGCCGGAGATCAATAAAGGCTTAACATATTTTATCTTAGCAAAAGGTGTAAAATACCTAAAATACACTTTAAATGTCGTCGTGCCATATTCGGCTCTTTGCCGGCAACACTTTGTTAAACATTTTTTCTACTTTGCTATTGTTTTTATCACGGCTACAGGGGACCTGTTATGCACTTCCTTACTTTCTGTCATATATTTAAATGTTTAAGTGTCGGACGTTCATAATATATGTGGCAAAATTTCAAACAATGAGGTCAACATATATAAAAGTAATCTCTGTGAGCAGAATCCTGAAGCTTCAGACTGCTCTAAATACTCTTTTTACAACGTTTGTGACAGGTTACTGATATATAGACCTGCTCCAAGCATCGTTTACATTCACTGCTACTTGTAGCTACATGCTAACGTCAGGGACACATGCAATTTTAGCAGATCCCAGATTTTGGATTATTTTTTGGGAGAAAGTCAGACACAGGACGAATGCATGAAATACAAGAGTCGCTTTCCTTTAAGTCTGCCGCTCCATTTACTCAGACAGCCTGCTAGCTGTGTTAACATGCAGAAACATAGCGGCCACTGCCCAACGTTAGCCTTCGCCACTCTGCTTTGTGCAACACGCGGGTCTGGTGGGAGCTAGCCAGAGGTGCCACTCATTCATTGATTACAACTGCTGACACCGTCCCGACCAATGGTGGTGGGACTAGCAGCTTTATTTTGAGCCGCAAAACCCTTTCAGCATTGCTAACTATGTTAGCACGATGAGCAGTACTGACGCTGCCAACAGTGCTAACAGAGCTAAAAGTTAAAAATGCTAGAGGGGTTTTATAATTGAGCTGCTTACTCCCCTGAGCAACCTGGGCGGAGACTGGAGGGTGGGCAACAGTGTTTCCATAGCAACACAGCACCGTCATCGTGGGTCGTTACCAGCTGTAATCACAGAATCAGCAGCAACGCTAGCTCCTGCCGAACCCATATCGCTTATCTTGGCTATTATTTGAGACCGACTTAAACCAGTTGGTAATAAGTATATTGTTTAACAAAATGGGAGTGCGTGTTGAACACAATTAAAACTTAAATCTGTCCTGACATCATTTTCCACTAAGCAATGAACCACCTGAACACAATCTAAGAACAAGCTTGATCCCTCTGATGAAACTGATTCTCCTCTAAAATGGCAAACATGACAACTTCCTTAAATGTTCCTGTTCCTTTAAAGCTGTTGCAGGTTCCTAACTTCCACACCAACTCCAGGAAACAATCACAACTGAACTGAAGACGGGATGACTTAAAACACAGACGTTCTCTGGCACATTTTGAGCTTCTTCTGAAGCAGGAACGACCTTTTCAACCCCAAAACAAGCTGCTGTTTGAAGTGGAAGCCTGAGATGTGGAGGCATGTGGTAACAGAGCAAAAAGTAAAGCTGGGAGACAGACAGACAGACCGCCCTCCCTCGGGAAGAGTCATCGCAGGGTTTCCTGCTATGTTGCTCTTAATTAAAGCCGAGCGTGCCTTCCAGTAATGATTAAAACGAGTCGGCAAACAAAAAAAAAAAAGAGCGGCTGCAGCCTCAAGAGCACGAGGACAAAAGAGGGCAGATTTATGGTCCTCTGAGACTGAACTGGGATCTGCTGCGCCGTGATACTGATATGTGGGAGCCCTTTAGTTGGCCTGAACACACACACATCAACACACACACCTCCATTTGTCTTACACTGTGGAGGGTCCACACCTGTAAAACCACAATTTTATCTACGAGATTAAAGTCTGGAAATGAAACAGAGGACGACAGGAAGTGTTTACATAATGACACCTGCCTACAAACTTTGAAATAAAGTGAGATATACACACAACCTCAAATCTACTCCTCACCTCGGATAGAAAATCTCCACTCAAGGTCCACTTACTAACTTTCAGCTATACCCCACAGTCTTCATCATAGCATGCAGTTTGCTCAGTTTTAACGGGACTGTAGATATCCAAACTTTCCGTTAGTTTGAGCAGCTTTAGGACTTCTTGCCTACCCTGGCTTGAAAGTTGAACTCAACAGTTCACTGATAGAAACTCTCGACTCCAGGTCCACTCAGTCGTTTCCCTGCCAAAGTCTGGAATGAACTGTCGATCTCAATGTCGACGAGAAAGTCATGATTAAAAGGTACAGGTTTCTGTGCTCTGGACGTTCCTGGGCACAGCGCACAGGACTTTCTAAAAAAGGCAGTGACCACAAGTGAATGATGGACAATTTGAAAAGGCTAGGAAAATGGTTAAACTATAAAACAAAAAGACAATGATATCGACAATAACGCTGTCCAGATAGAACTCAGACCTAACCAGTTTTTACCTTTACCTGATACATGCTACTGGAGTTTTGGTTTCAATACTCGTTGACTGAGAACTTTAAAGAGGAAATACAGCAGATGTGGCTGAACAAAGAATTTGGAATTGTTATGATGGAATAGATGGGATCTGTGGACGAATCAATAAAAGGCATAAGTGGAAAAAAAAGGTAGCGTAGGTGCAGTAGTAGGACAGTAAGCAGCATGCGTCCAAGAAGAAGCTACGAAAATCATGAACCAATTGCAGAAAAAATGCAAATATAGTGAGGTGAAACGTCAAGCGGACAAAGCTGGAGTCGACTTTAACTTTGACTCTCACTAGCCATAATATTTATAAACAGTTAACTGACAACTTCTGCACATTATACCTTTTAACAATAAATTTGTTCATTGGTTTCAACTTTGCCAATGTGATTGGTTTCTGATTATCTACATAAATAAATACACAAATAGTGAGTAGCCCTTGAGAGGAGATTGTTCTGTCAACTTCTCTGAAACTTATTTTGATGTAGAGATCTGACAAAAAATATCAAAGATCGCAATCGTTCTAATATACAAGGTTGTCAAATACTGACGCTTTGTGACACCCCTCGGTGTCTGATAACGATGCATGGGGCACCCTTTAGCATCTCTTTAACACGTGAGGCACAGCTGAAACACATGGTTAATGCTATGAAATGGTTGCAGTTAGGTTTAGGCAACAAACATACTTGGTTACGTTTAGAAAAAAGATCATGTTTTGTAAAATAACTATTGCTAACTCCCTTGTTAACTATCTGCCTCCAAGAACAGTGCGATCATCTGCTGCTGGTTTATTGGAGGCTATGGAACACACTAGCTTTAGATATCAGAGAAGCTAGCTCGCTAAATATTTCAGGACAGCTAAAAATGTATCTGTTCACTTTAGCCTTTAGCTAGCTCTGACTTCCTGATACAGGTCTGCTGCCGCTGCTGTAACTCTTTTAAAATCGTACTTTATTTTGTGATTTATAGTTTTACAACTCTATGTTTTTGCCTTTGTGCTGCACCTCTTGTATGAAAGGTGCTATAAAAAATAAGTTTATTATTAAAGTAAGTACATTTGTTACGTAACGTCTACGTCAGTTTGTGACAACCACACGAAAGTTAGCCTACAGAACGTGACAGGTCCCCCCACGTGGACTTTTCAACTCTTTATACTACATCAGTTGCTCTGAGCGTCAAGTATTATGGACGATAGCTTTATACTGTAGTTAGCTGAAAACCTGGTGCGTCTCATAATGACGCTAAAGACTGTCTTTGGCGTCGATATCACACGCTGAGGGGCGTGACAAAGCGTCAGTATTTGACAACAGGTTGAAGATTGACAGCAACCAAGCTAAAATGGTGAATGAGTCCAAACTAGAGTCGAAACAATTAGTTGATTGATCAATTAGTCACCTGACAGAAAGTTCATCAGCAATTATTTAATCATTTCTGGGCAAAAATGGGAATGAGAAAAAACAACGAGTTTGATTTTCTTTTACTTCTGGAACTGTTAATTTAAAAACGTTTGGTTTTAGGACGATTGATCAGCAGTTAGGCCTAAATCAATGATGAAAATAACTTCGTTACAGCTCAGGTCCCCTCAGCTGTAGAGACGGCTGCCAATCGGATCTATTAATCATTCATGGTACATCCTAACTTCAAATGACAAACAACAGAACAGGTGCAGAAGCAAAGCCTCTAAACTTCACTCATTTCTTTTGTCTTTCTGCTCAGGATGATGGTACTGAAGTGTATCCCAGCATGCACTGCGGGTACCCTGGACAGACGGACTCTCCGGCTCATGCTGATGGACGAGTTAGCGACCACAGCGAGAGGAAACTCCTCAGAGACAAGCAGGAAATGAACCTGAAACACTTCCTATTGAGAGAGCCGGGCCTCTCACTGTGTCCACACTATAATGTACTCATGTTATCTGAGCAGGAGTTCCAACTATATTTATAGATTTTAACATTTTAGATCAACAGAAAACAATAAAAAAGGATTCAGTAACATCTAACCAGTATACAAAACGTTAATTTCTCATATTGGCAACACTGCTGAAGATACAATGAAAATATCTGGAACAGATGTTGAGTTTTATCTCACTTTACGTGGGTAAAATCACAGATAAGCTAAAGGATGAATAACTTATTAAAATTCTTCAAGCTGCTAACAAGAGAGCCATCACACCCTCAAACTAAAGCTAGACGTAAGTGGCAATAATTGTTTGGTTAATCAAGTTATTGTTTGCCTATAAAGTATCAGAAAATAGTGAAATATATCCATCATGTTCTCCCAGAGCCCAAAGTGACGTCTTTAAATTGAAACGTTTCCAGATTAACAACCAAAACATAAAAGTATTATGTAAACCCTCAAATATTATTGACATTTAAGACGCTGAGACTTTTGTAATTTTTGCCTTTTAAAAGTAACTTGGAATTTCGATGGCGGCCATTGCACACGTCGATTTTTGCAGAACTTTCTCAATAATTCTACTTGAAAACAAAACAAAACGCAAGAAAACAAAAAAGCATCAGTATGCTTCACGTTAAGCGCTTATGGGACTGTCAAACTCATCACCACACATGCTCTCCAGAAGGATTTGGAGGTTCTTTCTGACCATTTAAATAAGCTCCAGAGATTGTCTCTAAAATAAAGATATACAGATAGTTACGCCCAATTGGGCCGCTGTGTGGTGGCGTGAAATGAAGTAGTAGAAGCTGCTGTATGAGCTCACAGAGTACAGATTAAGCCTACTTCACATTACACGATTTTCACCGCGATTTTGACGTCGCAGAGGATCTTGAGAGCCACCTTGGGTCGGAGGTGAGTCGGCAGATAGTCTGCCACGACGAGTCCTCATGTGTGAACAAGCCTACGAGCAAGTCGCCCCCTCGTCTGCGACTGGGACTGGATATCTGGCATGCTAGAGAACTGGAGAGGTCTGACACGACTTTTTGTAAAGTCGCTTACAAATATTTGCAGTTGCGGGTTGCAGTTTTTTGGGCTTGTTTCTAAAGTGGAGTTGCTTATTTGGGCTTGCTCTCTAAACGTCGCCTTTCTCTATATATATCCGTCGCTTCTTTAGGGCTTGTTTCCATAGCCCTGGTTGCTTGTTTCTCTCCCAAGATCTGGCAACACTGACAAACCGGCAAGCAACAACAACAATGGCGGCATCCACAGGATCACGGGGAGCGTGTTGTGTTTGGACCCAGGATAATAAAGAATATCCATGCCTTTACGATGTGTTGTCTCCAAGTTTGGTGACGTCACCGCGTTATCTGGGGCTCTGTCGGTGAGGGCTCGGTGGAGAAATCTTGTGGTGTGCACACACAGGTCGTAACGCAGTTGGCGAGACTCCCGCTGACAGAAACACGTCGCCTGGGGTGAACACTCAAAAGATTACGATAGTCTCCGCGACGAAAAATCAGGGTGAAAAACGCGTAATGTGAACTAGGCTTTACTTTTACTTCTGCCACTGAGTTCACTGTGACACAACAGTGACAAAACTGCCTGTAAATACCTGCTAACACCTGCACATACTACAGTTTACATATAGATTTATTCTATGCTTTTGGTATCACACTTTATTCATTTTATCACACCAGGTTACCACGGGATTTTATTTCATATAACTTTTTATATATTTCATTCCGATATTTTAACTTCTTCACTATTTTATGTCTTGGATTCTCATTTTTACTTTTTTTTTTATATATATTTTGTAGTAGGGATGCACAATCCAGAAACAATTAAAAATAAAATCATAATCACAATTATTTGGTCGATGAGAACACAATTATTTAACCACTACTCAGTGCCTTTGGAAACATCAAGCATTTAAAATTACTTAAAATTTAAAAAAATAAAAAGTGTATCTTTGTAGATTTTTGTGGACTTTAAACACAATTGATTTGAAAAAATAATAACGATAAATAAATACATTGCTATAGCTGATTTTTTTGTTTGTGTTTTGTATTTTTTATTCTCTGTATTGAACATTTTCTTACTGCTGAAAATACATGCATACACGAGAATTAATTATAATAAGTCTAAATTTACTTCCCACTTTTTCCCTGATGGTCTTAGCAAGTCGCTAAACTCGTTGCTAGTCACTTTTTACAAAAAAGCCATTAACAGGGTCTAAAAGGTCGCTTAATTCAACAGGAGAGTCATCAAGTTAGTAACACTGAGCATAAATGATCATTTTTTTCTTGATAATTTTGTTTTAATTGTCATTGGAAGCCAAAATCATAATATAAAATAAAACTGGATTAACCGCCCAGCCCTGTTTTGTAGTAGCATTGCTGGAGGGAGCCTGAGAACAACTGTTGTGCATATGACAAATAAGAAGGTAAAACTTGAGATGAAGCTGTTTTAATCTTTTCCACTGTAAAATCCTGCACACTGAGGCCATGTGGTACAGTAATTACCCAGTGAAAGTTTCCCTCAGTGTCAGAGGCAGCAGAAGAAGAAAGAAAAATGGGGTGAATTCAGGGAGAAAGTTGTTTAAACGTATAGATCGACCTCAAAAAGAAAAGCCGTGTGTGAGCCTGGAGGGAGCCGCGGTCCTTTACACCAATCTGCTCTGTATAAGTTAGTCCAGCAGAAATCCCTAAACCTTCCCCTGGTTTAAATCAGCCCTGCAGGAGCTTGTAATGAGCCGTCGTGGGATTAGCCTCAGTTTGCTTCGAGTTGCTGGGAAAGTTCGTCTGCTTGCCGGTCTCTGTACGACCGCAGAGACAAAAACAGCCTGTCCTCTGTCTGTATGTGGACAAATGTGACGACCACTCCCCGAGATCTCTACCCCAACACAGCAGGGGGAGGCCGGTGATGGAGGCATGGATGGATGGGGGAAGTGTTGCCTCGCTGCCTCCCACCAGAGACGACCAACAGCTCCTCCAGCCTCTCAAATGTCCAATTACTGAGCCCAGCTGATGTATGGCACAGTGCAGTTTTAGCGGCGCAGGCCGACCGCTGACCCGCGCTGACTAATGTATGTGCAAAAAGGAAATTAGTGCAGGAAAAAAAGAGACAGTGTTGTCTTTAAATGGCTTTTAACTGGACTGGAATCAGCGTCTGTACAAGTTACAGCAGCTTTAATGTCACCTGCAGAGCTGGAGGAGAACAAATAGTGTTTCTGCAGGTTCACTAAGTTAACGGCTACACTTAGTGTGACCTTTTTAAAATACCACCAAGAACACAATTTAATATCCGTAAGCAAGCAACTTATATCACATCTTTTCAGCAGGAAATACCAATAACGTCTACTGATATAATTAAAAATATGAAAGCGACCTGGACACGGATAAGAAGCAGAAGACTGACTTAGGTTCAACTCTTGAGCTGAGGAGCTTCCTCTCTGCTGTCACTAACAGTAGTGACTGTTTGCTGCAGGTCTGATGGTAGTTGAGGTGTTCAACGCCTCCTGATTCAGTCATAACTAAAATTACACTACAGCAGGCAGGAGAACAGATTTAAAACCTCTGAACGCATTTTTAGGAAACTGAATGCATTACTTTTAAAGACTTCTCAGACCTGCAGGTACTGCTGTTACTGAACTTTATCTACCTCTGATTCCTTTTGCTTTACTTCACTACATTTTGAGTACAAGATGTCCGCCCTTACCCAACATTTGCACGTTTGAATGAATCTGTAGCAACTTGATGTTTCTTTATAATCAAAAAAAACTGTGGTTGGGGTGATCTCTAGCTCATCGGATAGAGTGTGCGCCCCATATAGTCTGAGGACTTTGCAGCAGCCAAAATTCGAGCTGTCCATCTTAAGCTGTACTATCAATAAAAGGTGAAATGCCCCAATAACAATCTTTAAAAAAACAACAACAAAAAAAAACCGCTGTGCTTACCATGTGGTGAGGTTTAGTCACAAAAACCTCTCTGTTATGGTTAGGATAAGCTCATGTTTTGGCTGAAAATACCTAGTTTTGGTGGTACAATCCTGGCAGGAAAAGCAGCAATATCTCTGTAACAAACGACTGTTTTTAGTGGCACTATCTTGGCAGGCAAAGTAGCAATCTCTCAGAAAGAGAAACAGGTTTTTTTGTGCCACTTTCCCTGCTGGAAAAGCAGCAGCGTCCTGGTAAAAAACTTTTTCATGGCACTATGACGGCAGAAATAGCAGCGATATCTCACTGAAAAACAACCAATTATTTGTGGCACTATATCGGCAGGAAAAGCAGGCATGTCTCAGACAGAGAGACTGTTTTTCTTGCAACTATCACAGCAGGAAAAGCAGCAATGTCTCTGTAAAAAAAAATGACCGTTTTTTCGTGGCACTATGCTGGCAAGAAAAGCAACAATGTCTTGGTAAAATACAACCACTTTTTGTGGCACTATCTCTGCAGAAAAAGCAGCACAGTCTTGCTAAAAAAAACAAACATTTTTTAGGCATTTTCTCAGCGGGAAAAGCAACAATTTCTCAGAAAAAGCAACCTGTTTTTCTTGTCACTATCCCGGCAGATAGAGCAGCGATGCCTTGGTAAAATACAACCACTTTTCATGGCACTATCTCAGCAGGAAAAGCAGCAGTGTCTCGGCAAGAGAAACTATTTTTCTTGCCACTATCACAGCTGGAAATGCAGCCATGTCTTGGTACAAAACAACCACTTTTTGTGCCACTATGCCGACGAGAACAGTAGCAATGTCTTGGTAAAAAACAACTGTTTTTTAATGGCACTTTTTCGGCACTAAAAGCAGCAATGTCTCAGAAAAGCAACCTTTTTCTTTCCACTATCACAGCAGATAATGCAGCAATGTCTCGGTAAGGAACAACCGCTTTTCATCCCACTATGCCGACAGGAAAAGCAGCTATGTCTAGGTAAAAAACAAACATTTGTCGTGGCACTATCTCGGCAGGAAAAGCAACAATTTCTCACAAAAAGCAACCTGTTTTTCTTGCCACTATCCCGGCAGGAAGAGCAGCAATGCCTTAATAAAATAAAACCGTTTTTCATGGCACTTGTTGGCAGAAAAAGCAGCAATGTCTCAGTAAAAGAATAACTGTTTTTCATCCCCCTATACCGACAGGAAAAGCAGTGATGTCTCTGGGAAAAAACAACCGTTTTACTTCCAAATATCTCAGCAGAAAAAGCAGCTATGTCTTTAAAAAGAAGAAGTTTTTCATGTCACTATCCTCGCTGGAAACACAGCTACGGGTCACTAAAAACCACCCATGTTTGAAGCCTAAAAGACACTGGAAACACAACAGTTTTGCTGTTTGATGGTCTTGAACAGTGGTCTGCAGCTTGACAGGCATCTCGCCTAGGTGACACACCATCCACCATCTCCTCCACCTCCTAATGACAAAACTACGTCACTTTAGAAACACTGATATGAGTCACATGAAACATAAAATTGTAACATATCTGTGGTTTACAGAAACAGACAACACCAACATTTTCTCCTGATGACTGGACTGACTTTAACACTACGGTAATGCCCTACATTGCAACTGTTACTCACAGCTACTGTTTCAGCTCAAGACCTTTGATGAGCCTGAAAGCTTCAGGTGTACTTTGAGTCAACTAGTTTGTCGTAATTAAACAGTACTTGCGAGTGTGCAGCACTGTGAGTGTCCGGCGTCATCACCTGACCTCAAGGCTCCGTCTTGTACATGTCAAAACCTAGTTTTAAGACTCATCATTTTGTTCCAGATGTGTGAGAGGACGACTCTTTATGTTAGGATGGTCGTCGGAGCTTTAAGGTTGTATAAAGTTGTCGATGTTATTTTGTGCGATGGGTTTGTTTTGTACATGAAGAACAAAATGCTGTACAACAGTTCAACCTGACCGACATCTGAAAGAGACAAAGATCCCTCTGAGCAACAGTTCAACAGTTCAATAATAACAAAAGAAACCAGCTATCACTGGAAAAAGAATCTGGAATCTGAAGATTAAAATGTGTTCAGATTAAAAGTGCCAGTTTCACTGTCAGCTGCACAATGCTGCCTGTAACAAGCTGGAATTAACTTCAGCAAAGCTCCTCTTCAAACTCCACAATAGAAGCACAAAGTTAGTCTAGGGTTACATACTATGGGCTGACAGATCACAGTTCAAACCTCTTCAATCTCACCACTGAGCGAGCTGCAGACGGCCTGAAGAATACGCACTAATTCAATATTTAGAGCCCAGTCGCACCGTGTGGTTCAATAATAATCGAGAGTCACTGACGCTCTTCTGGACTGGAAAACAAATGTAAGAAACAAGTTTACACAGTATTCTCCCCTCTAATGTAACACTGTTGTGACATGGATTAAATGGAAGTTTAAATCATTTCATTGTCCGTCTTTTGAAATGTAAATGATGTTTGGTGGCTGAATCATAATGTTTTTACCTGTTGTAACAGTTATTATTGACAAGAAGAAGAAAAACATCAATATAACAGCTGATTCCAAACTTTTCAACCACGTTTTATGTGTTTAATCCGACTAAATCCACTTTTTCTAGTAGTTAATTACATGTAAATCACTTTAAACAACCAGCTGACCCTGTTTCCGCTCTATACAGCACATAGCGTCAGTAGTTAGCTGCCTTTTTCCAGAGAAAATCCAGTATTTCCGTCTTCTATCCTCCTGCGACCCTGCACAGGGCTTGACGCTAACTTTTTTCCCAAGGAGCACATGTGCTCCTAAGTTGAAAAAGTAAGGAGCGCACAAAGAACTTTAGGGGCACAATGTAAATTGATCAAATAATGTGTTTTCCGTAATAAACATGATGTAGAACAAAATAGACATTTACAAGCAAAATTATTTAATGAATTTGTATACAAAATGTACAGAAAGGTAAAATCATCTAGTTTTGAAAAAGTATTGCAATTTAATTTTGTCTTTAATGTTATTATCTTATATATATTATCTTTGCAATATGATTATCTTATATAATGTTATTACTATCCTAAAACATTCTCC
>NC_065528.1:31791823-31816352 GCF_006386435.1 Epinephelus moara | reverse complement strand
TTCCTTACAGTTCGCACACACCTATTTTTAGTCGCAAATGCGAGTGAAACGCTTGCACTGTTGAGCCCTGCGTAGGTGTGAATGTGAGTGTGAATGGTTGTCTGTCTCTATGTGTCAGCCCTGTGATAGTCTGGTGACCTGTCCAGGGTGAACCCTGCCTCTCACCCAGTGTCAGCTGGGATAGGCTGCAGCACCCCCATGACTCCTAACAGGGTAAGCAGTTATGGAAAATGAATGGATGCAACTTTTACGTCATTTTGTCTAACTTAAACCTGTTGTCCTCATTCGTAGACACTTTTTTGTGCCATCTAGTGGAAGCAGAGCACAATACTCTAATCTATGTAAAAACAAGATGGCAGCCATCTCTGGCAAGTCAGTCTGCAGCCAATCCCGACGCAAAAGTGGACAAGGTCCAAAACCTGATCACATTTTCTGGTTGAAACTTGTTTATCTATGCTTAATAATGTTTTTGGTTGGATATAGCATGTAAATTTGACCAATCTTATCAACAGTAACAAGCTACAAACACTGCTGATTAGGAAGTACTCATTTGGGGCAGCCAAAAAAACAACAGGGATCCATTAAGTGGCAGGAAGATGTTGCCATCCACCAGCCCCAGTGGCAGGTAAACAGATAAGGTGGAGCTAAGTGGAGTGGCAATGTGGGAGGCAATTAAGAGTCTGCAGTCTGTGTTCAGACTACGGGGCCTTGGTGTTATTATTTCACTACCTTCATAAGTATGGGCGCGACGCTAGCTAGCAGCAGACCTGCGGCAAATGCTAGTTTAGCAGATCAGCTGATGTCCAGTACGGTAAACAGTGACACAAAACTAGGAGCGCTCCAGACAGCAGAAATTCCCAGCACAGTTTTTTATTACATGACTATGTTGGTACAAACATATAACCGCCAGTGAGGTGGATAGCCTTTCGAGATTTGGCGCTTGGTGGGCGTTTATTTCGGACCCTGTTACAAAACAAAAAAATTAAACAAATCAAAAGACTTTTCAATATGTTGCAATATTTGCAATTTTGCTTTTGCATAGCCACATTCAAGCATTTAAATGAGGAGTATGGAACAGATTTAGATGTGAACGATGACCCCTGACCCCTAGAGTTAGAAAACAATGACCAAATGTGGCATTATTTGCAACTTTGTTTTTGCACAACGATGTTCAGGCACTGAAATAAACTTTTTTGAACTTCATGACACACTTGAGACTATCAAAAATAAACCCATCGTCCCCATATGAGAACATCATTTCTTTCTAAAACTACCAACTGTTCAAAGACAATGCTCAGTGTTTAAACTTATCAGGTCCTACTTACCACAAATAGCTAGGAGAAATTAAACATGCACACCAAACAAAAGCTTGGCTCTCAGGAGAAATCTGTGCATAATCTAAATTCCAAATGCCTCCCAAACTCTGCTCCCTGCTGAGAAGCCACAGCGGCTGCAAATAAACTGACCACGGGGTCAAACCGACACCAAACTGTAGCTTCTTCATCAGCTCTGTTTGAGCTTCATCTGACTCACTTCTCCACAAAGCTCCGCTTTTATGAAACACTGCTCCTGCATAAGTAGCTGAATGAATTCTGAGCGGCGGTCGCTCATTATACAACTTACCATCGAGGAGAGGAGAAAAAACTCAGATTATGGAGCGATTCAGGGACGCAGTGAAGAGTTAACCAGACAAAAAAAACCACTTATTAGCATTAAACATCTCTCGGGTTCTAATTCATACATTATGTAAAGGACATACATGAGGTTAAGTTGTTTTAAACTGATACACCATCACGTACAGCTCAGCCTCCCTCACGTTCACTGACAGACACCCAGTGACATAACAACCATGTTTGAGTGCATTTAGGGTGTCTGTTTGCATGACTGCAGGAAGCAGCTTTTTGACATTAATCTCATTACTTAAAAATGCATGTAAACAGTCAAAAAACACCCTCGTTAAAAATGTAGTAACTTCAGTATCCATGCTGTGATTTTTTGTATACTTCAGGTTAATTTTTACTGGACTGCTCTGTGCACTCACACCAGAAAATGAAACACAGGTATACTTAAAAATGTATTTTTAAGCCCTGTGCTGGAGTGAGATGATGTCTTGTTTACAAGAAACCAGGTTTCTAAATTGTCTTTCCACATGATAAAGACTTCAGAAAGTCGGGTTAATACGAGGCCTCATCGCACACAGAGAAGCATCAATCTAGTCTCTACAAATCCACAGCTAAATATTTGACTATTTTTAAAAATCCAAGCACAAATCAGGAAGCGTGATTACATGATTGTATCACTAAAACACTTGCAATCAGTGAGCCATGTTTCCGAAATAAGGTCAGGGGGGAGAAATCTGATTACTGCATACGCACACTGATTTCACATGAAGCAGGTTACTACAGCACTGTGCACTGATTTCTCAGAGTAACCTGGTTTCTTGCATGTAAATGTGCTGACTTTTGTCCCACAATGCAACACACAGAAGGAGCATAGAGCAGCTGCTCACATCTCAACAAAAAAAAGTGGAATAATACCAACGCAACAGCTCGGAAAACAAACTGGTAAATCCTGCAAAAAGTATTTTCAACAAGCGCACAGTCTGTGATCAAATAAGGTAAACTTAATTAATGCCATGCAAGTCTCACGGCAGCAGAGCAGGTGCACAGATAAGTACAAGAATACCAGGTATATTATGAACATGTACTAAATACAAATGAAGCACAAATAATCGCTCCGTTTGTCATTTACCTCAACTGGATCAGTGTTACCCTTCAACTGTACAGGCCTAAGGGGTCGCCAAGTCATTGCAAACCCCCCGAGCAGGCCAAAAACATTTTCTTTAAAGCCAAAAAGTCAAAAGTCAAGCCACATATCCATAACAGTGTTTCCCCTTGGTTTATTCTGCGCTGCTATAAGTCCATGAACGAGGCAGATGTTTGTGGTTAGTTCACGTCTGTATTAACAGCAGGACAGTCGAGCATCTGTTATCTAAACTGAGTCTGTGACAGGTGATGTGAAGATAATCTTGTATGACAGATATAAAGAGGTTCAGAAGTAAACAACACAATCCTCACCAAACTCAACTTGAATTTTGTTCGGTTTTAACCCACAAACTCACACTGTAAACCAGTAGGAACACCGGAAATGCATACGTCATTATTCTAGCCATCACAGCGGTTTGAACTAGACGCCAAGCAGCAGCATTGCTCTCAGTCAAAATACATGAAACAGTATTAATTTTAAACGTTTGTATGATGACACTGCATCCAAAATAGACATTTTTACTCAGAGATCTTGCTATAGGGCCGCTACGAAGTTCTTTCTTCACACCGCCTCTGTATTTTTACACAAAAGTAAACAACTGTGGCAGCATGCCTGACATGTCACACAACACCGTCAGCCTCTGGAGTGACACATAACATACATGTCAGCAGCGCTTTATAAAGAATAACAATGGTATTAACATGGCAATAACAAACATTTCTCATCTCTGTTATATGGCAGTTGATCTCGTCCTCTGCTCAGAGTGTAAGAAGCTCCCGGACCTCATTGTTTTCCCAATTTGAGAACATTTTCAGCCACTGTTCTTCTTTGAGTTAGCCGCTAACTGCTATCACCTGCTTCTTAAATGGGTCACAGACCTAACACGTCCGCCAATGATCCCGTTCTACTGGCTGTCCCTTTGATACAGAGGTCGCTGTTACTACCTCTGATGACGCCTTTAAGGGCGAGACAACTCAGTTTCCATATTCCACGATTGTACCTTTAATGCAGAACAGCAAGGCGGCATAACGATGTGAAATTCCCACCTTGAAGAGGCAGTGTAAACGGGGCTACTGTGACTCCTACATGGCTGAAGACTTCATAAATGTGTTTTCTGTTTTGGTGCATCTACAGGCCACCCTCACCAAACTCTAGTTGAATTTTGTTTCATTTTAACCCACATATTCACACCGTAAACCAGCAAATGCAGATGTCGTTATTTTAGTCACACTGGTTTGGACAAGACAACAAGCTGCAGCATCGCTCTCAAACAAAATGCTTGATACAGTATTAATTTAAACCTCTAAATGATGACATTGCATCCTTTTCTTAAATCACACAAGGTAAGAAGCTCCCAGACCTCCTTGTTTTCCCAATTTGCTGACATTTTATGGCCGCTGTTCTTCTTTGAGTTAGCTGCTAACTGCTATCAAGTGCTTTTTAGATGTCCTGCCAGTGGGTCACATACATAACACATCATCAAAACATCCTGCTGGCTGTCTCTTTTATACAGAGGTCGCTGTTACTACCTCTGATGGCGCCTTTAAGGGCAAGACAACTCCATCTCCACATTCCAAGATTGTTCCTTTAATACAGAACGGCATAACGGCAGGAAATTCCCGTCTTGAAAAGGCAGTGTAAACCCGCAAATTCACACTGTAAACCAGTAGGAACACTGGATATGCTGACGTCATTATTTTAGTCATCACTCTGGTTTGGACAAGACTACAAACTGCTGCATCACTCTCAAATAAAAAGCTTAAAATAGTATTAATTGCTTTTAATCACACACAACATTAGTGCATAGTGTGTACTTTACAGCATCAGTAAGCAGTATGGAAATGGGACGCACAGCGTTAGTCATGACCTTTCAGACGCAGCACAGTCCTGGATATCCAACCATCCAGAAACACACCATCTCTCATTGGAACAAAGCTGGTAATAATATCAAAAACAATTACTTTAAATCATAAGTAGATTCTTAACCCGCCTTTCCCTGCATGTCATCCAATGCCAGGAGCTGTCACAGGTAACTTGAACCAATCAGACGCCTCGCCTGCAAGCTCCAGTTACAACTCCTCTCCTTTATTACTCCTCCAATCACTCCCTCTGCTCTGAACCTCACCATAAAAGAGCACTGCTTTCTCTTTGCTTTACATGCACACACACATATATAATAAAAATAAACTCCCTGTATAGATGTACCCATGTGAAACTTTAAAAAAAGAGGCCTTAATGAAGTGTTAACACTGTGAATGTGTAAGAAGCAGGAGTATCCATGGTTACAGCCTTTCAAAGGACTTTACTACTGGCATTGGAAATCTTTCAAGTCAAGTAGCTGCGGCCTTTGTTTCAAGTTAAATGTCCGACTTCTCAATACCAGAAACGTTTTTTTACTCCAGAAATAGAATAAATGTAAGAATTAAATGCTCAGCTCAAGTGTATTCAGGACATAAATCCACTTTAGAGTTTTTCCTCCAGAAGCTGCGAAACACTCTGATCGATGACGATCTGCTTTAAGAAATAAATAACGACCCCTGCAAAACGATAACTGGAGCAGAACTGTCTGAAAGCGAACCAAAACAACTTGTCTCCACCTGACAAGTCAGTAAAAACTGGTGTCATGATGCAACAGAGAGCAAGTGGGGCAGAGTGAGAAAAGAATCAATGAATCCATTCTTCTTCAAGGGCCAAAAACACAGCTATCAAGGATAAAGGTAGTCGATTCAGATGTTATAGTGGAGAGAGAGACCTTGATGCTGAATGTGAATGTGCGAGCAGGAGAGTAAAAAAGCTGCAGTCAAATTCATGAATGCATCCCCGTCTATTCTGCAGTTATTTCTTATTTTTCCTAATCATTCCTGATTTGCATTTACATCCGTCAACTCCAGAGTGCCGCCTGTTCCTCCTCCTCCGATAAACACTGGCTGTTTTCTGGAGCAAAACAGGGTGTTATTAAAACGTGTTCTTATTCACAACATGGATGCTGGAGACAGACTGCGCTCCATATTCAAAGCTCAACTCCAAATTAAATCCTTCCGCTGGTTAGCAGGCAGCTTTTACTTACAGTTTCCCTCCCTGTCACAGGAAATAAAACTTCCATCCGCAGGCCTCAAACTGTGACCATGAAATGACCTCCAGGCTCCATCCCGACCACGAGACATTTTCTCACTCGTGCTAGTAAACACTCGCGCAGTTATCTAATTATTCCTGATAAATACTCGCTCTCTTAGCGGCTTAAAGTTCACGGCGAGTTTATTTCGGGGCATAACAAATGTTGACACAGCCTCAGAGTGGGCTTCGTTTGAGCCAAGATCATCATTAAATCTCTCCTGTGTGGCCGTAGGACCAATTTGGAGGAAAGCAGCGGTTCATATGTGTGCGGGAGAAAAAAGTAAAGGTCACATTTTGCAGCTTAAAAAAGAGGAATAAATCAGTGTAGTGTGTAGTGATTAAAAACATCGCCCGTGCAGTGCTGACTGGGCTTTCTGTCTCTTTTTTTCCCTGCCACCCCTCCCCCCCACCTCCAAACCAAAAACAGCATCAAAGCAATCAAAATGGTAATGTTAGGCATGAATGGGGCCCATCCCCCCCTCCTCCTCCTCCTCCTCCTCTTCCTCCTCCTCTTCCACCACCACCACCACCTCCTCCTCCTCCTGCACGAAACTCTGCAGACTTTTTTCCTCTCCATGTTAGAGGGGGGAAATAACCACCCCCCTTTCCTCTCTCAAAATGGAAGCTTCCACTACCAAACTGACAGAAGAAGAGGAAAGAACACACTACAACACAAACAAGGATGTAGATTCAGGATTCAACACCAGCTTTATGGCTACAGGCTGCGGGTTGCTATGTTGCTTTTTTTAACATGAAGGGAGTTTAATGACTGCAACAAATCAGGTGCTGGGAAAATTCCTCAGGAAGTGGGATTGATTCATCAAGCAGATGGGGCCTAAATGTGACAGAAAAAAAACTGGGATATATATATAAAGAAAGCATGCTTTGCTTGTCTTCTTGCTAATGTGGGGAAGTTGTGTGCGCTGCTGTCGGGGCTGGGACCGACCGGCGGGGCGGTGCAAGCAGCAGCCGGGAGAGGAGAGGAGCTGGCCGCGGTGCTGAACACACTGCTCTCCTCTCAGCATCATCCAGACCTGCTGCTGTGCCTCCCATCACAGCTTTAAAGTTCATATAGGACATGGTTTGGTAGCTATAAAAGATAGTAAGGTGGAAAAAAGTGAAAGCGTGATCGTGAGCGAATCAAATGCACCGCTTTTGGTCATGTGACCCGAGAAGAAATAATACCAGCAGACTAAGTATAAAGTAACAAAACCAGGGTGTAAAAAGCGTCAAAAAGAAGCTTCACAAATATATTAACGGCTCGTTTAAGCGACAAAACTTCCACAATAATGCTCCTTAAAAAAGTGAGAGCCGGATAGTTGAGCCAGCTGCTCCTTTATTAGCCTCTTACTCTCCAGAAACATGTCGACCTACTCAAAATGGACGCTAATTTTTTTTTTTTTTTTTTTTTCTACACAACTTTGAGTGCCGAGACAAGACACAGTGCAACACAATAAAACACAGCCTCACTTTTACAATCCACCATGTTTGTTGTGGCTAGTTGTGCCCGAGCAGAGCAGCAGCTGCCACACTCCAACATTAAAATGGTGACAAAACAAAACCCTGAAAAGACGAAACATATCGGGGCTTACTTGTTTATCGCTCAGGGCTGTTATTCTCCTGTCGTGCAGCTGTCTCTTAAGCTCTCCATCCTACACACATTCAACACAAAACACCACGTTAATTTCCGCACGAATTGAACTTCACACTCACATATATTTGAAGCTAAAGCAGTAAAACGGGGCAGGCTAACTCGTTAGCTAACCGAGCACAAGAAGAGATTTATGCTGATAAAGTTTCTCGCACACTCCCCATATTCGCCTCGTATGGCTGAGAGGGAGCTCCCGGGGAATATATATATTTATATACACATACATAACGGTTTACCTGTGGGTCCTGCTTCATCTGTGCAACTAGTTTAGTACAAACGACGGAGCAGCGAAATGGGGGATTTACAAAAAAAAGTGTCTCAAGTTTAAAGGGAGGAACAAAGCGGTGATGATAGCCACAGCAGCGACTCCTCATAAATATTCAGGTCGCGTCCTGATCGCCACCACCGCATTATCACTCCAAATTCTTGTTGCTCGGCCGAAAACACCGATGACAATTAGCTCAAAAGTACTGTGGAAAAAGTGCACTTAATCAGACTTGGAAGTGGACGTTGTGTCGACATTACAAGCGACATGTCGCATAGTTATCCCCTCGGAGTGTTAACCTCTCATCCCTTCAGATTTTCCTCCCCTCCTGCTCTCACTTGCTCATAACACCAATAAGGGTAAGAATAACACGATGTTTCATTTACCTGATGACATTGGATTTCTACTTTCAACGCCTCTTGCAGGCCTTGTAGTTCCATGTTCCGACCAGAAAAGCACTTTTCTCCCACTTTCGACGCGGCCGACACGAAGTTTAAGTGAATTAAAGATTTTTTTAAAGCGACAATAACAATTGAAAGAAGAACTACTCAGGCTGCAAAGAGCAAGTTCTCGCTTCTTTTTACAGGCTAGGACTCATCACCCACTTTCCGCCCGTCTTCAAAAGTGCTCCAAACCCGGCGGAAAGAGCTCAGGCCCCGGATGGGTCCTCTCCAGATTAACGGCCGAGCGTCGAGGGGTCCGACGGGGAAGCGGGTTAGCTTTTCTTTCGATAATTTTAAGTTGAAAAACGGGGACTATATTTTGTCCGAGTCCGCGGCTTGATTTCACTTTGCCTGGGGAAAAGTTGCGCTTCGGCTGTCAATGGTGATTCTGAAGTTCCCGGATGGAGCAGAGAGACATGCGCAGTGAGCCGGGGGGGAGCTACAACTACTTCAAGGAGTATTTATAATAATAAATAAATAATACATTTATTTATCCAGCACTTATTTTTAAACGGATGTCACAAAGTGCTTCACAAGATAATAACAGATAAATGAAGCAAAAGTAAAAACAATAAAAAAAACTAATACAACAGAACATCACAAAACAATATATTTCTGATTTAAAAAATACGTTTTGACACCTGTACTGACCCTTAAATACAAAACTACACATAAATAATGTTGCTATAGATCTATAAAATAAATTAAAGCATTAATAACAACTTAATTATTCTTTTATAGTAAAAGGAGCACACAAAAAAATCAAAATAATCTATAATACTGGATTTTAGCCTAATTATTGATGCATTAATGTTTTCATCACTTTAATGTTGCAGCTGGCAAAGCTAGAAGACACTTTAATTACTTTATATGCTGCTGGGAAGATTAAATTATAATAAGACACAGCAATTTCCTAGTTTATTTCTATTTTTTTATTCATAGTCTGAACCTTTTAAGTAAGCCTACAAATAATTATAAGATAAGATAAGATACACCTTTATTGATCCCATAATTGAGAAATTCCAGTGTTACAGCAGTCAAGGGGAAAGAGTCAGATTAAAGATTTAAAAACTGAAACTTAAAAACTTAAAACTTAAAAAACTAGGCATGCAAAATAACTACAAAAATACAAGAAATGGCAATAAATAACAATAATAATAATAATAATAATGGATAAAAAGTAGAATATTTGCTTCTAAAATGTAGTGGAGTAGCCGTTTTAAGTAGCAGAAATACATGGAAATACTCAAGTTTAGTACAAGTACCATAAAACTGTACTGAAATACAGCACTTGAGAACTTATTTCACATCTGATAATCATACAACCCTAAAAGACAAGTTCATAACTTTTACAAAACAAATTTAATTTTACATATTTAACATATACAATGCTTTAGACTGCCCTTGTTCCAGTGGTGTAAAGTAAATAAGTACATTATTAATTTAAGCCACTGTAATTTTAAGGTACTTTACCTTTTCTGCTACTGAATACTTGCTGTGTGCCGTACACTTCTACTCCACTACATCTAAGAGGGAAATATTGTACCGTAACTCCACTATATTATAATAGAAAATATAATCAGTGAATAAATGATGATGTATTATTGTGGATAAAAGTAATCTTTAGACACAGTCCTCTAAAATCCAGCTTGACATGTCTGATAAAACTTTGTGACCTCCATTAAAAATTGCAATAAATTCGTGTGGGTTTGAATAATGTTTGTAATGAATGAGCTGCTGCTTGTTAAAATGCACAACCAAAATGGGTCATGATGCTGCAAGTATTTCCATTTTACCTTTTACATCTTCATCTTTTAAATCTTTTTGACTCTTATCTGAGGCCCAAGGGTCTGTAAAGTCATTTCCAAGGGCCAGGGAGATTATTAGTCCAAACCTTAAATTGTGATTAATAACACTGATCTTCTTGATTAATCATTTGGTTTAGACCAGAGGTTGGCAGCTTCTCATATGAAAAACAAAATCTGTCTGGAGCCACAAAACATATTCGCGCCTGATAATGAAAGAAACACAGCTGGTTAAGTCTAAATTAGCCTATCAACTTAACTAAGAGGTCTAAATGAGCATTCGTCAATATGTTTTACAATGAGTGGCTCTAGACTCGACTATTTATGATTATTTGGTACTTTAACTTTGTAGCATTGGCGGTAAAAGCGAACGTATTAGTCCACACACCAGTGAATTCTCTATTCTTTCCTGAAACTTTTCATTTTATGGATTTTTGAATACATAGCTAGCCTAGAAACTCGAGACTAGACAACACTATAAAGGTTTATCAAAATTTAGAGGAAAAGGTGCCAGATCGTAGACGTGTCATGCACATTTTAGTCGGTTGTCTGGTTTGGCTAAGACTCGACATGAATGACACCCCAGATTTAGGCCAAAATGGCTGGCCTGATTCCAGCTGCCAACACTGCCATCACTGGGCCGTACACAAGAATGACCTGGGCCAGTATCAGCTCAAACACAGCATGCCGGATGTCATTAGCCAAGCCGCATCTGGTTGCCCGACTCTGCTAAGACTTGGCATGAATGACGCCCCAGAATCGGGCCAAATCGGCTGGCCCAATTCCAGCTGCCAACACTGCCATCACTGGGCCATACACAAGAATGACCTGGCCCAGCATCGGCCCAATCTCGGCAAGCCGGATGAAACTACTCGGGCCGCATCCGGTTGCCCAATTTGGCTAAGACTCTGCAAAGATGACGCCCCAGAATCAGCTGGCCAGATTCCAGCTGCCGACACTGCCATTACTGGGGTTATATCTTTTTTTATTCAGTGTACAGGCTACACATTTTTACAAATGGAGAATGTGAGAGTCACAACAATAAATGAAAATTTAAATCTTAAAATACCCATTATTCATTTTGATATAATTTTTTGTTGAAGCCACAGGGAGCTGCTGGAGAGAGGCTGAAGAGCCACATGTGGCTCCGGAGCTCCAGGTTGCCCTGGTTTAGACTATAGACCTAAAATGTCATTAAATAGTGCAAAACACACATTTTGTGTCCATTTTTAACCCACAATGTACGCACCTACTCATTTAATTCATGTTACAAACTTCTTATCTGAGTTCATATTTATCTTGAAGTAGTTTCAAAAGTAATTTGCTTGTAAATAACAGAGCTGTGGTTAGACATCTAACATTATTCATGTACAACATTAACAAGAAGAGCAAACATGGCAGCAGCAGCATCCACAGCTACAATCACAACTAAGTGAGATAGACAAGGAGAGTGTGGGGGATTACAGAATATAAAATATGTCGATACACATGAAGCCTCCAACCAAATCTGCTCAGTTGTAGTTTCTGTGCCTCTTCAAACACAAAGAGGCCAAATGTGGCAGTTTGTTCTCAGAAATCCAGCCTCTTCTTCCCCATGTCTGTCAGCCTGACCCCCGCCACCTCCTCCTCCTGCTACCCCTCCTCCTCCCGCCCCTTTGGACACAAGACGCGTCGCGATTGGTCCAAGCTGCTGGTTCGGTGCGCGAGGGACGAGTGGGGGCGGGAGGGATGAGCCAATCAGGAGTTGCGAACCTTGAGTGACAGCGCCGGGAGCCAATTAGCAGTAAAAGGGGGGCGGGGGCTGCACGCTGGAGTATGTGATCGGAGAGTTGATGAAGAGCAGAGATGGCAGTTAGTGATTGAATTTATTGTGAACTCGACAACTTCACCGCAGTTTTAAGTACATATTAGCACAATATGAACATAAAATGGCGGCTATGTGTGTGTTTTTGAGTGTTGTGAGTGAAGATACAGGCCGACATGGTGACGGGTGAATCAGAGAGTAGCACCATGGACAGAGGCAGCAGCTCGGGGGACATTACAATTCTTTCGATGCTGCTATGGAGCTATTTATTCATGTCGGCGGTCCCTCCAGCCCTCAGCCACACTCCATTTTGTTTATTAATACAACACTTAAACCCTAGGGGGGATTCTTCATGCCGGCATCCATAAACACAGGCCTTAATTCTCCATTAAACCTTGCAGTAAAGTTATAGTTTGTAGTCAGCTTGCAGCGTTGACAGAAAGTAGTCCCTCCCTCCCCCTCCTCCCTCCCTCCGGTGCCTGCCCGCCCGCCTGCCCGCTGTAACCCTCCCCCACCCCGGCCAGGTCTGCTGCTACATCAGCTGCTACTTTTCATTTCACGGCTCAGCGGTGAAACTCTTGAAGTCCTCTCTGTGGTGGCTTTCGATTCCAAGCTGCTCCGAGTTTTAAGCTCTGCTCGCTCTGAATGGACACAGACTTTAGATTTACTGCTGTTGCTGTTTGTGGGTTTTATTATCTTTTGGCTGGATGTGTGCAGGGCCATAGCCAGAAATGGAAAATACTTCGGTACCCCCCCAGGGCCCCCTCCACCCCCTGTGTTCTCAAAATCATTTGCATCACATGTTCTGTTTAATTATATGATTAAATGTTATTTTCAAGCCTTTGTCAGAATCCCAAGAGTACTCAATTAATTAGTTTTAGCTAGGTGAATATATGTTTACTTCCAGTGATGGAAAGTAGGCTACATTCCCCAAGTACTGCTCTTTGGTACAGTTTTATATTACTTGTACTTTACTTGAGTATTTCCATATTCTACTACATAATACAAAATATAATCAAGACATAAATTATGATGTATTATTATGTTTGGATAAAACTTTATTGATCTCTTGGGGAAATTCACAATCTACCCAGCAGTATATGAAGTAATTAATATTAGCCCCACCTTTACCAACATTAAAGTGACAACAAAAGTTATAATCCAATAATACCTCTGTACCTCTACTGCTGATACTATATGAAGATAAGAATACTTATGTACTTTGACTGATGATACTTGTGAACTATTAGTACTGCTGATACTTTTACTACATTAAGCTAAGAATACTTCTCTAATTTTACTGTTGAATACTTGTGTACTTTTACTGTTGATACTTTTACTACATGACGCTAAGAATACTACGTCACAAACTAATAAACTTTTGAATGGTGGCTAGGGACGAAATGGGGCCTGTCAAATAGAGGTCGTAAGTAATGTTTGATGGGTCTATAATGAATTGGTACCACAAACAATAATGCAAGTGCTAATGTTAGCTTGCTAGCTAACATTACCATTTGCTAGCTAGCTAACTTGCTCCTAGCTACAACAACACATCTCGATCAGCACTAGGGTTGGGACTCGTTAGGATTTTAACGATTCCGATTCCTTACCGATTCCTCTAACCGATTCCTACTTTATATTCATAATACTTGCTATACTTATAATAAACACAAATGCAATCATACAAATACAAAAACTTTATTCTAACTGTTGCACAGTACAATTAGATGAAAATACACATTTGTGTGTGGTGTGTATTTCAGATTTAGAGCTTGTATCATCTCCCTGAGAATATATAACAACAAAAAGTGATTCTCTGATTTCTACAGTAACACTATTACCTCAAATTAACCACAGCAATGTAATAAAAAATACTTATATGCATTCATGCTTGGGCACTGTTATTTACGTGACAACACCTGAACAGAACACACACACATTGGCTGTTTGTTTCTCTCTCCCCTCGCTGGAAGCGGACCTCCCGCTGCCCGCTCCCGTCTCAAACACGGAGGTCTCCCTCTCCGGAGCACCCATGGCACACGCCCGGCCTGTTAAATAGCCTGTAACCATGACAACTGTGTGACACAAAGTCAGGGCTTTAGTGATTAGATAATGTCGGGCTCGGTCGGGTTCGCACAGAAATATGCGGCCCGTGCCGCACTCTAATGGAAATGCACATGACTTTTTTTTTTTTTTTTGTTACAATCTAGGAACCATTTGCAGGAACCGTTACGCCAAATGTGATGGAACCGGTTCCAGAACCGGAACTTTGGATCCGGTTCCAAAAAAGAACCGGATCCGGATCCCAACCCTAATCAGCACTGACATTATGGCTGGATTTTTCCATACCCAAACAGTCAAAAAGTTGAGTGTGAAATGATGGACACTTCTCACGGCATGTGTTTTTTGGAAAAGGGTCCTATGTTCCCCGTTTTTCTGAAAAAGGGTCCTATGTTCCCCAGGTCCGATGTTCCCCCCTGAAAAGCGAAAGAAAAACGCACTCACCTCATGTGAACGCATGATTCAATGCCCAAAGGCGCAGACAACGCTCCCCAAGAGTCACATATATTTAAAAAGGGCTCGTTTTCTCCAATATAAATGTCAAATAGGCTATGCATGAATGGGACAGACACTGTCAACATTACGAAGGCATCAAGCTTCTCCATTCATTCACATAAAACATAAAACCGGCAATTACAACCTAGAATAACCTACATTATAGTATTTGGATATGCGCGTCACATGGGCTATATCTTACATGCAACATTAAACTATGCAGGAAAATGCTGAATTAAATCAGGAAAGCTCTGCATAGGCTATTTGTCGTGGAATTCGGCAATAATAGTGGAGAAAATGAGCCCTTTCTGAATATATGTGATGCTTGGGGAGCGTTCTCTACGCATTTGGGCATTGAATCACGCGATCACATGAGTTAAGTGTGTTTTTCTTTCGCGTTTTGGGGATAACATCAGACCCGGGTAACATAGGACCCTTTTTCGGAAGAAGCGAATATAGCCCCTATATTATGGGGGAACATAGGACCCAGGGAACATAGGTACGGTCCCGTTCTGAATTGGTACCACAAACAGTAATGTGAGTGCTAACATTAGCTTGCTAGCTAATGTTACCATTTACTGGCTAGCTAACTTGCTCCTAGCTACAACAGCTCATTTTCCCGTTCTATGCAGTATACCACTGGCGCACTTAAAACAGTCTAAAAGTTGAGTGTGGAATGACAGACACTCCTCAGCCTCAACCGTTGCCATCTTTGGCACGAAGCACAAGGTGCATTACAAACTAATCAACTTTTGACACAGTGGCTGGGGACAAAAAGAAGCCTGTTACACATGTTGTCAAATAGAAGCCGTCAGTAATGTTTGTTGGGTAATAATTTGGTACCACGAGCAATAACGCAAGTGCTAACATTAGTTTGCTAGCTAACGGCACAGAGGCTACATCACAAACTAATCAACTTTTGACACGGCAGCTGGGGACAAAAAGGAGCCTGTTATATGTTTTTTGCACTAAATAATACTTTTGTTGAATAAAAGCTGTCTGTTTGTTGGGTCTGTAATGATTTGGTACCAACAACAATAATGCAGTAGGAACATGGCTGTGCGCAATTTGAGAACTAAAGCTGTCACATTAATATTATGCAGTGAAAAGTATTTCCCTGTAGTGGAGGAGAAATATAAAATGACAGAAAACAGAAACACTCAAATTGTGTACAGGTAACAAGACAGAAATGGTAGTTAATTTCACCCTACACTACAAGAAAAGCCCCAACTGATTAATAATGTGTTACTAAACCTCAAGGTACATTTAGTGGCTGTTCTGGAGCTTTCAGTCATATAACATGATCTTCATCATCATCATCATATTACAACTTCCAACAAAAGTCCTTAAAGTGCTCAAGAAATTAAATTTGAACATCTACTATTGGGCAAACTCCATCTGCTGATGAAGATCATGTGTGATGACTGAAAGGAACAGAACAGCTACTAAATGTACCTTGTGGTGAGACAGGAAATCTCTCCGACCCAGCTTTAACTCCCACTACTTCAATTATCATCATTTAAAGTAGAGTCAGAGGAAGACATGCAGCAACTCAAACAGATTTCCTATCAGCTGGACGTTAGTTTTATTTTATAGTGTACCTCGGGCCAGGCCTGGACCGGCCATCTGTCAATACTGGCAGAACCCAGTGAAGCCTGGCCGGTCCTGGGCCCAGCCTGGGTCGTCACTCACAGGAAATGTTTAACGAGGAATATTTGGAAAACAAACAGCGTACAGCAGGCTGCTCCACTGGCTGAACAAACAGAATTACAGAGCTTTTATTTTGGTGGTTTATGAGGGAGGCGTTTGTTGGCTCAAAGTGTAGAAGCATGGATGTCCCTGAATGCAGCACCACAAAACGCAGTGAACTTGGAACGAACAACAGGCCAATTATATGTAATCATTTCTATTTTATGTATCACATGTGTGACCTCCAGAGGCGAGTTCATTATTTCAGCTGTTCGCAAATAATTAATACTTTTTAAAATTGTAAAATCTTCTCATGAGCTCTGCTTTCTATATATATTCATGTTACACAGAAAACAGCAAACAGCTCTGAGGGGAATTCATGAATACTGATGGAGACCTTATGTAGAGGAAGTACTCAGTCGCTTTACTGAAGTAAAAAGTACAACAAAGTAAAACTACTTCACTCAGGTTAAAGGTTTTGTGCAGAAAATACAGAGAAAAGAGTTGCAAAAATGTAAAAATGTAAAAAGAAATAAAAATAGACGATATACAAGATTACAAAACATTACAAAGTTCATCAATAACTTGTGTCTTTTGGAAAAACAATAACTAAGTAACTTCAATCTGTATGCAATGTTAGCATTCTTTAGCAAATATTACAGCATGCTAACATGCTAAACTGAGATGTGAATATGATATATACACTTGCTAAACAGTTTAAACGTTGGTTTTACTTACATTACTCTCAGTACTCGGATACACAAATAGATATACTGTTACTAAAAATTGTTAGCATGTCAGTGTTAGCATTAATGTTAGCATGTCAGTGTTAGCATTAAACACAAAACAGACATTTCATTATCCTTTTGCAAACGTTAGCATGCTAACACTTGACATTCAGATGGTGAACACCTTACAGGCTATCTGTTAGACATTTTTATTACATAACTTTTACTTATATTACTTTCAGTACTCGGATACACAAATAGATATACTGTTACTAAGAAATGTTAGCATGTCAGTGTTAGCATAATGTTAGCATGTCAGTGTTAGCATTAATGTTAGCATGTCAGTGTTAGCATTAAACACAAAACAGACATTTCATTATCCTTTTGCAAACGTTAGCATGCTAATACTTGACATTCAGATGGTGAACACCTTACAGGCTATCTGTTAGACATTTTTATTACATAACTTTTACTTATATTACTCTCAGTACTCAGATACACAAATAGATACTGTTACTAAGAAATGTTAGCATGTCAGTGCTAGCATTAATGTTAGCATGTCAGTAACACAAAACAGACATTTCATTATCCTTTTGCAAATGTTTGCATGCTAACACTTGACATTCAGATGGTGAACACCTTACAGGCTATCTGTCAGACATTTTTATTATATAACTTTTACTTATATTACTCAGAGCAGTAGGACAGATAGCATCACTATATTTTGATAGTACACAACAGCATAATTTCCAGCACATTCACATAAAGTATCAGCAGTAAAAGTACACAGGTAGTTAGTGTTCAGTGAGTGTAGTAAGTACGTTGTAAGTGCCAGTCCTCTGGTTCTTCTTTAACTCTACACATCAGTGTAAATAATCCAGTTTGTGTTAATATTAAGAAGAAATCACATCTTGCAGACGAGCAGCATGTAGTGAGCGATGACGAGCCGGAGGGTTACAGATTAGAAGGTTTTTCATTATTTGTCCTGAACATCTTCTGTTCTGCTCTTCAGTATAATTAAAGCACGCAGCCTGGAAGATAAATGAATGTGATGAAGTAATATTTTAAACTCAGCCATTAACCTCCTCAGTATTTCACCACAGCGCTTCATTCACCTGCTGCTTCAGATACCTGCTTCCCACGGTGTATTTGTAACATGAATATGAATGTGTGTGTGTGTGTGTGTGTGTGGTACAAGCAGCAGCAGCGACGGCGGGGCTGACAGTTAAATGTGGCCTAATATCAGCAGAGACACTCCGTCACTGAAGTGGTGCACTGACATTTTTATTTGGTCTTCCAAATGGATGGTTGGCAAACAGCGTCGCACCATGCAGACGGAGCAGGAGCCAAGAACATATCCTTCACTGCTGATGAAAAGATACTCTGACATTTGTAAGGATTGTGTCTTTGGGCTTATGAGAGGTTTGACATAAATGTCAGCCAAGTGCAGCCAGAAAGCTGGCAGCAGAGAAAACACTGCATTCAACAACACAGGCCTGCTATCAGTCTGTATCATACTGCACTGTGCTTTAAAAACACAGCCACAAAGACTAATTACACAGCACATATACTGAGATACTGAGCAGCGCTGCAGTGTAACACGCAGGAGGTCTACAGTACACATTAACAGGGACACCGAACTGTATGTATGTAGTGGAAGTACTATTCTGAAGTAAAAGTACTAATACCACAATGTAGAAATACTCAGTTACAAGTCCTGCATGCAAAAGTACAGAAGTATCTGCATCAAATAATAATTTAAGTATCTAAAGTAAAAGTACTCATTACGCTGCAGCTGCTAAAGGTGGAGCTGCTGGGTCAATTTATATTTTGTATTAAAGGGACAGTTCACCCCAAAATCAAAAATACATATTTTCCCTCTTACATGTAGGGCTGTTTATCAGTCTAGATAGTTTTGGTGTGAGTTGCTTAGTGTTGGAGATAACAGCCGTAGAGATGTCTGCCTTCTCTCCACTATAATGGAACTAGATGGCACTCAGTTTGTGGTGCTCAAAGCGCCAAAACAATACATTTGAAAAACTCAACAGTAATGTCTCTTTCTAGAAATCATGACCTGGTTACTCAAGATAATCCACCGACCTTGTTGTGAGCAGTTTCATGTAGGAACTATATTCTTTCCATCTAACTACACTCGCTGTTAGGGACCAAGCAGTGAGGCAACAAGGACAAAGGAGTTGTTTTTTACTCCAAAAAATGCATTTAGAAAATTACAAACCAAGAAATGAATGGATGGCAACTACAACTAAACACAAAGCAAAACTTACTAAACCCAAATCCCCCCCATGACATGGCAGCAGGACACCTTTTGCTCCACCAGGAAGGGCCCTTAACAGATGATTAATATTGAACAATTTTCCTGTGTAACTCTACAATGCTACACTATACACACTTAAATAAATAATTGAAGGTTAAAAGCAAATAAACAGATTCTAAATCAAACCAACTGTGTGATGTGAGATGTTTAGGTGTGGTTGACCATAAATGAAAGTACCCTGTGTAGATAACAAACAGATGAGTTTAAAGAGTGCGGATTGGGAAAACATTACCATGTGTGGTTGTGACCATCACACCCGCCAACTGACACACTGTGCAGAAGGAAATGTGCATCTACTCATGGACGAGAGGCTCGTGCTTGTGACAGAGCAAGATGTGAACATTAATGGCCTAGAAAAACGCAAGGTTGGGTGCTAGGCTACTTTTGTGCCTTTTTTTGAGCCAGCTTTCAAGAACGTGGTGGTAGGTTGCATCTGAGGTTGCTAAGCAACTTTAACAAGTACTGTGTCTTGCCCTATTTACCTGCAATCCTGAGTGCAGAGCTCATCTTCTTCCAGGAGCTGTTTATAAATGTGTAGGCCTATCATCCGTGGGACAGACGTAAAGCTCTTGGTAGCCCTGCACTAACATGATCAACTTTTCCGTATTTATCAGACTGAATATTTACAATAGAAGGGAAAGACATCTGTCGGCTGTGATTGGTTGTTCCTCGTCACATGACATGCAGTGCACACTCCTGCGTTCCAAAGTTGAACTCAGTTTATCAGTTTAAAGTCATTGTTTTCAATGAGGACACGTGGCAGGTGCGCTCAAATATCAGAGCAACGCTGTCACAGTGCGTATATGTTCCAAGGCATCTATTTTTCAGGGCGTGACAAATGTGCGTCCTCATTGAAAACAATTAATTTGAGCGCGCAAAAAACGCTGCATGTGTACAGTCCCTAATGGTGTTTTCCATGGCTGAGGGGTGTGAGCTTATTCAGCGGTGCTATGTGAGCTAGCAGAAGATGCACTCTTCCTTCTGCACAGTGATACAGTTGGCAGGTGTAGTTCGGTAGAAAGAAACATGAAACTGCTCACAACAAGTTCGGTGGATTATCTTGAGTAACCAGGTCATAATTTCTGGAAAGAGACATTGCTGTTGAGTTTTTCAAATGTTCTGCACACCAAAACAATCTAGATCAATAACTAGCACAGGTAATAGAAAAAATATGGTTTTGATTTTGAGGTGAACTGTCCCTTCAATAATCAGCATCTGCAAACAAAGAAACAAAGTATAAAATAGCCTAAAATGGAAATACTCAAGTAGAATGCGAGTACCTATACAGTGCTTATTTCCAGAGGTGGGACCAAGTCATTGTTTTGCACGTGTCAAGGAAGTCTCAAGTCTTTGCACCCAAGTCCTGAGTCAAGCCCCAAGTCCTAAACTTTGAGAGTTATGGTGTAAGCTAAGCATTAGAGAACTACGTTGATAGATACAGGAAATTAATCTAAAGTGGGCCGTCTCGGTTATCGACAGTCTGGTAAAGATATTAATTAAAATGAAAATACTCACCAGTACAAGTACCATTAAGTACAGCATCTGAGTAAAACACTCTCCCACCGTTTTATCTTAATCAAAGCTGAGGTTGAAAATCTGCTTGTGTCAAAATTAAGAGCAAACATGACGAATGAACAACCCAAAACCCTTTTTAGGATGCATGTACACTGCCCTGGTGACAGTGTAGTTTTACAGTGAGTATTAAAGTAGTACCTGTATTGTGTGAAATGTTATTCAGACTGATGACAGAGGCTTCACAGTCGCCTGCTGCTTTCTCCAAACAACACCAACCTCTCTGAGTTAATTGTTGCTCTGCTGAGGCTGTGACCCAGTTCTCTCACTCAGAGCTTCTTCTTCTTCTTCACCAATAAATAAACACAAGTTGTTTTTTGTTTTTTTGGGGTTTTTTTTTACAGTGAGTGGTCTCGGCTTGACTCTGGCAACCAGCCGAGCACATAACCGAGCAATTCTGCAGCAAGAAGCACAAAGAAACAGCTCTGCTATTGAACGGAGCGTATTTGAACAAAAATAAGGCGTCTGCAGTCCCATTCTGCGACTGTGAATGGGAGAAAAAATGTATTGTTCTGCTGGAAATTGTCATGTGGAGATAATATGCTGACATAATAATGATTCACTGTGTTTTTGTGTGTCAGAGACATGCAGCGGAGCAGGGAGGGGGCTGCCAGTACTGAGGGATATCTCATGTTTTTGCATCCTTTGTTTTGTTCTTTGAAGAAGCTGCAAAGAACCACAAAGAAGTCTCAACATCAAGCAGCTTGTGGTTAGATTTCTACAGGCTGCAAACCGATAATTATCAGATAGTTAACGGGCCCGAGGAGCTCCACAAGCTAACATTTAACAATTATGTTTGAACTTCTCTGTGTTATTACCAACATGACACTGAAATATACAATTCACAAGCAGTTAAGCAACAAACATGAGGTGTTACTGGCTTTAAATGATTGTAAAATAATGCAAAACAGCATTGAAACTATCAAATGACACCAAGGTCATTAGAATTATCCATTCGGGGGGTGGGGGGNCACCAATTAACCTAATCCCCAATCTGCATGTTTTTGGACTGTGGGAGGAAGCCGGAGTGCCCAGAGAGAACCCACGCTGACACAGGGAGAACATGCAAACTCCGCACAGAAGGGCTCCCACAACTGGGATCAAACCGGGAACCCTCTTGCTGTGAGGTGACAGTGCTAACCACCATACTACCATGCCACCCCAAGCTAGCATCCATCTAAAGTAAATTAAAAGTTACATATTAAACAATTAGCATGGCTAAGCTATTTGCTATTTAATAAACTGAGCATGAAGCTAACATAACATTAGCAGATCCAAGCTATCAGCCAGCCAAGGCTACATGGTAAACATTTAGCATGGCTAAGCTACATGACACTGACATAAGAAAGCTACCAGCCATCCAAAGTAAAGTAAATATTGCATAATAAACAAGTAGCATATTAAACAATTAGCATGGCTAAGCTATTTACTATTTAATCAGCTGAGCATGAAGTTAACCTAACATTAGCAGATCTAAGCCGTCAGCCATTTAAACCAAAGGTTACATAGTGAGCAATTAGTATGGCTAAGCTACCTGAAACTAACACAACAAAGCTACCAGCTATCCAACTTGAATTTCATATAATAAACAGTTAGCACGGC
This sequence comes from Epinephelus moara, assembly GCF_006386435.1. Taxonomy (NCBI): domain Eukaryota; kingdom Metazoa; phylum Chordata; class Actinopteri; order Perciformes; family Serranidae; genus Epinephelus; species Epinephelus moara. Next base: position 31,794,022 of record NC_065528.1, on the reverse strand, counting down.
TAAGCTACTTGCTATTTAATCAGCTGAGCATGAAGCTAACATGACAAAGCGGCTAGCCATTTAAGTAAAGTGGATGTTACATAATAAACAATTAGCATGGCTAAGCTACTTCCTATGGAACATTAGCTAATTGGGCATGAAGCTGAACATGAAGAGATCCAAGCTATTAACCATCCAAAGCGAAGGTTACATGGTAAGCATTTAGCATGGCTAAGCTACATGAAACTAACATAACAAAGCTACCAGCTATACAAAGTAAAGTGAATGCTACATAATAAACTATTAGCATGGCTAAGCTACTTGCTATTCAATCAGCTGAGTATTAAGCTAAAATAACATTAGCAGATCAATGCTATCAGCCATTCATAGTGAAGTGAAGGCTACATAATAAACAATTAGCACGGCTAAGCTACTTGCTATTTAACCAGCTGAATGTAAATAACATTATTGAGGCTAAGCTACAAGCAACATCAAAGCTACTTAAACCTCCATCTCTACTGTTTGTTTCACTCGTTTTATGAGCAGGAGATTTACTTCTTTGAAGAAATGACAAACAAAAAAAAAAGGCTTTCATTCACTGGTTAAGATCCACAGCAGCTAGCTAAACCTGTTAACGGCCAAACTTATCAATACACACAGTGATTGATCAGCAGTTAACAATGCTATATGTGCTAACTTACATGTTGCCAGCACAAATCTTCAAAGACCGTTCAGTCTGTCTAGCATGCAAAACAAAAACATGTTTGCACTTTCACAACAAAACATGTACCTTTATGATTCTGCAGCTGCTTACCTTGTTTTATCCCCTCAGCCTCTACCTGCAGTGTCGGCCATGTTTGTTACCACCTGTTTAAAACCCCACCCTCTTCTTCTTCCTCTTTAAAGCCACGCCCTTTAGATTTTAATTAAAGGAATACTTCACCCGTGCCTCCAAAGAATATAAAAAAAGAGATTTGTGATGAATTGAAGTAAAAGGAGTCAGCTTCAACAACAGAACAGCAAAAGTAGGCTATATCAAAACATCTCCTTTGTTTTTAAAACTGAACTAAAAGTTAATCTGACCTTTGCTCTCTTCAAAGTCAGACTCCATTGACTGAAACAGTAATTTTACCTCGCTGAACACAGGAACTCCTGCTCTACCACTGCCATGATCAGTCAGTTTGTCTGTGTCATTGTGTGACATTGGTGTTTTAAAGGGTTAGTTCAAAACTCATTTATTTTAACACATTGGTCCAAAATCTCCTATGGGTGTTGAAATGGGTTGAGATCTGGTGACTCCAAAGGTCTTATGATTCACATATTTTCATACTCATTCAGTGACCCCTCATGCCCTATAAATGGGTAGTCCATTCTCACTCCCAGCTCGTCAAATACCGCTGCTTTGTCTGTGATGTCAGCGTCAGACATCGACGCACAGAGGCACCTTTTGCAGCTGTATGATATGCATGGGCATGTCAGTTAAAGAAGCAGCGGGCAACAACTTAACTTGTCAAATACCAGCATTCTGTAATGGGCAACTACTGTAATATAAAGAGCAAGAATGTCCGTATAGGGTGGAGCGGTGGTGGATGGGTCAAACCAACTCTGGACTTTTCACCCAGGAACCCACTGTTTGCTTCCCTTGTGATGTTGTTTTTTTCCTAAACCTAACACATGCTTTTGTTAACTGAAAAAACTTGCAGGAAAAGAGTTAATAATAACATCAAACAGTCAGTACGTTTACATGACACTTGAAAAAAAACGAATTATTGCCTTAATCCGACTATAACTGGACAACTGAAGTGCATGTAAACGCGTTAATCCGACTAATATCGGAGTTTTCCAACTCCGATTAAGACACCCAGATAATGCGATTGGAATTCGATTTTCTCCAGCATGTGTACGCCGTAATCGGAGTTAAACTAGACAATGCATGTGCGCATGCTCCGTACCCCCCCGCGCTGGCGTATGACCCCGGAACAGACAAGACATGCTATTGTTGTAGCCCTCCAACAGCATACGGCGTTCTTGTCTGCCTCTCGAAGTCACCATGACCACGAGGGATAGCGTGCACATTATCTGCACAATCAGTAACGTGTACATTACGTACGAGATGAACAAAGCTGTACGATTATCCATCTTGCTGTTGTTTGAAAATGCAGGTCTGCCGCCTGACTCCAGTTGTTTATTATTAAGTGACGTAATAGGTCAACCGGAAAG
>NC_065528.1:31789453-31791814 GCF_006386435.1 Epinephelus moara | reverse complement strand
ACAATCAGTAACGCGTACATTACGTACGAGATGAACAAAGCTGTACGATTATCCATCTTGCTGCCGGTCTGCCGCCTGACTCCAGTTGTTTATTATTAAGTGACGTAATAGGTCAACCGGAAAGGGGGCCGTATTAACCCGCTGAAACAACGCATATCGCCACCTAGTGTTGAGGAGGAGGACACGTTCCTGTCAGTAATTCGATTTTCTCAGTTGCATGTAAACTGGGACAAGGACAGAAGTCCGATTAGACGACAAAATCGAATTTTGAGCATAGCTCGATTAAGCTGTGCATGTAAACGTACTGAGTGACAAGAGTACGCAATCGCAGAGTTTTCCAGGGGAACAAATGTTTTTCGCCGTTTGGATTTGACAAACAACCACAAGGAGACAAAAATGACCACAAAGTGACACAAAACAACCACATGGAGACACAAGATGACTTTGGCACTTTATTTATTAACTGGCTCCCTGGTGTTTTGTTACGCTGATTGACTGAAGTATTTTGTTTGTCAAGGTGAGTCCCGGCGGCATCAAGTCCAGACTGATACAGAGAGCGATACAGAGAGCGGAAGGCGGCACAATGAGTACTTTCACTTTGAATACTTTAAGTATATTTACTACTAAACTTACACCTTGCTAGTACCAGGTTGGACCCCCTGTTGCCTTCAGAACTGCCTTAATTCTTCGTGGCATAGATTCAACAAGATGCTGGAAGCATTCCTCAGAGAGTTACTTGCAGTATTTCTAAAGTGTGTTATTGCGTCTTTTTCTTTAGAAAATGATCTGAGTGCTTCTTCCAGCACTGAAAATTAAGCACTGTTTATTGTTCGGCGTGTTTGTTGTTGTGTTACGTGCTGTTAGCAGTGTAATAATGACACACTGACAGCTTTAAATTCCCTCAAAATGTCACAAAAACCCTTTTTTCTAATCCACACTCTGGTGATGCAGCTCTTGTTCTAAGTTTGAGGATTTAATAGGAATGAATTATTAATCAGTATAATTCAATCATCTCAGTCTGATTGTTCTAAACTCCCTTTAGTGTTTGCCAAGCCACTTCATATTAAACCAAACAGACAGTTTGTAATCAGGCGGCTTTAAAGAGTCTGACGGGCGAATTCATTTATCAGATGGATATTTCCCCAGGTGGAGGATCAGCTTCACAGGCTGTTATGAGCTCTGATCCAGAGCAGCGGGGAGGAAGAACTCCCCAAAAAACATCAGACGGCGTGCTGTTAATGCTACACGCTGCAGCGCAACATCAAACACAGCTCATATAGCTGCTGCATCTCAGGTACACACGACTGATGAACAACGACAGGCTGAAATATTCATTCATTTATTCTTTCTCTCTCTGCAGGGTCAGTAGGTTGGAGGGTATCCCAGCATGCACCCACACACCTCCAACATTAGTCACAAGGAACCACCCGCTGAGATCTACGGCCTGTTCTCACACGTTTATGGATTCATTTCACTCATAACGAACAGAAACACAGACATGCTTGAACCTGCAGAGACGCTCAGTGTTGTCTGTAAAACCTCTCGCCTCAGAAACAAAATCAAACTTTTATACTTATAAGATATTTATATTTTAAAGAAGAGCTGCAGGGCACAGCAGCTCAATGTTGAATTTAAATGTTGAGGCGTAAAACTTTAGGTTTAACCTTAAAGTGAGAATTACAAGTGGACACAGTGTACAGATTTGGGCTATTTTAAAGAATATATAACTCTCTTAACATACACTGCGCTTATAGCTGCTGGACAGACACCACTGACTCTTAAATGTACACACAGTATCAGATCTGAGTGCTGTATTTTTGTTTTTAGTTTAATCTAATGGATAGTTAGTAGTCAGTGTTGGTTAATTAGGATGGGGGCGCTGTGGTGTCTGTGGTTTTATAAATTAATAAAATCAACCTTGAACCTGGAGATATATGAAAGATAAAAAATAAGCCAAAATGTAACAGAGAACAAACTGTAAGCACGGGCGGATTATGAGACAATGGGCCCCTGGGCATAGATATGCAAAAGGCCCCACCACCTGTGAGTGGGACACACAGACTTTGTGGTGGTTTTGTGTGGTGTTGCAGTCATCTTGTGTCTCTTTGAGGTCATTTTGTGTCTCCATATGGTTTTGTGTCTCTTTGTGGTCATTTGTGTCGTTTTGTAGTACTTTTTGTGTCTCTTTGTAGTCCTTTTGCGTCTCTTTGTGGTTGTTTTGTTCCTCTTTGTGGTTGTTTCATTTCTCTGTGTGGTCCTTTTGTGTCTCTTTGTGGTTGTTTTGTTCCTCTTTGTGGTCGTTTCATTTCTCTGTGTGGTCCTTTTGTGTCTCTTTGTGGTTGTTTTGTTCCTCTTTGTGGT
>NC_065528.1:31766039-31785042 GCF_006386435.1 Epinephelus moara | reverse complement strand
GTTGTTTTGTTTCTCTTTGTGGTCCTTTTGTGTTTCTTTGCGGTTGTTTTGTTTCTCTTTGTGGTCCTTTTGTGTCTCCGTGCAGTTGTTTTGTTTCTCTTTGTGGTCATTTTGTGTCTCTTTGTGGTTGTTTTGTGTCTCTTTGTAGTCATTTTGTGTCTTCTTGCCGTTGGTTTGTATTTCCTGGTCGTCCTTTTATGTCTCTTTGCGGTTCTTTTGTGTCTCTTTTCAGTTGTTGTGTGTGTGTGTCTCTTTGTGGTCTTTTTGTGTCGCTTTGTACTCATTCTGTGTCTCCTTGTGCTTGTTTTGTGACTCCTGGTGGTCCTTTTGTGTTGCTTTGTAATTATTTTCTGTCTCTTTGTGGTCGCTTTCTGTTGCTTTGCAGTCATTATGTATGTCTTTGTTGTCATTATGTGTCCTTCTAGTTGTTTCATGTCGCTTTGTAGTCATTATGTGTCTCTTTGAGATTGTTTTGTGTTTCTATAAATTCATCATGTGTCTCTTAAACGTAATTTTGTGTCATTTGTTGTTGTTGTTTTAGTTGGGCGTGTCTCCTTGCAGTCGTTTTTTGTCTCATTTGGGTTGTTTTGTGTGGTTTTGTTGTCGTGCATCTTTTTGTGTTTTTGTGTCTCTATGAGATAATTTTGTGTCTCTCGAAGTAAATTTGTGTCTTTGTTGGTCATTTTGTGTTTCCCTGCAGATGTTTTTTTGTTTCCTTGTAGTAATTTTGTGTCTCCTTGTGTGTGTTTTTTGCCTGTTTTTGAAGTTATTTTGTGTCTCCTTGCAGTTTCTTTGCATGTCTTTCTCTTTGTGGTCATTTTGAGCCTCTTCCTGGTCAGTATGTGTTAATCTGAGAGAGGTTTTACAGGTGAAAGCCAGGACAGCCCCTGAGCCTGTTCAATAATCCATCATGACTCTGAGGCAAAAACCAAACAAAAATTGTTCAGTTGTTAAAGATGTTGCTTTGAAATTTGAGGTTCTACTCAACTTTCTACTTTATACAGATTAAATCTATATTTTTCAGTTATACTGGGACTTTGGAACATTGGTCATTTGTGACTTTTATAGTTTAAATCTGTTGTTTGATGGACTGACAGGAGAGTTAATGGGAAAATGAGTAAGCTTTTGAATTATAGATGGTAGATTTGTCCTTTGTTGTTCCCTTTAGTACCGCTGTCAGCCACTAGAAGGCATTAGGCTGTTCTCCTCCCAGTACATGAAACCTCCACAAAGAGGTCCAGTTTAAATTTCAGCTGTTTTTAATCAGAAACAGAAAAGAAAGGAGATTTTAAAAAATGTCCTCTCACCTTTCCTTAAATGGATACAACATTTTGGATCATTAAGAACATCAGTTCTGCTTCCTTTTAATTTGTCACTGAACTAATTGCTGTCCACATAGCCAGTCAATTAATTCAACCTAATTATAGCTCCATTTGCAAAAGACTAATTGACACGTAGATCTGTCTGCCGAACGGGCAATTAGAGACGAGACGCATGAAATAAAATGACGGCATGATCTTAATGATTTAATCAAATATAATAATTAATTAGAGGCAGCAGTCTGAGGGAAGGTCTGCAGCTATGAGACGAGATTATTACCAGAGGTGCTCCTCTTTTATTCAGAGAATTCATAAAGTGGAGATGAATGGATGAATGTACAGTTTGACTGTACTGTATTCTGAAAATAAAGCAAGTGAATAATTGAAAGGATTCCTATATCAACTAATCCATTACCTGGTGAATGAATGAATGAATGAATGAATGAATGAATCAATCAATCAATCAATCAATCAATCAATCAATCAATCAATCAATCAATCAATCAATCAATCATTATGAAAATAGATTAACTGATGAATGAATGAACAGATAAGCAAATGGCAAAAAGACTGATTTGTAGGTGAGTGGATGAATGGATTAATACAAATGATAAACTGACCTCACTCGATGGGTATACAAATGAATGAATGAATGATAAAGAAAGACGATGAATAAACTAACTAATGAATGAAAAAAAGAAAGAAAATGAATTGGGTTATTAAACTGAATTGAATGACTGAATTTAATTAATGGGTGAATGGACAAGTGAGCCAACAGGTGATCTAATTCATGAATGAACTAATAATGTAGGCAATGAATGAATAAAAGGATTTATGAATAGTGCTAATAATAAATTGGTAATTAATAGTAATAACATTTCCTTGGTGAATGAATGAATGTGTGAATTAATGAATGTATGAATGAAGCAAGGAAGAAAGACAACGGATAAACTAATGAATGAATAAGTGAATAAATAAAGTACTTAGTATATTAAATTACTAATTGAGTGAATGAATACATTAATTAATGAGTTAATGGACAAACAGATGAAACTAATGAATGGATAAACCAATAAGAGTATAAATGGATGAAAGGACTGATAAACAGTTGTGATAATAAATTGGTCATTAATAGTAGCCGTAATTACTTGAATGAATGAGTGAATGAGTGAATGAATGAATGAATGAATGAGCATATAGGAAGATGAGTGAAATAATGAATACATTAATGAATATACATGTGTATAATAAACAAAAAAGCATATGAATGGATGCATGTGTGAATACATTAAATAAATAAATGAGTGAAGGAATCAAAATATGGAATAAATAAACCAGTACATGAATGAATGAATGAATGAATGAATGAATGAGTATATGGTTTAAACAAATAAGAGAATGAAGTGATGCATGTGTGAATACACACATGAAAATAAATAAATGAATGAATGAGCGAAGGAATCAAAATATGAAATAACTACACCAGTACATGAATGAATGAATGAATGAATGAATGAATGAATGAATGAATGAGTATATGGTTTAAACAAATAAGCAGATGAAGTGATGCATGTGTGAATATATGCATAAAAATAAATAAATGAATGAATGAGCGAAGGAATCAAAATATGAAATAACTACACCAGTACATACACGAATGTATGAATGAATGAATATATGGTATAAACAAATAAGCAGATGAAGTGATGCATGTGTGAATACATACATGAAATAGATAAAGAAATGAGTTAAGTAATGAATAAACAAATGAGCAAATGAATGAGTGAATATGAAGATCTATGAATATGAAGAAGTGAAGAATGTTAAGATGAAGATTTCATATTAATCTTAGACTCTGTAATTCTCAGTCACAGTGACTTCATGTGTTCATCGTGGCTCTCCGTTAGCTTTCCCTCGTCCCACCTCATTTGTAATAATCGCTGATGTTCAACATCGTTTCACAACCGCTGATCAACACGTTATCAGCTCTCTCAGAGGAGACGCCGGCTTTGATTCCGCTCACAGCTCTGAAGTTTGGTCCCATACAAACCGACCCCGCTGAGCTCCGAAGGGCCCGGACCGACTCGCTCTGATCCCCGCCGGCTGCTCCAGACTTCAGGGGACCCCTGCTGAGACGGGGGGCCTCCACACTGAGCTGAGAGGTCCTCCATCTTATCAACACACTGTAATTCACTCTGCACAGCAGGAAGGAGCTGCCTCTGTTAGACCAGCAGGATCTGAAGACGATGGTAGATACTCAGCCTGGTGAAGGGAAAACCTGCTCAGGAATCGTTCACATGTCACAATTAACATTTAGAGATACAGATTTTCAGATACAGCAAATAATAGATTTACTGACGAGTCTATAAAATGTTAAACAGTACAAAACTAAAACATATTCAGATACTGAGACATAAGATACAGGAAAACAGCAAGTATTTACAGTAGAGCTACAAAAAGTGAACAAATGGGTTTTGTTTTTTTGTAGTTGATGTAAAAGAGATGCATTTTGAATTTAATTGGAAGCCCGTTAGAAAATGTTGGCATTGTACGTTGTTTCTGCATACCATGAATACTTTACATTTACATTTCATTCATATCATATCTGCATTTCTAAAGTGGTGTTGCCTAAAATATGAGCTGACTTTGTCATCTGGAGGTGGAGAGGATGGTGGATGGCATGACATCTGTGCGAGATGCCTGCCAAGCTGCAGGCCACTGTTTTAGACCAGCAAACCACAACACTGGCTGTATTTTAGTCATTGTTGTCTTTCCTGCATTTTTTTTTTAGTTGTAATGATGACAAATTTTGTAATGTTACCTTTGTTAAATGTTGCTGTTGTCCCTGTCTTTATATGAGTAGAGGAAAAGCCTGCTAGCTGCTAGGCTAATTTATACAATGTAAAATGCCATAGGCTCGTGCTAATAACGTTAGCATGCTGTATTTGTGGGGAAATTTATAGCGAAGCTGATTTGTGTACTTGTGTTTGAAATGGTCTCTATTAAGCCATGTTTAATGTGTGTTTAATGCATGTTTAATGTGTGTTTAATGTGTGTTTAATGTGTGTTTAATGCGTGTTTAATGTGTGTTTAATGTGTGTTTTGAATCAACTAAACTTTACAGCACTTCACAGAAACCCCACTGCCAACTAGTGTTATGGAGGTGTAACTGCAGAGTGACACATACACACCATCGCACAAGTATAAATGTTCACAACGGCGTAGGCCACATATGTAGAGCTGACGGACAAGTCAAGTAAACGCTGCATAAGTCACAGTGAGGTTGCCAGTTTTAGCACCAGTGTGTCGGTGCAGAAATCAAAATGAGTGCCTGTGCTCACTGAACATGAAACATCAATGAGCCTTACAGGTGATGGTACATATATTTTTTAACTTTGGACAGAGCTATGCTAGTTGTTTCACCCTGCTTACACTCTTTATGCTAAGCTAAGCTAACCACAGCATGACTCCAGAGTGCAAATAAGAATATTTCCCAAAATGCCGGACTCTTTTCTTTAACTTTTGGAATATTTTATAAACGATTATTTAAGAAATGATAAGTCTCTCTGTATTTCACACCACTGTGTATTGTGTTCAGTTCTCTTAAAGAAGCTCCGATCACTCTGAATTGTTTTTAGCATGTCGATAACAACATCTTGCTCCCTTTTGTTTTGGAACTAAACTCAAAATATCAGAAAAGAAAAAGCAGGATTTGGTGTCAGCCTTCTCTAAAACGCTCCCATCAGTCAGTGTGATGTGTTTAAAGAACCCCTGCCTCTCTCAGCCTCACATGTTGGCCGGCCTGTTCCTTCTACATTATACAGGTTTTTCTCTTTTTTCTGCTGCCAAGTCTTTCCATTTTCTCCTCGCCAGCTGGTCAAGGGTCTCCTGCTGCCGCCAGGGCCCACAGCTCACTTCCTACTTTCTCCAGCACCTGTTCCTATTTGGCAAGGCCGACCGGGATCCTGAAAGCTTGGAGACGAGCCATCTGCTGCCCAGCTCTGCACCATTTTACCCCCCGATCCCTCGAGTCTCTGCATGCATCCTGATTTTTCTTTTTTTCTTTCTGAAACACACAGCACTGCTGAAAGATGGAGTAAAAGCTGAAATGGATTGACCGGCAAATCAAAAAAACACCATTTAACTGAAGGGACAGGCTGTGAGAACACAGGTTATATCAAAGTAGAACTCATTTACAGGTGGAGCGACTGATAACTGTCACTTTACATCTCAAACCATCAGTTATTCTGACCTCGTCGTAGCGACATTTTATTTCAAATGTCTAATTCTAATAGACATTATTTATTCCATTAATGATGTTATCAAGATTGTAAAGTTGAGGGTTACATTTGAATTAATTAATAATGTTAGTCCTTAAAGATGCAAGATTTTATTAGTAAGCTACCTAATGTGTGATTTACAAACATTAAAAACAACATTTTGCCTACTGAGAATGATGTTAAAATTAAGCCATTTTTGTTATCATCATATCAAAATAACTTTCAGGAGTTTAGATGAAAAATTTGATACTTTTCATTCTGCATTTAAGGATCAGTTTCCCCCCCAGCCCAATTTTCTCTTCAAGAAGCAAAGTAACTAGTAACTATCAAACAAGTACCCCAAAATTGTAGCCTATTTAAGTAAGTATAATTACTTACATCTCCATCTCTACCTCGGTCATATAGAGCCTCATGCAATTAACCTTTCGCTAAGCCCCGCCCCTTTGTGATGTCCAACAAGCTGTCGCAGTAAACATGGAGTCCACACTGTAACTAACTGCACTCCCTGAAGAAATATTATCATATTTTTGGACGAATGAAACAGTGATGTCAGAGAGAAGCAGACAGAGGGGTCTACAGTCTGTGTTTGAAGGATATATCCAGGATGTCAAACTGACTCAGCAGCAACAACAGGTTAAAAAGACAAAGATAGTTAGAAGCTAAAGCCGAACTATAGGCTACAGATCACAGTGTAAAAGTGAACCACCACATCACTGCTGATCGCCACACAAGACAATGAATATAAAGGGAAACTTTGCTGATATTGAACCAGCTGTGTGGCATCACAGTGTGTGCAGATGAAGAGTGTTTGGCTGCCAGAACCAGATCTCCAGGGGAAGTCCCAACAACTCACCCTAACCCCTAACCCTACCCCTCTCTGTACGTCCGACAGGACAACAGAAAATTTGTTTGAAAAGACATCTTCATTCCCCTAACCTAACCCTAGAGGTGGTTGTGGTGAAAATCCCAGTAAATACTCAGACCAGCCCGTCTGGCACCAACAACCATGCCAACCAACTTCAGCAGCTCGTCTTCAACATGTCTACACGATTAAATGCACTGAGTTGCTGCCACGTGATTGGCTGATTAGCTATTTGTGTTAATGAGCAGTTGAACAGGTGTACCTAATAAAGTGGCTGGTAAGGGTATATTTATACATATATATTTACACACACACACACACACACACACACACACACACATAGACGGCTGGCCAATAGAGGGTGATAGGGCGCCGCCCCACCTTGAGCCACAAAAGAAAAGAAAGATGATGATAATAAATGTATGATTATCATCATCATTATTGTCATATATACACACAATATATTAATTATTCTGATAATTTTCACTTGAAACAGCTCGTCCTGCCTCTGAATATCCAATCAGCCGCAGTGTGAAGTCGCGTTCTGACCATTTGGGGCGATATCAGCCTGGATGGAAATCACCCCGATTCACTCTCATAGACATTCATGTAAAAGTCCTCAAACTTCCTAAATGCAGGCAATGCAATGCAATCTCATATACAAACATAACTTTACTCCACACGCAGTCCCAATATGGAACAATAGAATAATAGAAGAAGCATATTAATCAAGAGAAAATCCTTCTTTTACAATGAATGGATGGAGAAAGGAATCTGGTCGATTATACATTTATTAGATAACTGTGGCAATGTATTAACATATGACGGTTTCATTGGAAAATACAATCTTGTCTGTACTAATAGGCAATACAGCACTGTGATTAAGGCAATCCCACAAGCAATTATTCTTTTAATCAAAGGCATACTAACCTATTCGGTGGTTATTCCACAAGAGCCTTCGTTAGTTACAGATGGTTGCAACTTTTTAGATAAAAAATGCAATAATAAAATTTTAAGGAATACTCTCACTTCAATTTGTTTCCCATCACCGCTGAAAAGAAAATATCTGCAAAAATACACAAAAAATGTTATAACTAAAATAAGATCCAGCTACCTTTCCTTTCCAATTCCACCAAAGGTGAAAAAGGTTCATTTTAAGATTCTGAATGAGGTTTATCTGTCGAATGAGTTTCTACATCTAAGGTTTAACTTGGATCTGAATAGTTGTACTTTCTGTAACTCTGACATTGAAACCACAGATCACCTTTTTTTCTCTTGTGAATTAACTATTGGGACGCCTTTCAAGATTGGATAACCTGTCAAAATGTTCCAATTTTAACATATGAAAACATAATGTTTGGCATTCAAATGGAGGACAAAAAAACAGAATTTGGGAATAACAATTTAATTCTTTTGGCCAAATATTTCATACATAAATGCAGATTTTTAAAAACTACCCCTACATTTAATGCATATCTAAATGAGATAATATTATATAAAAGATATATAAAATGTTGTAAAATGAAAAAAGCCCTACACATTTATGAATATTTATGTAATTCCTGACTGACCACTTGTGTTGTTTTATTTGGTTATTTTATTTTGATTAGCGGGTTATTTATTTTCTTATGTCTGTCTTATTTAATTGTATCTATGTTCATATACTTCTGATATTGCTGCTCAGTTGTCAGTCCTAAGTAATTATTCACTCTGTATAAAACTGCCTTTTTGTATTGTATTATAAAAATGTTCAATAATGAAAAACAAACAACAAAAAACAAACAAACAAACAAAAAAACCCCCAGGCTCTTCCCCGTACGTGAAGAGCCTGGTGACGCGAGGCTAGGATACAATGTAGGCCTAATAACATGTTTTGTGATTGGCTGCTAATATGCCCATTTTACCTGATGTCCCATAACTTCTCCCCAGACATACAGTATTTCTGTACATTTGATAATAAAGTGGAATAAAAAGCCAAGCTGTTATGGACTACAACTCCCATAGAAAAAGCAACGCCGACTCTCCTGCGCATGACCAAGAAGGTGGGGCGCGCGAACCCATGCGGATATTGCTATGTAAAATGGCGGCGTGAGACTCGTTCAAAACACAGAGGTCTTTACCGGAGACGCTGGTGAGCTAACATCTCTGAAACCGTCTGCGTTACGTGGAGCCGTCCGTGAATCACTCAGAGGAAGAGGTTGGAATTTACATTCCAGAAAAGGTGACTTTAAATTCAGTAAAATAATAATTAAAACCAGCCTGTGTGAGGAGCTAACGTTAGCATCCAGGCGGTATTTAACATGATGTTAGCTGCTAATGTGTGCGGCCCGGTTAGCTTTAACGCCGCTAGCTTACCGGTTAGCACCCTGAGGTGGATGGTAGACACCGGGATGAAGTTATTAGAAGGCTTGTCTGTGCCTGGACAGTTAATAGTTAATTATTTTACCTGGTTAACCGTTAATCTGACTGAACCGTTATTCATCGGATCATATAAAGTATATAATGTGATAGCCTGGATGAAGAGCTAACCAAGTGATGCTAGGTAACTGTTACCTAACTTAAACTCTGTGTGGTGTCAGTGTGAAGTGTTCAGGGAGTTGATTGGAAATAAAATTATCTATGGCAGAGTCGTTAATTCTCAAACTTTGTATTTGATGTCATAACTAATGTTCCTGTGTGATGACTGTAAACCGGGTTTATACATAAATGTCCAAAATGTTGAGGTCTTAGTTCATTAAATGTGAATATATGCTGGTTTAATAGACTTCTGTGCTTGTAAACTGAATATATTTCAGTTTTGAATTGTTGATTGTATGAAACAAGACCTCTAAATGCGTCACATTGGTCTCTGGAAACTTAATACACCAGTTTCATTTATGACTATTGAGTAAAGCAGTTAATTGACAGAGAAACTGACAGAGTAACCACATAACATAAATCACAAAACAAATCATTGCCCTTTTACAGACTGCTTTACTACCTGTTTACATCTGTCTTAATATTGCTTGTTCTTACAATATCATACATTAATTATTCCATTACTGTTTACATTTGTTTATCCACTTTGTAATTACTGTACATCTGACCACAAATATGTGTCTGTTTTAAACATGTGATAATTTATCCCAATATTTTAACTACTGCGCTACTCATGTCTTAGATTATCAAGTTCTTTTTATACATGTTTAACGAGTAAATCCTGAGTAAAGCCTGAAATCTGAGATCCAGGAAGGACTGCTTCTCTGTAACTGTGGACATGACTACCTTGAAAGTGAATTAAAAGCCTGAAACTTGGGCTGTGTGAACTTTTGACAGCACCGTTTTACACCATTTTCTTTAAAGAACAAAGAGTGAGAAAATAAGAAAGAAAATATTCAGACAGATAAAGCAGCCAAGAAACATAAATCACAAAAACAACAAAAAGCCATAGATAAGAAATAAAGGAAAATAGAATACTGTCTGCCCAGTAACTAATAGACTATATATTAGTAGTAGAAGTAATTTACACTTTAATAATGAAAGTAATCAAAGCCTTACAACTACAAACATCCTGCCGATGTGTTGTACGAATATTCTGGAGGGATACCATCAGTACATTTACCGTACAATGTACTTGAGCAGAGTCTTGAGATACTTGTGCTTTACTAGAGTATTTAGCAGGTACAATATTCCACTCATAAATGTAGAGAAGTAGACGTATAAAGTCTGTGTCATTGTTTTAACGCTCTTTGTTCGGCTTATTTTGTGAACATCTGGTTTGTTCAGTCCGGTATGACCCAGCCGATGAACTACTTAGATAAGATGGTGGCCCGCTAACCGTGTTACTGTTCTCTTTCTGTGTCACAGAGCAGGTGGGATGGCGAAGAGGATCGCTGATAAAGAGCTAACGGACAGGAACTGGGATCAGGAGGAGGAGGGAGAGGAGGTGAGTCGCAAATATACACAGAAACATTTAACTTAAATTCAGACTAAAGCAGTGTGGACACAGATTTTTGGTGTTGGTAGCTTGAGAGAATTAAGATAATCTGGGGAAAGGAGCTATGACCAGTTATTAGTAATTTATTTCGGCTTTACATTTAAAGACGACATCGACAATTGATAAATAATGATATGTTGTAAATTTGTATTTAGCCTAAATTTGCATTTTCCTGATCTAGAAAGACGTATTGCAGGTGTTATAGCATCTCCAAATCCCCAAATTTTCCCCAGAGTTTACATCTTTTTTATTTTGAAACTCAATAAAAACTGATGATTTAAAACCTTGAATACAAAGACATCTGTGTTTAGATGTTTGATTGGTCAGATTTAGGACGATGGTGATGCATTAACCTGTAAATCTGATGTGTCCTTCCTCAGGCCGGAACGTTTTCAGTTGCAAGTGAGGATGTGTTGAAGAACCGGGCGATTAAGAAGGCCAAGCGCAGAAATATTGGAGCAGAGGTAAAACCATCAATGAGTTTCACAGAGTTTCACATCACATTGTGAAACAGAGATTGAGTAAAGACTCGACGACATAGATTCCTCTTTTGTCTCAGCTTTCATCAGTAACCCCACACAGTGTTTTGCTGCTTTCTAAATGTCCTCTCTTGTCTCAGGCCGAGGGAAGTGGAACCTTCAAAGGTTTTAAAGGGTTTTCTTTGACCACGCCGGCAGCGAGCGGAGGCTCAGCTCCAACAGCGTTTTCTGGTTTTGGGAACGGAGGAGGCTTTAAGGGCCTGAGCGGTCTGACCAACGGAAACAGCATCACCCCTTCATTTGGAGGTTTCTCATCTCCTGCAGCATCCACTGCTACACCTGGTGAGGAGACAACTGTTGGCCTTTGATATGAATTCACTGACTGATATTTAACAGACAGAAAGTTCAGCCTATTTCCCACTGCACAAAAAAACTGCCGACTTTTTATTGCAGTGGGAAAGGTGGGTTTACCTCTGTATAAAAAAACCCGTGTTTACACTAATTTTGGTGGACAAGGGGTATTGGAGGTGTGTTCTGCCTGTATCACCAGTTTGATCGTTATTAGCCATGAGGGAGGTTCTTTCTGCTGCTCAAACAGGCAGAACAACCACAGCAGGTCTGTTTAGCTGCAGCGACTGTGACCATGACTCACTGAAATCACATTATATGTGACTGACAAAGAGAGAACTCTGTGGTGGACATGGACTGCAGTGACTAACCAGCAGAGGAGAGCAAGACTAATAAAGTGTGTGTGTGTGTGTGTGTGTGTGTGTGTGTATAGAGTTCTGATTTCTGTCTGACTGTGGGGATCAGGTGGAGCATGATGTGGTCAGAGTGTAGCAGAGCAGAGGTTTAGGAGCAATCGTTGGACATGTAAACAGCGCATATTGAATGTGCGTGTCAATTAAGGTTTTTAACCGCAGTTTGCAACATACAGCGTCTTGTCTGTTTACAGTCAGCTCTGTGCGTGTCACAAACCAACTAGCCAAGAGTCTAGAATTCTGGGTCAGAGATGCACACCCTAAACAAAAATTAGACATTTCTGGTGTTTGAAACATCATGAAAGACTTGGATTAGGCCTGCCGCGATATGCGATAAGTCGGTTAATTGCACGGTAAATTAAAAGGGATTGATTGCCATATTCCTGCGTGTTTGTTTTCCTCGTCTCTCTCCACCAAAGAGACTGGACGACAAGAGCATTCACTGCTGTGCATCATCTGGCAGCCAGGTGAGTTGGTTCATTAGCGTAATGAACGGAGGGAAAGCTCTTGTCATCGAGTGTCTTTGTCTCTGTGGGGGAGGCGGGGCTATGGGCCACACACACACAGTGCGATCTTCATGAGGGGGAGACGAGGCGGAGAAAAAAACACGGAGTTGAGCGTCAGAGAAAGACAGGGAACTTGTTCCTAAACCAAACACCACGGACCCTGTGTGGGAGTGTTCTGGATTTAAACCAAATGACAGAGGGCAGCCCAGTAATTTGGACGAGCCGTTGTGCCGGGTTTGTTCTAAAACCATCTCAACAAAAAGAGCGAATACGACCAACTTAACTGCACACCTGAGAGTGAGAGACTGACAGTCTATTTTTTTGTATTTATAAAGGTCTTTATTTATTTATTTCGGATATTTAAATTTTCTTTTTTGCATTCCTAAATATTTTGTTAAATAAATGTTTATTTCTCTTTAAAAGGGTGCACTTGCATCATTATGCCTTTATTATCATTATATAAGTTTAAAAAATGGTCTAAAAACAGCAGAAATACAACAATTACAATAATAAAAATGGTCTTAAAAGCACAATATTACGCAATATTATCACAATAATTTCTGACGCAATTAATCGCCCAGCAAAATTTGTTATTGTGACAGGCCTAACTTGGATATCAATATGTTTTTGGATACGCACAAATATCACAGCACTGACCTTTTTAAGAAGTTGAAGGAATGAAAGAGAGGCTGTGTTCGCCACCAGTAGGAAACTCCTACCAAAATAGGAAATCCTATTTTTTGAAAAGAAGCAAAATGCCAAGCCGATTCAGCTTTTCCACTTTTCTGTATTTTGACGTGATAAACGATATGATAGGGCACATTAATCGGAGTCTGCACGGCTGCAGTATTAGTGGAATATTCGTTTCATTAGCCATGTAAACAGCTTGGTAGGAGTATTATCTTTTCCTGAAGAAGAGCAAAAACCGTAATATTTTGTGTATGTGAAGTTAGTCAATAATCCAAAGTACTTTCAGATCCGGTTATTTGATAAACTGCCTGTATTTGAGGGGGTCATGGCGGTATATGATGGTATGAGTGTGTGCCCCCCCCCAGTCGATGAGTCCACTACTTTCTGCAAGCTCTTTTAGGTTTTCAAACTAATAAATACACAGTAGGAACTCACAGAATTTTAAGAAAAGTAATATTATCACATCTGTTTTCCTTATTAACAGAGAAATACAACTGTACATCTTTTCAATTCTCGTTTCTCTCAGTCATGGAACTGAGAGTGGCGTAATTGCGTTGTCGTTATCTCACTTCATTCAAACTCTACTCATCCAGTTAGTTAGTCCACTGTCCCAACAATCAAAAACGATCAAAATTAACCTTAATTTGCGTAGATGCAGATAATTATGCCGTTTTCTCCAACGTCTCTCTCAGTCGTTGCTGTTTGCGGTCCTGTGCACCAGATGGGCGTCAAAAAAATGAGAGGTTTCACTACGCACACGCGCTGCTCATGCAACCAATGTGACCCAGCGTTACTCCTCCACCACTGTGTGTCACTGTGTCTTGCTGCCTGTTTCACAGTAGAGACCACAGACTGACCTCTGGTGGAGCGTGCTGTGTGTGCACACAATGAGTTTAATAAAAAGAGAAGCACCTGTATTTATGACCGCATTTCTGAATACCCTGGTGATACCGCCCAAGCCTGGTCATGGCTTAGTTTACCTTTTGTTAAGTCCCCGAGAACAATATCTAACAAGCTCAGGTTTGTTGTTTTATTAAGGTGAGGCCACGTTTAGGTTTAAGGAAAAGTGGGAAATAAATCCACAGGTATTGTTTCCCTGTTGTTCATACAGGTACTGCAGATTAACACTGAATTAACAAAAGAAAACAATGTGCACCAACACATCAGCGCCATCTTGGCAAGTTTTTTTTTTTTACAGTGAAAACAGTATTTTAGCATAAATAATAATAATTAATAATGATATAAAATAAAATCTTTGTTTAGGTATAAATGAAGTCACTGTTTAGAACTACTTAATTTTAAAAAGTAAAAACGTTTTTTGATAGAAAATGCCTGTCTGCAGTTTTTCTGGTGTATAAAAAATAAATAATGTTATGTTAAATAAATAAAGGTCAAATTATACACATATATATATATATATATTTAAAAAAAGAAAGAAAAAAGATAAAGATGTATTTTGTGCTCATTTTTTTTAAAGTTTTTATTATAATTCTCATCACAAGTGTCAGTTTTTTGAGGACTAAAAAGCAAACATTTATCTGTACTGTTCTTTGTTCAAAGTATTTTTAAATCAGCTCTGTAGATTATGCAAGTTACAGTTTGAAATATGGTTTGATAGATTAATTGTGCATCCACACGTACAGCATGTGACTGACACAGTTACATTTAAATGGAATTGTATTTTATGATTTTAATGTGACAGATAAATTGATTAGTAATCTATAATTAGCTTCCTGTGTAGTTGCATGCAGCAGAGCAGCTGTGTCTCTGCTTCTTTAAACTGGATGTGACCTGATTTTACATCGTTTTAATTTTCTCTGACTTACATAAGGCGTCTCGCTCTCTGCTGGCCGGTTTCAGTTGCCTGTTGACACGTAATGGAGTTGAAAATGTGCTCCATTGTTGAGGTTTCTTGGTTCTGTGTTGGAGTGTAATGGAGCTGAATCAGTGTGTGTGTGTGTGTGTGTGTGTGTGTGTGTGTGTGTGTGTGTGTCTGCTCTTTCATTTCATGTTGTCGTGTCGCTGCAGAGCAGGACGGGGGGCTGCAGAGGGGGGAGGGGGTGCTCCTCCACTCTCCTCCTCTCAGCCTCCTCTCAGCCTCCTCTCAGCCTCATCCAGCTGCTGTCACACTAACATTTCTCCCTTCATCATCTCAGGTCTAACATTCAACGGCCCCACCTCCGCCAAGCCCACTGCTGACATCACCGCCAAGCAGACCAATGGCTCCACCCCGAGCCCGACTCAAAGCTCGAGCTCCTGCAGCAGCAGCAGCAGCAGCAGTGTCGGCAACAAGGAGTACAGCCGGCAGCTCACTGCTCTCAACTGCTCGGTGCGGGACTGGATCACCAAGCACGTGAACGACAACCCTCTGTGTGATCTCAACCCTATCTTCAGGGATTACGAGCGGCACCTGGCCAGCATCGAGCGCCAGTATGGAGCTGGATCTGCTGATGGAGGCTCTGAGGAGAAGAAGCAGGGAGGGATGCTGCCAACCACAGCCACCCCTCCTCCTCCTCCTCCCTCATCTTCCTCCTCCGGCAGCAGAAGCAGCTCGGTGGCTCCAGCCACCACCGCTTTGTTCTCCTTTGGCAAAAACACGACAGAAGACTCGACCCGGGACAAAAGCGCCTCCACCGCTGCTCCGATCAACACCGGTGTCACGTTTAACTTCGGTCAGAAGGTGGACAGCTCGGTTCTCGGCTCCTTAGGGTCCAAAACATCTACCCCCAGCTTCTCCTTCTCCTCCAGCGCCTCCTCCAGCCAGACCTCCCTGTTTGGAGCTCCTGGATCTGCTGCACCGCTGTCCTTCAGCGGGACGAAGACCGAAGACGCTCGGCCTGCAGGTACACCGCCAGGAAAATATTATAATGCTCGCAAATGTAGAGAGAAAGCTGAGACTAAAATCTGTAATTTCCTTATTTCTAATTGACATTTTTCCTTCAGCTGGTGTCACAGGAAGCATAAATCACTAATTAACTATCTTATTATCTGTTGATTGATCGATTTAGAGCTGCAACAATTAGTCGACCAAAGAAACAATCAGCGACTGTTTTGATCATCGGTGAATCATTTCAAATTCTCACCTGTTCCAGCTTCTTAAATATGAAGATTTGAAGTTTATATTTCTCACATATGACAGTGAATATTATATATTTCTGGTTTTGGACTGCAGGTCGTGCACACTTACCAGCGTCATGACGTCACTTGAAGCTCTGGAAAGTTGTGATGGGTGTTTTCACGACCTAATTAATCAAGACAGTAACTGTCAGATATTAAAACGAATAATAATTAGTTTATTAAATGTCCGACAGAAGTTAAAAATAGCCGACTATATCCTCGGTTCCCAGAGTCCAAGGAGACGTCTATAAATGTCTCAATCGATTAATCATCTGATTACGTCGGCTCTGCTTCTAATCACTGTGTGAAATGAGGTTTATCAGGTTTTACGTGAACATGACAGTCAAAAACGACGTAGTCTGGGCGGCGTAAAATCGATGAACCGCAGCGTAGACGCAGTTACAAGATGACTTCCTTTCAAAACTTGTTAATCCTTTGAAACCTGGAGTGACGTCACTTTTCTCCTGCTGCGTTCACACGTCTTTAACACGTATCTGAGCCTTTGACTATTGAGCAATAGGGAAAAAACAAAAGCTAGGGAAAAATTACATTTATGATTATTATGTTTGGTACAAAACAACTGTAATTTTAAGTGTTTTTTTAACGTAATTTCCTTGTTTTAATTTTTTTTTAAACTAATCTCGTTTTTAATTTGCTTTTTTACTAATTTCTCATTTCATTTTTTGTTGCTCGTTGCCTTCTTCCCATGTTTGTGAAAGAAATCCAGCCAATTAGCTCAGGTTTCAAAGGGTTAATTTGAACAGCAGTTCTAATCCTGTTGCATTTTTAGATTATTAAATCAATCACCAAAACAGCTCCTGATATATTTTCTGTCAGTCGACTAATCGATCTGAGTCAGTGTGGAAAATAACTTCAGTTTTTTAGGTTTAATTGAAACAGCAGTCAGATATCTAAGATACGCAGCTCTCTATCTTAGAAGAAAACCAGTAAATAGTATATATTTATAACATGGGAACAATTGATTTATGGAAAATCACTCAAACAATTCATCAGTCAGCAAGTATCGATTAATTGACTGACTTCAGCTCCAGCGTAAACCTCATGTTTTTAATGTAATCTGGTTAAACAAGTATCACTTTTAATGGAGATAATCAGATCCTTAATTAATTCTAGATTAATTCGTGTTAACAATCCTGCACAAAGATACTTAAAACTGAAGCTCTGTGAGGATTTCAGTTAAATACAATCAGTTATAGCTGATTAAGTCTCGTCAGGAGGGATCACACCAACATCACTTTATAAACTCTTCATATTACATCTATAACATGTCCGAAAGTGGTTAAACACATGTTGATCGTGTTCCTAAAAGCCCAAAATGACGTCTTTAAATGTCTTGTTTTGTCCACAACCCAAAGATATTCTGTTTGCTCTCACAGAGGACGAAAGAAACCAGAAAATATTCACATTTAAGCAGCTGGAATCAGAAATTTTGAATTATTTTGCTTAAAAAAAAAGGACTCGAACCAATTAATCGATTGTCAAATTAGTTGGCGATTCATTTATAGATGACGACTAACTGATTAATCGTTGCAGCCTGACTGTCCTGGAAGAGCGAACAACTCCTGTAAAGATATTGAGTTTACTGTGAAATAAAACAGGATCTCTTTTATTTGGTTTAATTGTTACTGGATATCTAGTAATGAAGTCACCTTTTGTCAGGTAACTAGTGTTTGTCTACAATCTGATTTTAAGCAGATAAAGGACGGTGTCATGTAAACTAAGGCTGCACATTATTTTTATTATCTGTCAATCTGACATTTGTCAATTAATCAGGTCGTCCAAACTGACGTGGAAATAAATTGCTTGTTTTGTTCAATCAGACCAAAACTGATTAATATTTCAAAGACACAATCACATTTGAGAAGTCAAAACCACTTAATTATTAAA
Organism: Epinephelus moara; assembly: GCF_006386435.1. NCBI lineage: Eukaryota > Metazoa > Chordata > Actinopteri > Perciformes > Serranidae > Epinephelus > Epinephelus moara. The sequence goes on along the minus strand of NC_065528.1, from coordinate 31,767,144 downwards.
ATAAATGCTGATTAATTATCTTTAGATCGATGAATTGTTTCAGTTTTAGTCCTAAACATCTAACATTCACCTCCTTTATGTTTTTACATTTATATTTTGGAGGCGTTTTATGTCCCATGACTCCTGACAGTCTGATCCTTTTGTCTCGATCTTCTTGTTAAAAAATGTGAATGACATAATTTAATAAAATGTAATTTTTCTTTTTGTAGACGAGAACGGAGACGAGGAGTCGGAGGAGCCGCCCAAACCAGAGGTCAAAGAGGTGAAAGAGGATGACGCCTTCTACTCAAAGAAGTACGTCTCGCTGTCGTTAATTAAATGATGTTAATGGTGTTGAAAAAACTTTATTTATTAAATCTGCTGTTATTCTCTCTATCTTTGCCCGTGAGGTGACCTTGAGTGATTGTTCTTATAAATTCTAACCCACACGTGTTTCTGTTTCAGGTGTAAACTGTTCTACAAGAAGGACTCCGAGTTCAAAGAGAAAGGAGTGGGGACTCTGCACCTCAAAAACACAGAAGATGGAAAAACTCAGATGATCATTCGCGCCGACACCAATCTGGGTAAAAACAAAGATACAAAACTACAACTTCAGGAGGTTTGACGTTAGCACTACTCAGAAATCAGCATGAAACATATCAGGGGTTGAACTTCAGAACAAGTTCAGTATTTTTAAGAGAAGATTGAAATCAAGCTTAGTTTTAGGGCTGACACCTTCTGATTGGTCGATGTGCTCTTGTCCCAACAAAGTCTCATTGGTCGCACAGTTGCTGGTGTTACTTTCTTACTGTCTTGTGTCCATCAGCGCTCTTTTGAAAATACCCAGGTGGGTGGAGGTGCACGGGTTGCTGTGATTCGGAATATCCCCGGAAGTGAAAATGTCGGCACAACTGTGTTCGTTTCTCCTCCATTGTCTTGTTCAACACTTCAAGGGAAATTTCGGTTTATTTTAACCTGTCTCCTATCGTCCTAAATTTGTTTCAAGTGACTAGTGACATAAAAATAATAGTTAGCATGTTAGCCGTTAGCCTAGATACAGCCGGGGCGCATAGTAGCGTCAGACCTGTTGAAACGTAAGTGAACGGGCAACCTTCAAGTGCAAAGT
>NC_065528.1:31744880-31765533 GCF_006386435.1 Epinephelus moara | reverse complement strand
AAAAGCTTGTTTAGTGGACTAACTTTGCACTTGAAGGTTGCCCGTTCACTTACGTTTTAACAGGTCTGACGCTACTATGCGCCCCGGCTGTATCTAGGCTAACGGCTAACATGCTAACTATTATTTTTATGTCACTAGTCACTTGAAACAAATTTAGGACGATAGGAGACAGGTTGAAATAAACCGAAATTTCCCTTTAACTGTTCGTACACGTCAGACGTGACAGTTGGTCTTTGTGGTATTTGTCCCGCCACTCCACATGTCCACGAGGGTCAGCATTGACTCCATTTTATGTGACCGTGTGGGCTGTATGCGCAGCTCCAGTCTCTTCCTCCACACCAGCCACAGCTGCCTCACCACGGTGACTTTAAGTTAGATATTCAACAGGCGTTCACTCCAGACCCAGCAGCATCTTATTAGTTTCACTTTGACCTAGTGTTAGCAGTAGGAGGATGGTTCGCTCACCTGCCCACCCTTACTGCTGCGGGCTAAAGCAGGCCGTCAGTTGTGCTATGTATAGAACTGCGTGCGCGTCCGCGTGACCATTCAATGTGAAAAGTATGTCCGAGCCTTAAATATTGAGTTCAGTTGGGTTCAATAGACTGAAGAAAACTCTTCTGCCGGAGGATGCTTCAAATTACAGTAACTATAAGTACAGAAACAACGGTTCACAACCAGTGGGTTCCCCCTGCACAGAAATACCATCATACCTTATACCCTGGTGACGTTTCAGGAAGGTTTGATGGTATGAAAACATACATCAGTTTTAGTTATCACCAACAATGAGGTGTCGACTCACGGTTCAGTCAAATCAGTTAGTTTCCAGCTCAAACACGTGTTGGAGTACCTCTTAAATTAGGAGAGTCGTAGGAAAGGGAGACTTATCTTTACTGGTGTGGATCAAACAAAGAGCAGGACATCAGAAGTACGTTGTTACCCAGAGAATTCAGCCTGTTCCTCTTTTGTCTTTGTCCAGAAACTGAGTTAAACTTTCCTCCCCTCCCCCTCTGCTCACAGGTGTGTCCCATTTACCCACTCACCTTCCTGTCAAGGCTGATAAAGGCCTACTCTGTACTTTTCTCTCTGCTACACTTCTTAGAAACACACTAGAGTTGCAGCTGATGTTCTCATTGAATAATTTGGGCTTTAAAACGTCAGAAAATGGTGACAAACAGCGCCAGGTGTCGTCTTCAGATACTCTGAGATACTCAACTAACAGAGACAAACTGCGGCAGATAAGAAAAATGTTCTGTCTCTCCACGTCGTCCTTGTTCTGTGTAAAGTGTTGTTTTCAACCTGAAGGTGCTGAATCATTTAAATACACATAAATATTCAGAGAGTGAACTCTGAGACTCAGAGCAGAGAGGAAACGGATGTTTTCTGTCAGCTGAGCGGTGATCAAACAGCTCCACCTGCTGGTCAGACTCAGGAACTGCTGCTTCCTGTGACACATCAGACGAGTGTTAAAACAGAAGTGACATCCAGTTATCAGAAGTTTATGAATAAATACAGAGCAGGTTCAGTGTTTTCTTACCTGAGCTTCTGCTGAGTGACATCCAATTAATAATCATTTACTCAAACAAATAATTGACACATGAAAATACGGGTCAATTTAAAATGCGTCAACTTGTCGGCAGTAAAACAGCAGCTGAAGGGGAAAGGACTCATTCATCTGTTACTCAAACTGGACTCCCGGGATAGTTGACTAATCGATCAGTCGATTGACAGAATTATAATTTTGATTATGAACCAATTCTGATCAATCACCTGGATCCAGTTTCTCCAGTCTGATAATGTGCAGGTTGTTCTGCCTCATGACAATAAACTACATATATATTTGAGTTTTGGAAACTGTGTGACAAGTGTTTTTCACCTCTCGTTAATGTTTTCACAGGTAAATTATTTATCAATTAAACATTAAGTTACATTAAAATAATTGTTAATTGCAGCCCAGACTTTAAGTCATTCATAACTTGAACTAAATCTGAGACTTCAAGAACTAAAAGGAGTTAAAGTTGTAAAATTAAGATGAAGAAGAAGACTAAACAATTACCAAAAAACCCTAAACCATAATAAAATGAAGACAGAGTAAAGGAGCACTTTCTTTTTCTCACGTGCCTCCATGGTGAACGAAGAATCCAAAAATAAAGATAGTTTGTGATGAACTAAAGTCATAGGCGACCACCTTTAACAACTATATCAAAACGTCCGTTTACAAACGCTCACACAACTTGTGTAGTATAATCCAAATTTTATTCATCCAGCGGTGCGATCAGTACTTCATAAACACATGCATTTCCATGTAATACTTAAAACTGAACTTAAAGTGAAACGTGTCTGTCCTCTCTTCAAAGCCAGACTCCATTGACAAAAGCAGTAATTTTACCTCACTGAACACAGGAGCTGCTGGTGTACTGCTGCCTCAGTCAGATGGGTAGTTTGTGTTATTGTGTGACTTTGGTGTTTTTACGGGTTAGTTCAGATTCACCGAAGTCACACAATAACACAAACAACCCAACTTCTAGAGGCAGCTGTAGACCAGCAGCTCCTGTGCTCAGTGAGGTAAAATCACTGTTTTTGTCAATGGAGTCTGGCTGTAATGAGTTTCACTTTTAATTTAGTTCCCTGTCGGAGAGTGCTGTGTGTTTGAAGAAGTGATCATGCGCCTGGATAAATAAGACTTCAATTGATTAAAGAATTTTCTTCGTTTTTGGATTCTTCGTTGGAAAGTGTTCTTGATAAATTTAGCGTAACATGTGGCTAATAAAAGTACCGCTATCAAAATGCTGATCGACGACCTTTGTGTTTTTTAGGAAACATCCTGCTGAACATCATTGTGCAGGCGTCCATGCCGTGCTCTCGATTGGGTAAGAACAACGTGATGGTGGTGTGCGTCCCCAACCCGCCCGTCGACGACAAGAACCCCACCAGCCCCGTCCCCCTCCTGATCCGGGTCAAGACCGCCGAGGACGCCGACGAGCTCAACAAGATCCTGGAGGAGAAGAAATGCTGAACCCTCCCTCTCTCCCTCTCTCCCTCTCTCCCCTCAGACCCTCCAGACTCATCGACCTCATCACGCCGGTTTTACCCCCACACACTCACACTCACACACATTTGTCCTTAACTCGTCCTGGTCAGCCACCTCTCTCTCTCCCACAGCAAATTGGTCGTCATACTGTGAATTTTGAATCACAACTATCAGAAGCAGGTCGTCATCTACATTCCTCCCAGTCCGACGACGCTGCTGCTGCTGCTGTTTTATTCGAGGAACATAACGTTACGTTATCTTATCGGTCTCGCTGTTTAACTCTACTGTTTTAATTTGGTCGTCGAGTGACTGAAAGTGTGAATCCAGACGAATTCTTACCACTGAGTTATTTTGGGGGGAACCTCCAAATAAAAAGGTCCAGTCGATTTGGTTTTACAAATTAAATACTCGCAGTAACAGTTAATTTTTTTCCTTTTTAAATGAACGTGTCGAGGATGTAGTGCGTCTGCTGAGTGTTTATGTGCTCTGGAATCTATTTATTGTGTCGGCAGGATTTGTACTCTCACTGATAGAACCTCGTGTGAATGTTTCTCCCCCCTGCAGAGCTTCTGATGACGGTGTGGAAGGGAAGTGTGAAACAGACCCGTACTTTTTATTTTCTGTAAACATGGACTCTGTTGTTTTACAAGTGTCCTTTGTGTGGCCTTTGGCTCGGCCTTCGAGATGAGGCATGCTGTCATCGTCTGAGAACATTTGTAAAGACATTTATTGGGGAATAAAAGGAAACAAACAAACAACGTCTGCTGCCTTTTCATTTTCTGTGTTTCATATTAAAGTTTTCCCTCCAAAAATATCCTTCTCACGTCACTGCTGGCGTTAAAGTGTGAAATAGGAGTTTGAAACATCAGCTGTGAACTTAGGAGAGATTAGGAACAACAGTGGGTAAATTGGCGAAATCCTTGGAAAATGTTAAGTTACTTTTTCTCACGTCTCAAAATTCTTCACAAAAATCAGAACTTTATTCTCCTAAAACTTTGATTTTCTTCTCAAAATATAACTACATGATTAAAATTTCAGCATAAAATTTAAGTGCATCTGTTTAAGTCTCACATTAGAGTTAAATTAAAATATGTTAGTCCTGAAGGTGATGCTAGAGTACAGAAGCGTATTGCATTCACTTGACAAATAAAAAAAGCCCTGTTTTCTGAGTATTTTATTTATTTTTCTGTTGTTGTTTTTTTGCGGTAACTTTTTCTGTTTTTCGGGGTATTTTTTTTTCCTGAACGACGAGNGCATTCACTTGACAAATAAAAAAAGCCCTGTTTTCTGAGTATTTTATTTATTTTTCTGTTGTTTTTTTGCGGTAACTTTTTCTGTTTTTCGGGGTATTTTTTTTCCCTGAACGACGAGACGAGATACTTCAAAATCTCGCGAGAAGCTCCCACCTGGCACCTGCAAGTGACCCCTGCGTCCATGGTGACTCCTGCTCATAGATGTATTTTGTCTGAACAACCGCAAAGTCTTAAGGTGCCTGCGTAAAGTTGACAAACTAATGATAACACCATCTATATGACTTAAAAACAAGAGGATCTCCCAGTGTCTCAAACCCAAAACAAAGTAAAACTGGATTAAACTAAACAAGCGGGTCATGTTTGCTTCCATTATATCGAGCTCTCAAGAAAGGAATGAAAGTGTCTGTTGTTCTATTGCTCTCTTAACTCAGAAAAAATTACTCCGAAAAACGGAAAAGAAAAAAATTACCCCGAAAAACAGAAAAAAATTACTCCGAAAAACAGAAAAAAATTACTCCGAAAAACAGAAAAAAATTACCCATTACTCCGAAAAAAAAAATTACTTCGAAAAAAAAAATTACTTCGAAAAACAGAAAAAAAAAAAATTACTCAAAACAAATTTTTCTTTTATTTGTCAAGTGAATGCAATACGCTTCCGTACTGGAGGAAAGATCATGGAGTGATTAAAATTTAAAGCGTTACACCTCTGGAGAGCAGGACTGGGTTCAGTAACAACTTCTGCTGCTTTTTAAGTTTTGTTTTATTCTAACTTTCAGCTCCATGTTTAAGATTCACCTCCAAAAATGTCCTTTTAGATATAGATATTAGGAACCGAATCGGGGGAGAAGGCAGTGAGCGATGAACGACAAAATGATCCAGGAAATTAGCAAGAAATTAGTAAAAAGAGAAAATTTAAAAACAAAAGAAATTACTAAGAGAAAAAAAAAATTATACAATGTTTTAAATAAATAATAATTATATATTTTTTTCCTTCCTTGGCTTTCTAAATTTTATTATTAATTTTTTGCAGTTTGTGGAACAGTTCCTCCCAAGTTGCTCAAGTTGCTTGTTGCCTTTTTTGCCGTGTTATTTAAAGAAATTGCACCAGTGTGCTCAGAGGTCAAAAAAGAAGCACAAAAAAAGTGAAGTCGCTCCAGGTTAGCTTAAACTTTCAAATTCAAACTCTGCACATCTAAAACTGCAAAAAATACATCGTAAAATTGCTTCTGTTACTGAAGATGTTGTAAATCCAGACTACAGAATGATTCTCAGCAGACAAGTAAAGTTCACTATGTACAGTATTCTCCCACAATGCAATGCAAGAAGGAAGTTGAGGAGCTGCTCACGGTTGGAACACATTAAAATAAGTCTTTGTAGAGGATGAAACGGCTCCAGAAAGATTTCAAAAGCTAAAATCAATCTGAAAATGAAGCACATACTGTCTGGAATTATGTGCTGCATGGTCTTGGGATGCAGCTTTAGTCTTGTTTTAAAAATGTAAATACTTTCCAGTCAGACACCAGCATCAAGTCTCCACGTTATTAAATAAATGAATGGAAATATAAAAATAAAATAAAGCATAAAAGTAAAAAAATAGACACGTCATAAGGCTCTTTAACAGGAGGAGTTTAAGGTGGTGACGCTCATTTGTCTCGCTTAAAATGTGTCATTTATTTATTTTCTTTTCATTTGAATTCATAGTTAAAGTATTTTCAGCCAATATATATTTTTGATAGCATTATATGTATTTAAATTTCTAAAAGATATTTTAGAGATTCCTCTGTGTGTCACTAGAGGGCGCCTGGCTACCACCACAGTACAGGTACTTTAGTTTGTCAGTGTTTTACATCATCACAGCCCAAATATTAAGGTTGTATCAAATCTAACCTGATAAAGAAAATGAATAGTAAAGTGTTGAACATTCACACACGACGTCCTGGTGATTAAAATCCATAAAAAGTAATATTTTGTTCTCATATTATAGGTGCTTTTTTTCCTCATTATTTTGCAGTATTTTTTTTCTTGTAACATCATAGTTTTGTCAGAACAAATTTATCCTTAAAATATTACAATTTAAGCAAAATATCAGTGTCAAATTAAAACATTTTAAGAATGAAGTTATGTTGGGAAATAAAGCATAAAATAATGACATGAATAATAATGACAGTCACTTTTAAAATTGAGGATCGTCAACATTGTTAATCAGTCAAACAGTTCCTGAATGAAATTAATTTGTAAAGTTTATCGAGCAAAGAAAAGAAATGAGCCGATGTTACGAACCTTAAACATTTCTAGAGATAAGAGACGCAACATTCAGCTGAGCAACAGTTTAAAGGTTCATCCTCTGGAGAGCAGGATCGGTGACATTCACAGAAATATTTTGATTCTTCTTGAGCACAAGTGGAGATTTACCGAGAAGAAACCCAGATTATCTCCTGGAAAAGAAGCCTGTAACAGTCTTTAACTTCTCTGGATCAAACTGAAGCACCAACAAACGTGACGCAGGAAAAATAAAAGCCCACGTGCGTCAGTTTTTCTGGTAATGTGTATTTCAATAAATAAATACAGTAAAATGTACATACGTTTGGAAACTAAGCAACAGAGGTGAGATGGAAACATGCACATTAACTGTGTCCGTGTACAAAAGCCATGATGAGCGTTAAAGGAACAACGAAAAGTTTTTAACAAACGTTTCAAAAAGGTTCTAAAAGCGTTTTACAGTGCAAACTGTCGTCTTGCTCATATCAAACGTTTCTCAGTTAAAGCAGTCTTTGCTATTGATCAGCGTGGATACATTCAGCTGGAGAAACTATAAACTACATCATCATCATCATCTTCATCATCGTCAATAACACTGAGGAGACGAGTGGGTCGCCTCACTGACAGGAAAAAGTGCCCTGTGGAATATTTCACTGTTAAATACGACACAGAGAAAAAACACTTTGATCGAGGACGGCTTCGTCTCTGAGTGCAAATCAATCACTGATAATAACTGATCAATAACAACAACAACAGCTGTCTGAACTCCTCCCGTGATCCTTCAGCTTCTCCTCAGACGTCGAGTCTCACCGTTAAATCGTGAAAACACCAGACGACAAAATCTTCAACAAAATCAGAGCTGTTTGAAAATCATTTTCTGACTGATCACAACTTTTATTTCTATAAATCAATATTGAAATTGTAGATATTTTTTCCTGGACAGTGGATCCATGACTCCACCTTACTTTGAGGTTTTCACTACTTTCAGACATTTGTAAAAACTTAATGAATAACTGGTGAAACAATCAGAGTAATATTTAATAGATCTAATTATTAGTTGCCGTCCTGAAGCTTTACGTAAATATTCTGGTGTATTATTCATGGTTCAGTTTTATTTTTCTTGCCCCATAAATTTCAAATTTATTTACAACAATTTTGCATTTCGAGATATTTGTATGTCGCTAACTTGTAATATAATCCTGCTTTGTTTTTCTGAAAATTAAAATGTCTTTAATTCAGAAAAATAAGCAGAATTTTTTTTCTTAAAACTTTTCTCATAATTCTGAGGTAATAATTTAGAAAAACAAGACAAATCTTTATATATTTTTCTCAACTGAATGCGTTATGGTTCCGTTTTTTACATTAATTACCAGGACAAATACTGACGATATGCAATTTTAGTATCTGTAAGAATTATTGCGTAAAAGTTCCCCAATTGAAATCGAATCAAACGGGGAATTCTGTGACAATTTTCAGCCGTAATGATTAACGAATAATTCAATAATTTATTAAGTAACAAAACCAGGGTTGCAGCTTACAATTATTTTTATCACAAGCTTTAAACGACTGATTGATTTCTCTAAAAATTGTTTTTTAAAATGTCCAAAAATAGTAAAAAAGCTCATCACAAGTTCCCAAAGTATTTTCTATCTTTTTTTTTTTAATTTAGATTTTTAAATTTTAAGGAAAGAGTTGCAATTTTCCAAAAAGGCAGAATTTGGGGAAAAAATATGTAAAATTTTGAGGTTTTTTTCTTAGCACAATATTTAAGTAAAATTTATTGACAGAATCATAATATTTTGGGGAAAAGTGGATTTTTTTTTTTAACAATAAAAAGTCATAATGTTATGAGTGCTTTCATAATTCCTTTGTCACATTATTACAACGTTACTTTCTTTTTACTTACTTAAAATTTTGTTAATAATATTCATTAATAATTAACATGATAAATTCTTTGTTTTAGGATATTATTAGTTCTTCCTAATAATCACAACTTTAATCTTTCCAAATTCTGATTTTTCTCTCAAAACATTACTTCCTTAACATCAAAATCTTTAGGTTTAGCTTTATTATATTTTCAAGTAATTTTAATATTCTAAATTGTTACAGCAATTTTATTATTTTTTTAATATTACATTTGAGAATCAAAGATTATCAACATTCATTCATGATTGATGTTCATCAAGTGATTAATCAAACTGTCTGTATTAAATTAATTCAGTCATTTATTAAGCAGAGAAACAAATGAGCTGATTAATCTTTAAAAAGGTATTTAAATTGAATATTTAATGACTCCGAGCTGAGGGAACTTGTGACGGACGTCTGTCTTTATCTTTCATATTTTACAGATGATTATTTTTCAGTCCCAGCTCTGATGATGTCGACTGATTTCGGCGTCTCCGCTCTCACAAACTCTCCGACGTCTCCGCAGATTTAAAGACTGATGTTTGGAAGCCTCAGCTGGTTGTTTAAAATGTTTTACATGACGTGAAAGAAGAAACATTAAAGTTACATACAGTCAGATTTTAAGGCTTCAGGAGCACAGAGGGAGAAAAAAACTTCAACATCAACAAACTGAAAACACATCTGGATCCCGTCAGGACGCTTCCTTCGGTTTTTATTCCAGTTTCCCTTTAAAATCGTCTCTGTAGTTTCTTCATGAGGTTTTCAAGTCACTTCCAGTTTGTGAGTCGCAGTTGCAGTTTTAAAGAAAAGTAAAAAGTCAAAGCTGGGATCCTGTGATTCTTCTTCTCCTTCTTTTTAACTCTGTGGAAGTCGACGACAGTTTTTATCACCACACAGCTGCTTTAATGAAATACAGATGTTGTGTCCGTCGGCTCGGGGTCCGTCTGGAGTTTGTGTTCGATGGTTTTAAATAAAAAAACAGACTCGCTGAAAATAATAACTTATAAGTCTGGTATTAAACTGCTGAACACACCTGACTTGGATTAAATCATTTCCAGGATTCAGTCTTGTTGTCTTTGATCAGATTGCCCCTAATTTAAAACTCAGCTAATTATAGATTTTAATGTCGCCCGGGAGGTGTCATGGAGTAAAACAACACTGATTTATGCTCTCATTACTGAACGTCATCCATCTTGTCTCGTCTCATTTTCACTGTGGATCACATAAAGGAACATTTCACCCCTCAAATGATCATCTGTGTCGCAGTAACTCTCCCTGTGGTCAATTTAATCTGTCAAGAGCACTTTGTCTTTGTCGAATGCCTCCATGGTGAACGAAGAATCCAAAAACAGAGATAATTCTTGATGAGTAGAAGTCGTAGGGGTCCACGTTTAGCAACAGCAAAACTCTCCTAAAACATCTCGTGCAGTGTCATCATGAAAAAAAGGCAATGAGCAACTTGGTACGACACGTCCCACAAATTGCAAAAAAAAATACTAGATTTAGAAAATTATTTTTAAAAAATATGGGAAAAAAGAAAGATATTTTTTTTGTAATTATTACATATTTAAAATTATAAAACAAATATAATTTTTTAAGGCTCATTTTCTTGTTTTCAATTTTCTCTTTTTACTAATTTCTTGCAAATTTTTTGGGTCATTTCTTCCTTCACTGCTCACGGCCGTCTTGCCACGTGTTTGAAAGAAATCAAGCCAATTTGCTCAGGTGTCAAAGGGTTAAATAGTGAGGTTTAAATGGAAATGCATGTGTTTGGAAGTACTGATCCAACGACTGGATAAATGAGACTTGGGTTACAACTCACGAGTTGTGTTAGAGTTTGTAAATGGATGTTTTGATGTAGTTCTGCTGTTGTTAAACGTGGACCCCTATGGCTTCAATTCATCAAGAATTTTCTCTGTTTTTGGATTCTTCGTTCACCGTGGAGGCATGAGAGAAAAAGAAAATTTTCTTTGTGAATTCAGCGTAACACAGGGAGAGTTACTGATATACATAAAATCATTTGGGGAGTGGATTATTCCTTTAATCAGTTTGACTTTGGGCTGAAATGCCAGTATGTGCAGCTACTTCAGGTTGTGTCGTCTTTGAGATCCATGCGTACGACATATTTTACACTGTTTCACTGTAAAATCATTTCTGGAGCGTCTCACTGATCCCAAACATGTTGTTAAATCAAATTAGGAAACTGTCTGCACACTTTTATTTTTTCTCTATGACATCTCATCTTTTTATATTTGCACTTTGCGTAATAACAGTAATAATAATTTGTTGCTGTACACGGGTGAGGTCAAAGATCTGATTTACAGACAATTAGGAATAATGACATCACACACTCGGTGCTGAAATTATTATCTGATTAGTTAGCAAAGCAAAAGACAGTGAACTTTTTAATAATCAATGTATTAAGTCATTTTAAATATAAGATTTTTAGATTTTATTAATTATATTTATAATTTTATTACAGTTAATTGTTGTATACGGCAGCGAACTGTTGCTGGTGGTCTTCGGGGAGGTTATAAAGTCGAGTTCACAGCGACAGATGTGACAGACGGGTCGTGTTTTAGTCAAATTTAACACCCAGTCAGGACGATACGATCAGCTGATTCATCCAGGGTTCCTTCACAGTATGGGATTTGATTTTAGTAAGTGACTTTCCAGGTTTGAATACATTCGGAAAAGTTAAAAGAGTCTGGAAAAATCTTTGTGTTTCCAGACTACTGCCCCAACTCTGTTTTCTAAAATCTGAAATTCAGAATTTCTAAAAATAAACTGATGACACAAGCAGAGTTTTTCATGGCGTTTGTAAAATATATTAGGGGAACATTTATTTTTATGACAAATATGGTTTAAAAATCGAACGCTGAATCGAAGTCTGTAAATTTGAACTTTGAAATGCTAAATGTGCAGGAACCCTGTTTATCAGTTCACTGAGTGACAGGAAATCATCAATTTATCGTTTAAGACGAAGATGAACTGGAAAATTTGGAGGGAAATTGGTTGTAATTTAATGATTAAAAAACTCTGAATAACTCTCTGTAAAGTCACAGTTTTCTACGAAAAATAAGTTTGATTATAAGAATAAATTTACTTTAAAAATTATGATTTTATTCTGATACTGAGTTATTTTAGTTTATCATCAATCAGGTCATTTTTCCAGTGAAATAACGAAGTTTTAATTTGATTTATTTTCTTTATTTAAGTCATTATAATCACATCGTATTCTGCTTATTGTTACTGTGAACTTTAACGTGTTGGCGGAGCGATTAAATCCAGTTAATGATTGACTGATTTACCCATTTGACTATTAATTAAGCTGAGCAAATGAAAACTATGAAACATTTAAATAATCATTACAAGTTAAATATTTGCTGGTAACAGGTTCTCAGGTGTGCTTCTTCTCGTTGAACATGTTCGGAACATTTAATCGACATGAAGTCGAAGCTGTGATGATCATTTGTTTTTTATATTTTGACCTGTCTTAATAAATGAAGCAATGATTTGACCCTGCTGTGACCTCAAACAGAGCCGACACTATGTCTGGTTACAGGACTGAAGCTGCCCACTCTTCTAGTTTCCTCTCAGACACAAACACTTTAGTCCCTCTCACCTCCTGTCGTCGTAGATAATATTAAAAACAAAAAGAAAACCACGACGGTGGAACAGAAACAGAACGTGTCGTTAAAAGCAGAACCTTTAAGTCGAGGCGTCTCAGTGAGTAAAGCAGCAGGATATTTACAAGAAAACACACATTCTTCACTTCCTGGTCAGAGTTCAGCCAATGCCTCTTCACATTGAGGTCATGTGATATCCCGACGCCGGGCCCGTTTCCGTGGAGACGACCTCGGACACAGCAGGAACTGAAAAGAAGAAGAGGCACTTCCTGAATGGCTGGTTTGTCGTGGTCTCCTCTGACTGGTCTCTCCAGGTGAAGCAGGTGTTTGGTTGTTGGTCTCGGTCTGGACACCGGGGGGCGCTGCTGTGGTCTCAGTGGCCTGATGCAGGAGGCACTTGGTAGTGATGTTCTGAGGGAGTCCAGCCCTGCTATGTCATCAGGATGGGCTTCTGCCTCACCTCCAGGATGTCTGACACAAACAAACGTCACAGGTTAATGATGAATAAATAACTAACAGTAATTCAGTCACTCTGGGAAAAACAAACGTCCCCATAATGTCCCAGGTTCCCTTAAGGACGTTTGCTGTATGTCATACTTCTGCCTCTTCTCCTGTCTTCACTGCTCAACCACTGATAAACTCCACGCTAAGTCTGACTGACTGTTTGACTGACTGATCACTCAGGTCTAAAGAAAAGCAAAGTCTAATCACCTGACTGAGTATTCAAGTAACTAAGTAACAAACTAAATAAGTAAACAAGTAACTAACTGCTTTGAGAAAGAATAGCCAAGTCCAATTAACCCTGTAACTAACTAACTCTTTGACTAAGTAAGTAACTGAGTAAGTTACCATCTAACAAAGTAACCAAGCAACTGACTGACAAAGTAACACAGTAACTAATTAATTCAGTAATTAACTAGGCCTAACTGACAAAGTGAGAAACAACATCAATAAGTAACCATCTAATTATGTAACTGAGAAAAAATGGGACTAAGTTATAAACTGATTAAATAAGTAACTGACTCTCTTACTCAGTGACTAACTGAAAAAGTAAGAAAGTAATTATCTGACTAAGAAACCGACTTAGTATGATATTTAACTGGCTGGCTGACTCAATAAGTAATCAATAAAATTATGAACTGACAAAACAGTGACTAAATAGGTAGCAAACTAACTAAATAAGTAACGAAGAAAGTAAAGAAATAAAGTAACTGACTAAATAAGGAATTAAAAAAGTTAAGTCAGTTAAGACAGTGACTAAAACAAACTACCTCAATAACTCACCAACTAATTTTGTTACTAAGACAGAATAGGGCTAAGTAATAAACTATCTCTAAATAAGTAACTGACAAGTAACTAACTGTCTGACAAAGTTAAAAAATATCTTACTAAGTACAACAAACTAAATAAGTAACTGACTAGAAGTATTAGAAAGTACTAAGAAAGACAGAAAGACTAGATACGTAAAACATTTTACTAAATAAGTAACTTTCACTAAGTAACTAACTAAAAATGTAAAAAAGTAACTATCTGACTAACTAACCAACTTATGTACTAACAAAGACAGAAACAAAATGACTAAATAAGTAATGAACTAGATAAAGTAAGTAACCAAGTGTTAACAAACAATCTTACTAAGTGACCAACTACTGTAATAAGTAACCAACCAACCAACTAACTACCTAACCAACCAACCAACCAACCAACCACCTAACTAACTAACTAACTAACTAACTACCTAACCAACCAACTACCTGACCAACCAACTACCTGACCGACCGACCGACTGACTAACTAACTAAGAAACAGAGAAAGTGACAGTAATAAAGTAACTGACTACATAAGTAACTTACAAATTATCTGACTAAGTGAAGAACCAACTAAATAAGTAATGAACTGGTCGTCTGACTCAATAAGAAATTAAGAAAGTTAAGTAATAAGAAAGGTGGTGACTAAATAAATAACCAACTAACTAAATAATTAAATGAATAACTGACAAAGTAAAAAACTAACTGTTACTAAGTAGGCTGACCAACTAACTAAATGAGTGACTGACTGATTGTGTTACTAACTAAGAAAGAAAGAAAGTGACCAAGGAATAAACTAACCGAATAAATAAGTAACTAACTCTCTTACTAAGTAACTAAGAAACTATATGACTAAGTAACCAACTAACTAAGTAAGACAGTAACCAGATGGTAGGGTTGGGCGATATGTTAAAAATTTCCAACCGGCCACCGTCAGCCCATCAACCGGCGGTTGCCGATATATTCGGCAGTTGTGTGTGTGGCGGAGAAAAAAAAAAGAGGGGGGATGTTGCATTCATGTGATGTCGGAAAAAATCGAAAAATGACTCGGATCTTCCGACACCACATGAATGCAGCAAAAAAATGCAGCGTGCTTTGCGAGCCCACTCATGTCCAACATGGCACGGAAATATCTGTGCACGCCGTCAGAGAGGGTGTTTAGCACGGCTGCTAACATTGTTAACCATATGCGCACTTTGCTTAAGCCAGATAATGTTAGCATGCTTGTTTTCCTCTCCAAAAACATGTTAAACATTGTGTTTTTGAGTTAAAGACAGCGCAAAGGGACTTTATTATTTATGTTTTTCCATTGTTCTTCGTTTAGCCTATATTTATTATTATCTTTATTTATTTATTCAAGCAATAAGCCTACGAGAGGCTTTTAGAACAGCTATAACAGCTTAAGGTTTTTTTGCCACATCCGCAACGGCATTGTTATAAAGACAGCGCAAAGGGAGTGGACATCATTATTTTATGTGATTGTGTGATTTTTGCACTTTATTTTTTCAATGTCCTTCGTTTATATTTACTTACTTGTTATTATAGGCTGCTGTTACTGTGTAACTTTTGTGGACCGACCAACTGTTTATTCTGTTTGAATAAATTTACCTGCGCCTTATCCTCTGACCATGGTCTTTAATGTCAAAAGCCTATAGGCTATACTCTTATTCATTTAATAAAAAAAAAAAAAAAAAAATCACCTTGAGATCTTTGCTGAGTAATAAGCTGTAAAGACGGGCTGAAGACGACTGTCCGACACCATTTTAAAAAGAGTCTGACGGCTGCAGAAGGACGCATTCGCTCACAGCCTCTAAATCAGCAAACAGGTGGGAGATAGGGATAACATACCTGTCCTACTATAACGATAACGATCTTTTTTGATGCAGTTCTCAAATATGGTTTATGAATTAACGTTACTTTCAGCTCCGCCATCACTGACGTGTTTTGTGAAAGACTCGTTGGAATTCAGTGTGAAGCTGCCAGTTCAATACGCGCACACTTTGAATTGTGCTCTACATAGTAATTATGAACTATATGCACCGAGCTGAATTCTGTGGAGACAGACCATTAATTTAGCAAAATAAAATGACAAAAATCGCCAAAAATGAAACCAACCGTGATGGACTCAGCCGATGGGCGATTGGTGATTGGCGATATATTCGTCCAATCACCCAAGCCTACCAGATGGCTGACTGAATAAGTAATGAAAAAAGCTGAAGTACTGAGAAAAACAAATAGAAATTAGAATCTATCAGCACCTGAACACACTGTATATGTACCTCATTTAATGGTTGTATCAAAAACATTTAAATGTTTAGGTCATTTGTTCAGTAACTCTCAGAATGAATGATTTATGTTTGTACATTTTAAAATGATCAGAATAACACAAACAAGAAGGGAGCAGGATGATACTGTCTTTGCTGAGGAAAATGAGATGATAGTCGTGTGATAGTCTTGTAATATCCGCACTTCATTTTAGTGCTGAAAAATCATCCGGCTGAACCCATTAAAATTCTGCACCGAGGAAGAAATACGCTGGCAGTTGCCTCAGGTAGAGTTAAGCTCAGGATGCAGCGCCAGTGCTCTGTGTCAGGAGGGAACTTGTTTTGGTGGAACATTTTACACATAAGGAGGCGAGCGCTGGCATTAACATGTCTGCAAAAGAAAACACTGAACAGAAATTTGAGCATGTAGGTGGCGAGCTCGGAGGTACACAGCCGTCAGAGTGTGGAGAAGGGTCTGCAACAGGGATTTTGAAAACAGTAACACACAGGTAGCAGAAGGAGAGGAAACCATCTAGAACAGGCGGCTAACAGCAGGCTAATACACACAGTCTGCATCCTGTGAATCATAGTACTGGTGCCATAGAGTGTGTGATGACCTCTGACCTGTGGTGATGCGGTGCAGCGGCAGGGTGACGTAGGTCAGGTGTGAGTAGAGCAGGAAGTATTCTTCAGTCCGGTTGAGTTTGAGCCAGGAGCCGACCAGAGAGCGACCGGTCCCCGACAGAGAGCGAGAGCGCAGGTTGGAAGTGGTGTGAAGATCTGAAATACACACAAAAACCCACACTCATCATCATCATCATCATCATCATATCATTAAGAATTACTGATGTTTTATCGGATTTAAAACAAATGCCTGACATGAATTATTTTATTTTATCTTTAATTTAAAGCTTAAAAAATCCTCAGAACCTCAAATTTTATGCAAATTAATTTCAAAGAACAAGAATCAAATGCAGAAATTCAGCCTTTTTCTGAAAATAAAATTCTGCAAACTCAAGAAAATGTTTTCACAAAGCGCCACCTGCAGGCTGCAGACTTTATTACAGCTACAACAGAACAAACAGCCTCCTGATGATTTACTGATAACTGAGCCAAAAACAGATAAAGACTGACGCTGCAGGACAAACCAGTGTGACCAGTCTGTGTCCCAGTTCGTACCTTCGTCTTCCTCCTCCCTGAAGAACTCCTCGCTGTCGTTGGCGGAGTGAGACTTCTTCATCTCTGCGATTCGGTTTCGGGGCACTTTGCGTCTCAGAGACGGAGAGAAGAAGGAGGGACGGTTCCTCTCCGGGGTCGGAGGTGTGCTGAAGGACGTCACCTGGAGGAAGACGAGAGTCATCATCATCACTCACATACACATAATACTCTTTATATACTGACTGAAGTGGTGCCAAACTACCCAAGTTTAAATCCACGTCAGCTGATTCTCAGTTCTGGTAAATATTTTTATTCTGTTCTGTGTGTGTGTGTGTGTGTAAGAATATAAATAAATCAAAGTGTCATTTCATGGTGACCTCTGAGGATCCATCAGACGTCTGTGAGACACATCTGGAGGACAGACTGTTAAATGATGCATCATCCATCCAGCAGCATTTATTATTGATCATGACCTGATTTCATGTCTTTGTGCCGAGCTCATTGAAGCTTCATGCCGCTCACAGGCGACTTGGAGACGCTGAGTTGAAGCTTTCTGGTGTTTTCTGTTCTGTTTCTCGCAGACAAACAGGAAGTGAATCCAAACTCCAAAACAACTTGTAAGCTGATGAAATGGGAAGTTTGGAGTTCCTGCTTTGTGAATTCAGAGTGTCTGTTTGGGGTTTAAGATGCCTTGAAATACAACCTCAGGTTTGACTTCAAACAGAATTTAAGAAAATGAAGAATCAAAAACTGAGAATTCAGTCTTTTTAGAATGAAACCTACAAAATAAAAGTCTGCAAATACCAAGAAATGTTTTCAGGAAAATCTGTCTTTGATAAACTAGACATGGAACATCTATGGTTTCTCTTTATTTCCCTCTGAGGTGTAGTGGAGTAGAAGTAAAGTACTTACGAGTATTAACTTTCCACATGTGTTTGTGAGCGTGTGTTTGTTCTCCTCACCCTCTCGTGCATGGGCGACACCTGGTCCTCCTCGGTGCCGCATGGGGAGGTGTCACCGGTCGGCACCCGGCTGACGGCCATCTCAGCGTGACCTTTGCCCTGCGGACCCTTCATCCGTACAAACTCCATGTTGTTGTACTTGTAGAAGCCGAAAGACATCCGCTGGGCCATCTTAGCAGCAACGCTCACCTGCAGCACCAACACAGTCATGAGCCTCAACATGTGGGAAAACACAGATGTAAAAAAGATAAGATATTGAATATATCTTTTAATAGGATTTTTATTCATTTTGTAAATTGCTTTGATAGGAAAATGTATCAACAGTTAACCTTTTCTGACTCTGAAACAGTTTGTTGTGAAAGTTAAAGGTTCTGTATGTAACTTCCTACATGTACGAGTTGTTTTTTATTGCCAGTTGGTGACGGTTCGTAACATAATCTAAAAACTGAGACGTTCCCCAACTTTCTCAGCTGCCGATATCAGCCTGTGGACTGACTTCTATGTAAATGACTCGGGACACATTTTCTGGGATAAATCCAAAGGATGTTACATCATGTGTGCGCCATGTGACATCATATGTGCGTCTGTGCCTTGCCTTCCGCTCCCCTACAGTGCCAATTGTGTGCAACACTAGCTAATGTTAGCTTAGAAATGAAAACCAGTGATATACATGTTGCAGCTGCAGCCTGGAGACAAACCCTAACTTTGGGTTTACACTGCTGAATTCGAGCTGCTACAGCTTCTGACTGACGGTCTGTCTCTGGAGCTGCCGTCTGACCTCCTACCAGGGAAGAAATGCTACATTCATAAGGAGCTCGTGAGCTTGTGTTTACGACATGGGAAGGTGTGTACGCAAAGTCTGAACTCGGAGTGCAGATGGTCTCTTCTTGTAAACATAGCTAACAGGAACCCTTTGAATGCAGCATAATCTCATTGCAGCGAGGATTGATGGCCACGGACCTCGAGCTATGCTAGCTAGCTAATTCTTGTCTCATTTGTGGTCTGATAAAAGGTACATTAATTAAATTCAGTGGCCCTGGTGCTTTAAAGAAATCGTAGAGAAAACACTGACATATGAAATATATTGTGATATTGTAGTTTTAGCTGGCTAATGTCAGCTAACGTTAGCTAGTCCGGACATATTGTTACCTAGCTAACATGGCAAAACACTGTCATGAGTGGGTAACCTCAACTAATTCGATCAGATTCCAGGGGCTGGTTTGCAAATCACAGCGCAGCTAATTTACAGCTAGCTGGGCGTCAGTAGCTAACTGTAAGCTAAGGTTATCCAGCTAGCTGTTGAGCTACGCTGCATGGACATGCCTTTAGTTACCTCATAATGTTAGCTGATAATTTGCAAACAGCAAGCTAGCTAGTATCATGGAGCCACTGGTCCAAGTAGTAATGTTACTCTAAATTCAACACGATGATGGTCTATCACGTGCAGTCTCGTGGATGACACGTCAGTGTTTTGCCCGATTCCCAGGTACATGCGAGCAACAGGATGTAGACTGCAGTTCACTAACGGCCTCAGATAGAGGTGTCACTAATAACAAGGACATTCTGAAAGTTACATACACGACCTTCAAAAAAATAAAAATACAGCACTCTATTATATTAGTATTTCTTAGTGAAGTTAGAGACTCTACAGCAGGAAACGGCACTTCAAAATAAAAACTCTGTGCTGGAAATTCACTGTACTTCAAACTAAAGTATGTTTTTTTACAAACTTGACATTTACACTTACAGTCCATTCAGAATGGATCCATGACCCACCAGTTGGAAACCACTGCACTAAACACCACGTTAGCATGTTGTCATTAGCATTAGCTCACAGCAGCAGCAGCGTCTCACCCGGTTGTCGTAGACCTTCTTCAGGGCCTCGTAGCGGATGGAGCCCTGGAAGATGACGCCCTGGAAGGTGTTGCTCTTGTCGCTCGCCACCAGTTCCACACACACCATCTCGCCCTCGCCCACCGTCATGTCACTGAACACCTACACATAATAAAATAATATTTACCGTCAAATACCTTCATTATCTGCATTCAGTCTTTCACACGACCCTAAAATGATCATAAACTAAGGTCTGGGAGCGTCACAGTTCCCTCATCTCTCTCTGTCAGTGAGGAGATTTGGTTTTAGAAACTGAGCCAAACTAACAGAGTGACTGCTGGTTGTTTATCTGAGTACACAGTAAGCAGTTTTTTCTCGCTCATTGATTTCCCTCCAGGAGAGAAATCTGTGTGATCTGGCGTTTTTCCCTCCAGTCGACCTATAAAAGCAGGTGTTAGTGCAGGAGCTGGTTTTTAAATGGAGTGAAAAAGCATCAAGTCACAGTTCATTACACCGACGGCATCGACAGGATCTCTGGACACTTCCAGGCTCTGTGGGGTCTGACTGCAGAGAGGAAAGGCTTCATTACTGAAGGAAGACCACTTTATACATAACTAAAATAATTCAATCAATTAAACTCTGGGATTTTTTCACTCCCTTATATTTACATGTTCATAGCATTACTGCATGTTTTATCTCGATATGACAAAATAATTTTTGGATGGTTTGGACTTTTGGACCCATTATAGGAAGTTTTAGAGGCCACTGTCAAATGATAAGAGTAGTGTGATGTCTCAGTGCGTAGTGTGCACTGGCCATCAGAGCAGAGAACACGTATAGTTCCTTAGTAAGCTCGAATAATTGCAATATTAAACCAAAAGTAGCTGGATCAAATACAGTGGTGTGAAAAAGTGTTTGCCCCCTTCCTGATTTCTTACTTTTTTGCATGTTTTCCACACTTAAATGTTTCAGATCATCAAACAAATTTAAACATTAGTCAAAGATAACACAAGTAAACACAAAATGCAGTTTTTAAATGAAGGGTTTTATTAATG
>NC_065528.1:31684239-31743972 GCF_006386435.1 Epinephelus moara | reverse complement strand
GGGGGCAAACACTTTTTCACACAGGGCCATGTAGCTTTGGATTTTTTTCTTCCTCATTAATAAAACCCTTCATTTAAAAACTGCATTTTGTGTTTACTTGTGTTATCTTTGACTAATGTTTAAATTTGTTTGATGATCTGAAACATTTAAGTGCGGAAAACATGCAAAAAAGTAAGAAATCAGGAAGGGGGCAAACACTTTTTCACACCACTGTATATACAAGGCAACGAAAATGCAAACCTTAGTTCGGACTTTCAGGTGTGAAAACGCCCTTATGTTACTTTCCGGTGCTGCATAACTTCATACTACATACCCACACGTCGCAGGATCTGTAGTGTGTTCACGCAGGACGGTGATTAAATAAAGTCACTTTTGAGTTTACAGTTTGCAGAATAAAACATTTTGAGTGTGCTGTTAATGGATACTATTTTCATACAGGTCCAGTTTTTGGACTCAGGACGTACTTCACAGGCTGCAAATGTTCCAGTGAGCATCTGTATCTGTGCGATGAGACTCTGTTACCTCCTCAAAGTTATCGATCATGAAGAAGATGTTCGGGTAGCTCATCTTGGACTCCTCTCCTTTGCTGTCCATGGCGTGTTTGCTCTGGGAGATGCAAATACTTCCTGTAAAAAAAAAAAAAATCACAGACAGCTTGATTAATCTGACTGTGGAGCAGCTCTGGTGCAACAACAGTGTGTGAGCTGCTGCAGAGCTGAGTGGTTTCATACCTGACACTTCTTCTTGTGGATGTGGATATCTCCTGCGTCTGAGCGCGTGCACACAGCACATGTCACCACGTAATCCAACTGCAAGAGAGTAGAGTTATTTATCATTACTGTGGATACTTCATTAGAAAAAATGGCAATTTTCTTACTTTTCTGTCATTTTTTAAAAATGTTTTTGTTTTCTGTCTTTATTTTCTAAATGCATGGACATTACTTTTGTACTTTTATTATCCTGTCAAACATTTTTCTTTTCCGTTAATATTATACTGTCCAGCACTTACAGAGTAAAACTGTAGTTAAAAAACATTACCTCGACTAACTTTGAGTTATGCCTGAGGCTATATGTCAGTGTCTAAGAGCTAATCTGCTGCGTGTAGATTAGAGTAGATTGTGGTGCATATTTATGTAGGAATAAATTTTTTTACTTACTTATGTAATTCATTTTTTTCTTTTTTTCCCTTCTCTCTTGTGTTTGTATATTTATTTGATTTGTTAACACTTGGTAAAACTGTTTATGATAGAAAAGAAAGCAAAAAAAGTTAAATTAAATATTATGAAAAAAAATGCAGTTAAAAAGGTTTTTGTAGAAACATAAGAGTGCATTTGTCAGGGTTTTTTTTCTGAGATATAACAACACATCGTCTGCAGACAGAGATATATTTTGTTCATCACCACGATTTTTATACCTGTAACAATTAGCTTTAATCTTTTTAAAATGTATCAAATAAGGTGTTAAATTACAAACATCTGAGATTTAACACCACATCATCTGCATACATAGATATTTTATGTTTATCGCCACTGTTATGCCTTTTAAATATTTAGTCGCATTATTTGTGCAAAGGGTTTAATACTAATTGTAAAAATGAGGGGACCTGGAGAGCAACCTTGACACACGTTCCTCTTTTACTGAAAGGTTGTGGTAAATGAAAATGCATGTTGGGTTTAACAGAAAATCTGAACCCATTAAATAAGACTTGGAAGCATCTTCATAATCTGAACACAAGTTAAAATATTAGAATGATTCCTAATAGTTTTGGTGACCCTTGGACTTTCCTCTCCAGAGCAGGGATTTCCAAACTTATGCATGCCAAGGCCCCCCAATAAATATCAATTGACAACACTACAAAAAGTGTAAAAAATGAATGATTGAAGCCAAAAACAAAGCCTTCAATGCACGCTCAGGGACAGTAGCTTGCTGCAAGACTTTAAGACTGCCTGGCCAGAAACTCTTCCTTTGGTTTGAAAATGTCGGCTGTTTTTTAACCTCTGCCTGGTACTTTATTTTTTTAAGCGATGCTGAAGTTTAGACATTTTTAAACACTAATGTTGGAGCTCCTCGATACTACGGTCGTTAATAATTTTGTTAGTGCTGCAGCCCGTTTACTACCGGCAAGATTAATGGGGTTAAAGCTTCACACATCTGTGGGAAAAAGCGTGTCTTAAAAGATCGATCTCGGACTTTATGAGTCAATATTCAAATGAAGATCGATTTGAATCGGATGAATCGATTATTTTAACCCGGCCCTAGTCTCGAGGCAGAGAACGCATTTGAGGCCATCATAGCCATTCATACGTGCAGCTGTAAATCCAAACTTTATGCTGCCTCATACTTACGAGTTTTACAAGTTCTTCGGATTCTTTGCAGCTGCGCTTTTGTCAGCTGGGCTGTTGGCTGCTCGTCATGTCTTTTCCTTTTCAAAAAGGTCCATTTTTTTGAGTAAGCGCAAGCTAGCTAGGTGCTAGCAGGCAAGATTGCAAGAGTATTATCATTATTATTATTATTCAATTTTATTTGATCTTTTTCATTTTCCCCTCATCATTCCAGTCCCCCCTTAGCCTTTGAAAATCACTGTCCCAGAGGACACTAACAAGATATATCATGAACTAATATGACACAGTATTTGTTAATGAGATATTATCACATTAATCAATCTGAGTACGAGTTTACGCTCTAGTTTCAGTGCTCAGAGTTCTTCACCTTCTGCAGGATGAGGTTCAGGTAGACGCTCTCTTCCCAGTCAATGTCAGGGTCACCGAGGCCCGGCAGCTTCTTGGAGTCTCTCCTGTAAACCTCCACCTCCACCTGTAACACACAGTCGAAACCCCTTCATCAGACATCATATACACACATTAACATCTGTCAGTGTGTGTTTATGTGAGCAGGTCAGGCTCAGTTCAGGTGTTCAGAGGAACCAGGACTCTGGAGACTTCCTGTCACATCAGTTTGACATCAAAAGAAGGGCAGAAACATAAAGGATGAGCTGCAGCAGGTTGCTCAGAGTCCTTTATGTGAGGACGATCTATCTCTATTGATTTGTTACTATGACAACATCAAAAGGAAATGAAACATGGAGGTATCGCTCTGTGTCTAAGGTGCAGTTTCTGCTTTACAAGACCAGAAACCAAGCCTTGTTATCTTTCTTTGCACATACTAACTCATAATAACAACGCAAAAACATGCTTTTAGAAATGTCTGCTAATTTATTAAAAAATAGAAAATCATAAATAAATCTCATTTACATAAGTATACGGACCCTTTGATCCTGCAAATGGAGCTCAGGTGCAGCCTACTTGCTTTCATTATCCCTGAAATATTACTAGAGCTTAATTGGAATTGATTCAGTTGATTGGACATAAAACAGAAAGGCACACATCTGTTTAAAAGATTGGATCAGACAGCCACTGCTGTGGGGCCAGGTTTGTGTCACAGTTAAGTTACCGTAATTACAATTTTTTTGACTTGTAAACAGTGTTTATGTCAACATACAAGCTGTAATTATGACTGAAGCTATACCACTTGGTGCTTAATAATCTGGACGTGCCAGGAGAGACAAACAGGCCTCATCGCAATGAGGTGTGGAAGTGACAAAAAATAATTGTTAACTAGAATTACTGCCTCACAGTTATATGCTGCTGCAGACCAGTCAAGTTTTTCTTACAGTTAATACCCATGTCAGTGAAAACATGGATGCTTCACTCACAGAAGATCTATACAATCAGCACAGTTCACCAATTCAGTATCTGACCAAATGTCTCCCCTTCTGTTCCTGAGATATGATGTTGTTTTATGCAGAACATGATGATGTCACAGTGAAGCTGACCTTTGACTTTTTTGATATAAAAGGTCATCACTTTAACATTTTATCCTGTTAAACATTTGTGTCAAATTTTGTCATATTTAGCGCAGAAAACCTTGAATTAAACCTCAAAATGTGTTTTGTGAGGTCACAGTGACCTTTGACCCTTAACCACCAAAATCTAAGCAGTTCATCCTTAAGCCCAAGTGGACATTTGTGCCAAATTTGGAGAAAAGTCCTTAGTGCGTTCTAGACATATATCACGTTTAACAGGAGACAGATGAAGTCACAGTGACCTTGACCTTTGACCACCAAAGTCTAATCAGTTGATTCAGATGCAGATGCAAAATAGCTCTAAGCTATATTTTGGTACGGTGCACCAAATGGTAACTTTTATGTTTTGATCTATGCATGGTCCCTTTTAAATAAATAAATAAATTCTTGAGTAGACGTTTCTGCCAAAGTTGAATAAATTACTTCAATGTGTTCTTGAGCTATCATGTTGACAAGAATGGGAGGACGCAAGGTCACAGTGATCTTGAATTTAGACTTTTGACCACTAACATCGAATCAGTTCATCCTTAAGTCCAAAAAGATGTTGATGCCAAATTTGAAGAACTTTCCTTGAGGTGTTCGAGAGATATCACGTTCAACAGAAGACAGACGAGGTCAAGGTGACCTTGGCCTTGAACCACCAAAATCTAACCAGTTCATCCTTGAGTCCAAGTAACATTTGTGCCAAATTTGAGGAAATTCACTCAAGGCCTTCTAGAGAAATCTTGTTAACAAGAATGAGATGAATGTAAGGTCACAGTAACCTTGACCTTTGACCACTACAATCTAAATCAGCTATTTCAGATGCAGATGTGAATTCTCTCTAAGCTATAATTTGGTACGGTGCATCAAATGGTAACATTCATGTTGTTTGAAGACATTTGGACTTTATTATCATCTCGTTTGAGGACATTAACACTTAACTATCATTGACACAAAGAAACAAAAGAAAGAAATATTTATATACAAGCATCCTTTTTTCATTTTATGAAAATGTATTCATATTTCTACCTCTTTTAAAAATGTGTGTAAATCACATGAGCAGTATTTTCACTCCATAACTACCATGTTTTTAACCTTCACACGACCAACTCTAATCATACAACCGTCTTGAGTTGTGAGACTTTGCCATCTTATTAGCAAAAGGTCAGTTTTCATTTTGATGTGTGTGCTGAAGGCAAAATGGAGAACAATGTGAACTTCAGCAGGGAAATGTAAGAACATTTGAAGGAAGTGGAACCATCCACACGGACCACAGAGACATTTCCCTTTCAGGAAATAAATATCATATGGCATCAACCTGGACTTGCATGTCTTTTCCTGCTTCACTTACTGTATTTATGTTTCTGTCACATGAAGCAGGAGCATCTGACTGAAACATAAAGTCAGAATAAACTGAATCTGCTGCTTTTAATAAAACCTGTTTACTTTGTGGCTGAAATCTGAAAACAATGAGCGTTATGTAAATGTTATATAAAGTGTGATGTCTGTCTGTGGTTATCTTTTGTTGTTCGAGACAGAACGCTCAGTTGCCTCCATAAAGGGGTATTTCCCAACGCCTTCACGTTTCACAGTGTAACCATGGCGACCGCTCCTGTGCTCTACATGGCTTGTGAGTGATATGAATCCTGGCGTGTGGAGACCTCGTATCTCCCTGCAGACCGGCTGTAACAAACCTTTATATCGTCAGGGTCTGTTTAAATAGAGATGAGCGGGAGACGCCTGAACGTCAGCTACAGATATGACAGATACAGTATTTGGGTATAATCACCAGATACTTCATATGAACTGTGAAGACTCTGAGCCTCGAATATGACCCACTGAAGCAAAAAGAAGGAACTGAAAAATGAAGGAGAGAGGAAGAGGAAGATGCTGCATAACGATTTTTTTTACAGATTTCTTCATATTGAGCAATTAAAGCAACTCAAAGGATTTTGTTTTTAATTGTCTCTGAAACTCTCTCAGTTTAATACTGACGTCTCTAAATGACCTGAAAAAGCAAACGAGACCATCAGTGAGAAGACTGGATATTTCTACAAAGCTATTCTAAGGCTGAATCCCAATACACCCGTTACCCCCACAACTTGGCCCTTCCCCCCCCTGTTTCACGTCTAGGGGCAGGGCGTCCTGATTCTTGTTGGGACAGAGGGGCAGGGCGAAGTCTTTGGGCTACATGGCCCCTCAAAACACTCCAAACCAAGCATTATGAGCACAGACTGTTGAAATAATGGACTTTTTTTTTTTTTAAGATATTTTTTTGGGCATCTCTAGCCCCTATTTGACAGGACAGACAAGCGTGAAAGGGGGAGAGAGAGAGAGGGAGTGACACGCAGCAAAGGGCCACAGGCTGGAGTCGAACCCGGGCCGCCGCGGCAACAGCCCTGCACATGGGGCGCCCGCTCCACCACCAAGCCACCGACGCCCCTGAAATAATGGACATAGCCACTGTGATGTCACCCATTGGTTTGTGGACTGCCATTTTGAAGCCTCGAGTTTAGCATTTTGGCCGTCGCCATCTTGGATTTCTGGAGCCAGACATGCAATCTTTTTGATGAGGGTGGAACTGACTGAGGGAGCCAGAGGACAAACTTAAGAAGTAAGTATTAAAGTCATCTTAGTGACATTAGCTAATTGCATTCATGTCGACATTTATGAGAATTCATCAACAAGATGGCTGCCACTAATGTATTTTCTTTGATAAAGGTTTTAAAAATTACGATAACCATAGTATTATATTAGTTTAATTTGTTCCAATGTTTTTCTTTTTTATAGCAAGTATTACAAAAAGAAATCACTAGTATGCCAATGCCTTGGTAGCTAACCAGCTAGCTAGCTAACGTTACGTTGTAATGGAGTGCTGTAGGAGTGACGTTTATTGTGAAAGTCAACATGGAAGTTAGCATCGCCCTGGTTCCTTCGACAAAAAGCCAATAGGATTTTTCCATTATATTTTAGATTATTTGTGAAAATAAGCTCTGTGGCAAATAAACGTTTATGATACTACTGTTTTGTTCAGCGAGATGATCTTCAAAAATGGTTGCAAAACGGTTGCATGACTTCAGAGTCGCCACCACAACAAGGTTGTAAAGCTGTGTTCGGCATGATGATGTTCTGTAGTCTCATTTAGCCACTTGTTAGCAACCGCCTTTTTGAAGACACGTAAAGGCTTGAAAAGTCACAAGTGGGGTATTTACTGACGGATTTTATGACGTAGAACATAACACTAAAGTCTCTTAAGCTTGTGTGAACCAACAGACCTTATTTCAGGCATCTACCCCCCCAAAAATTCTTAAAACGCATTGAGTTTGAGACGAGGGACTCGGGAGTGCTCAAATGCTAACTCATTTTCGGGTTTTAGGACTCATTCATTCACTGCTCTATTGCCGATTTGTGCATGACAGTCCCACATTTTAACATATTTCCACGTCTAAGTCGCCCTTGTGACGGTATATGACACCCAAAATGTAACTAGTTGCTGCACTTGTTACCGCTCCTCTAACATCAGTGCAGATGGCAAGGTAGGAGCACAGGTTGCTAACATTAGCCTACAGAGCACTGCTAGTGGTCTGGGAATGAAGCAGTATTCTTTTTTATTTGATGACTTGTTTGATCGATTGATGGCGTGAAACTTAAGTTGTGAACGACTTGCTGGCATCCATGCTTTTCAGTCTCCGTAAAATAAATGAAAAATGTCATTATGAATACACCATTATTGCTTGAGATGCACTGATTAACTAAACGCTGTAGACTGTATATAAAGACGGACAACATGACAGCTCATCGGACAGGTGTATGGCCCGGCACTCCACACCACGGAGAACGCTACTGCGCAGACTCTGGCTCCAAATGACGTCACCAGTGGCCATATTCGGGATATTTTGGCTTCATATTTGTATAGTGGAGGTTAGTCGAGACGTGTCGTCCATCTTTGTATACAGTCTACTGTAAACACCATCAGCAACTACTGATGATGTATCAGGATCTTCAAGAGTTGTCTCATTTCTTGGGGTAAGATTTCAACCACTATCCTAACTCTGTTCCAAGGGGCACGAGCGGTAGGGTTAAAAATAAGACATGGGCCTTGATGCCTGTACCCGAGTTAAACTTTCCTCCAAATCAGATGAAACATTTTACGGAGCACAGACCGGGAGAGCCGATGTCAGAGTTTGGCAGTGAGCTGTACGTTAGTCAGTTAAAAGGAAGGAGGAGGAGGAGGAGGAGATTTTTATTTAGAAAATCCGATTCCTGACGTTATGTTTTGTTGTTATGACTGAATCAGCAAAGAGAAAAATAAAAGATTGTTGAGATTTACTAAAAAACAAACAAACAAACAATAACTGAAAGGGGCAGTGATGGAGCACGGGTCAAAACACAGGTCACCGTCTGTCGGTCATTCAATAGATGGAGAGAGTTGATTCAAAACTGATCCTGAATTGGTCCCCTTCCCCCCAGACACATATGCAATATGTCCATTTTATTTATTTATTTACATCATCTTCCTCCTCCTCCTCATCATCATCCTGTGGAGTCTGAATCCTCCGACAGCAAAATGACCTCACTGTGACTCAACGCTGGCCCTCAGAAGGATACAGAAACACACACGGACACACTCCGGTCTTTGTAATGCAGGTTGTGTCCGGGCTGCAGTCAGATGAGATGATGGGAGCCGTTAACCCGACCTGGACACAGAACAATGAAGCGTAACCGTGGCAACCGGGGATGGAGGGGGATGTAGGACAAACTACAAAGAGCAGACGGAGAGTCCAGACGAGTGAAATGTAATTATGAAGAGAAGAAGAGGGAGCAGAGGCCAGGTTTACATCGTACTGTAGCTTCCCATTGGTGTTCCTTATGTGTTCAAATCAGAAAATATCCAGTGAGCCAAAATGCCTTGTTGATGCCAGAGGTCAGAGGAGAATGGCCAGACTGGTTCAAGATGAATGAAAAGCAACAGGAAGTCAAATAAGCACTGGTTCCAACCAAGGTCTGCAGAAGACCATCTCTGAAGCAACAACACCTTGTCCAACCTTGAAGCAGATGGGCTACAGCAGCAGAAGACCACACCAGGTGCCACTCCTGTCAGCTAACAACAGGAAACTGAGGCTACAATTCACACGGGTTTTCTCACCAAAACTGGACAATAGAAGATTGGAAAAACCACATTCAGATGGAAGCATGGATCCATCCTGCCTTGTATCAACGGTTCAGGCTGCTGCTGCTGGTGGTGTAATGGTGTGGGGGAGATTTTCTTAGTACCAACTGAGCATGGTTTAAACACCACAGCCTACCTGAGTATTGTTGCTGAGCGTGTCCATCCCTTTATGACCACAGTGTACCCATCTTCTGATGGCTACTTCCAGCAGGATAACGCACCATGTCACAAAGCTCACATCATCTCAAACATGACAATGAGTTCACTGTACTCCAATGGCCTCCACAGTCACCACATCTCTGCCCTGATTTTATATCAAGACAATTTGGTGAAGTTTAATTTGTATAAAGTGAGTTTTAGTTGAATGAAGTTTGATTCTGACTTTAAAAAGACAAACTGCTGAAGGCTTTTGGCTGATGGGAAAATTGATGGCTGCTGTCGGCGCCGTTTGTCTCATTCAGTGTTATTAAATGTGACTTTTGTGTCGTCTCGTCTGCCTCCAACGTGACAGAAGACGAACAGAAACATCAGACTGACGACAAAAAAAACCCCCACAACCTTAGATTATTTCTGTTTCACTTCAACAGCAGTTTTTGGGGAGGCCGTTTCCTGTAACGAAACGTGGCTGTGATGTTTATTTGGAGTCCAGTTTATTAGGTACGCCTACAGTGGCTTAACCTAATGTCGTCAGATACAACAGTCCTGCAGTGAAGGTTATTCAGCCTGCCCTCAGTGATTTAAATGAGGTGGACAAAATAATAGGAACACCTGTCAGTCTGAAATCTCTGCTGTGTTTCCACTGAGTGAAGATCTACATGTTTAATCTCTGTGATCAGCTGATGTTTGAGTGTCACAGCGTTTAAACTGGGAGCTTGTTTATGATGTTTTTTTCCTGTTATGACTCAGATACATCAGAGCATCCTCCACCTTTACTGCGCGCTGCGGCAGTGTCTGTTACACCAGACAGATGAGAAATCTGAATCTAAAACCTTAAAAGATGCTGAGATTTTAAAGACACGCTTTTAATTTATTCTGCCTGATTTCAACGTTTGATTAAGTTATTTTCTCACATGCTCTGGGAAGAGAAGGTCAACAAGGACAGACAGATCATCTCTACAGTATCAGAAGGATCTGAGCTGTGGCCTCTGTCCTGATAATCATCCCAATATGAGATCAATAATTCCTCCTGTTCTCAGACTGAAGCCTCGGCAGACACAGGCAGTTGTGAAGGTGCATATCTTAAAACAGAAATCAGTGTTAATACATTAAACACATTGATGTTTCCTCTGCAGAGCTCAGAGTCAAACTGAAGGATCCTCATGGCAACATCAGTGTTACACAACTGAAGTGTTTTCTCTGTGAGCCTGAAGACGAGTTTTACTTCAGTGTTTTTGCACATTCAGGCGTTTAAGTGATCACTTACTGAAAATGAAAAACAGACAAACTGTGGAGATGAAGCCGTATACTATATAACATCAATCATATGAATAAAGATATCTGATGTTTTACTTCCAGAGTCAGTGACATTGTCTGGATTTTGGTTTAAGTCGACATTTGAATTATAGCCTCACCATAGAATTAAAATGTTAATATTATTTATTATTATTATTTTACAAGTGCTGGAATTTTGCTGTCTCTCAATAATCGGAAATTTAAAAAATTTGATAACGATATATCGTCTGATTGTAAAACATAAATAATCTTGATACAGATATTTTTCGTGTTTCTTTTCTTTTTAAAAAAATCATACATCTAAAAGCATCTGAGCGGAACATTTTTAAGTTTAAAAATAATGGATACAAAAAAATCTGCAAATCTGGTGCGGAAAAAGTGCAAATTAATAATATTTTACAGGACTTTTATATCACTTTAAAACAACAGTCAGGTTTATTTAGGGTTTTATTTTTAGGACATTTCTTGGAAATCTCACAAATTTGGGGTTAATAAAAAGGAGTATAATAAATTAAGGAGGTTTAATGGATTATTTTCATGGTTAATG
Organism: Epinephelus moara; assembly: GCF_006386435.1. Classification (NCBI taxonomy): domain Eukaryota; kingdom Metazoa; phylum Chordata; class Actinopteri; order Perciformes; family Serranidae; genus Epinephelus; species Epinephelus moara. The sequence goes on along the minus strand of NC_065528.1, from coordinate 31,732,959 downwards.
GGCTTTTAATATATCAAGCAAAACTGGGTTAATTTATCTTAGTCTTTAATTTAAGGAGCAAATTCAGGGTTTCGTGACTCATTCTGAGGTTAATTCATGTAAACACAAATTGATTATAACATATTAAGGAGGGATTTCAAGCGGTAAAGAACAAAAGGGGACTAAAGCATTTGCTAAGGTGGGAAAAAAACAATTAAAAAACAATAATTGTGCCGATTAGCAGTAGATTACTTTTCTGTCCGTCAGCTATTAGACTACTAGACCAACTGTTTCAGCTCTATGTGAAACACTAATAAATCCTTGAATAATTCAGTCACCTTTTTGCCCTCGGTGTTGTCAGCGCTGACGTAGGCGAGCTTCCTGCGGACGTAGAACAGCATGTCGTCCTGTCGAGGAGCAAACTTCTCCATGAAGTATGTGGAGAACATCCAGGTCCAAAACACAATGCGGTCATCCTTAAAACAACCTGCAGAAATACACAAACATAAACGGTAAATAAAAACGATGAAACAACACTGCAGCGTCATCTACTGTGGGAACTACTGGGCAACAACCTGACAGCAATATAAATATTTACACCACCTCCTCTTCCTCTGATGAAGAGAATATATTCATTTAAAATGTTTTTATATTACCAATAGTTTTTTTTAATCTTTTTATTCTCTCCTTTTCCTTTTTTAAAGTTAATATCATTTGATGGATTTCAGGGGATTTCGTCACAACAGCTTTATTTTTATAGCATCTTTAAAAACAGTGTCTACAAAATGCTTTGACAAACAAAGAAAAGCAGATGCAAAATACCCAGAGGCAACATAACGATAAAGCCACAAACAGTAATGCCGAACTAAAGCAAGAAAAAAATTAAGGTAAAATAAACAACAGATAAAGTGCAAAAACACATTAGAAAGAGGACAGATGATTATGAGAAATAAACATAAAAACAGTTAAAAAAAGTCAATAAAAGTAAATTCAATGAAAGAAATAAAAAAATAAACAAAAGACTCTAAAGTGGGCAGATAATCTGTGACTATAAATCCATTAAATCAATCATAATTAAGCCCAAATTTGAAGTGAATAATACTTAAAATATATATTTTTCGATTGGAAAAAATTCCACATATTTATGTTAAACAAAAATCCAACAATCCCAAAAGATTCCCAAATCCCAATGATGGCATGGGTTTCCTTAAATACAATATAACATAGAATTTATTCATATGAAAATTTAAATTAATATCATTATAATTTTGTAACGTGAAAAATAAGAGAAAGGAAAAGTGAAAATATAAAAGATAAGGAAAAAAATTCATAATTTCAAAAAGTTGAAAAAACATAAAAATCTAAAACATAATATGACACACACAAACTGATCCACATAAAACACAGGAATTAAAGCGACACTGTGTAGAAGCAGTCAGTGTGTGTGTTTAATGTCTGACACCACCTCACAGGAAGTGGAGTTTCCCTGCGAGCTCTATAAACGACCCTGCGGCGTGCTCTGTGGTCAGACTGCTTTATTAAAACACATCACTGCGTTATTCTCGCCTGCCTTTTGTTCACATCAGAGGAAATCTCTCTCTTTATGACCGATAAAACTGCTGATTAATTATTCACGCTCTGGTGCCGCCGCTTTATGACGCTCACTCTTTGTGTTTTATTTTGAAAAAATGACCAGAACGCCATGAAAGATGTCGATGAGCGCCGCACTGATGGTGTCGACCACCTGCCCCCCTCCATCACCTCGGGGGGTTCTCCACTACCTTTCTACATGCCGAGGCACCTGCCTGGCGCCCGGCAACTGTTGCTAGGCAACCGGGCAGAGGATGACATGGCATTAAGTTAAACTTCCTGTTAAGAGCAGCTGCTCCTCACAGACCTATGGAGCAAAGAGAGTTTTTAAATCTCATTACAGACGATCCAGCTGTGTGATTGGCTGCCTGCAGGGTTTCTTCCTGTCTGTGATTGGTTTGTTGCTGATTTGGACGCTCCAATCAGCAGCATCCATCTGCTTTCACTCAAACTTTGGCAATGACTATGTTTACATGCACAATAATATTCAACTACAGCATCTAAACAGGAATATTAGTGGAATTTTTATTGTCATTAGCCCTTTAAACAGCTCAGTAGGAATATCATCTTTTTGGAATCATGGCGAGAAGCATAATATTTTATACCTGAATTGATTTTAAGATTTTACACATCACTTTTAAAGCACCTCATGGCTTCCCCCAGTGACATTGCTGAGGTCGCAGCCTCAGATCCTCAGGCAGGACTCTGTTGGCTGTTCCTCAGTCCCGATTTAAAACTAAAGGTGACCAAGCTTTTGCAGTCGAGGTTCAAAAAAGCCTTTTGTTAATTTCAGCACACTGTTCATTTTATTTATGTCCCAAGTTATTATCATGTATTGTCTTTGGTTGTTGTATTCTAATTGTTTGACTTGCCACCTTTGCGTTTCTGCCTCACCAACAATATTTTATCTTTATTTTATTTTTATTGTTCTTTATCTCTCTTGAAATTGCCTCATTTTATTTGCTTGAATCCCGCTTTGTTTTAAATCCGAGATCAACCATGTAAAGCAATTTGTAACTTTGTTTTAAAAAGTGCTTTATAAATAAAGTTTATTGTTATATTATATAAACATATTCAAAGTCTGTTTCTTTGTCTGATTCTGTGAAGTTCTGCAGAACTGAAATGCAGCAACAGCATTTAAAAGATAAAACAGACCTTTACTCATCATGACAAAAAAGTTTAGCTCAGTATAAATAGCAAAAATAAAAACAAATATAGAAAAGTAAATGGTTCAACACATGAATGAAAGAGCAGAGTCCTGGATATTAAATATATAAATTATATGTTATACTATAAAATGAATTCTAAGGAATGAAAAAGCTGAACATTGCAGTGAATTTATATTGAAATATAAGAATATTACTATGATAAAATTGAACATAACATTTAAAATTAAATGTCAACACTTTTTTTATTAATATATTTATCTAATTTTTTTTTTTTGGTACATTCTTCCCCATTGTTTATGAAACGGAAAAGTTATTGGACAAATTTCTATGGAGAAATAAGCATAAATCTTATTCTTTTTTATTTTTTTAGAATTTCCAGAGAAAAGGGAGGTTTCATTTTCTTGGTTATATTTTTTGATAATTGTAAACCGTACTTAAAGTTACATAAATGATACGACATATTTAAATATGTCAGGACTGTTCATTTGAACGATTCAACACGGACATGAGGTTTTTCATCTGAACATCTCACAAATGTCCATCCCCAATGTTGAAAATGTTAAACTACTCCTTTAGTTTTATAATCTATTGTGGCGGTTTGAGGCTTCCCGTGATCACCTCACAAATGAAAAGGGATCTACAAAAAATAGATGTCCTCACCCAAAAAAAACGACCTGAGACGTCCTGCAAATATTCCATAACAAAAGGAGTGCAAATCTTTTTTTCTTTTTTAGTCCCCTAACTGCACATAATCCCTTTCATCCTAAAATGTCAGAATTGAACACATTTCTTAAGACATACTGTACGTGGCACTCATCAGACTGATGAGACCAAACTTCATCCAGACTCTGATTGCCTTCGTCAGGATTAGCTGCACTGTGTCAGGGTTAATTGACTTTGTCAGACTTAACTTTATTCTATCAGACGTGCCAACAGCAGCTCAGCGTGACGAGACGTGGCGAGCACAAAGAATGAAAACAGCTCTGGGTCACTTGAGTTTAGATTTCAGTTCACTTTTCCTTCGCTTATATAGAAAAGAGACGCACATACTGTGAGTGAAGCTCTTCTATTTCGATATAAAAGACGAAGCTCTATAATGGAAACACAAACATGGTGTCTTGGCATTGATTTAATTTCACAGGCAGAAATTGAATAAAGGTTAATTTAATGTAAGACTGTGAGGATTAACCTCGTTTGCTTTGACGTGCTCGAGCTTTGATTTAATTGTGGAAACACCTGAGCTGACATACTGACAAAATGTCAATAAGTTAAACCTGCATCCAGGGTCATGTCGTCACCACAGATATGTTCTGTTTTCCTTAAGAGATATAAAATCCTAATCAGACAGATTTTATTGATGACTTTCCTGACACCTTCTTGGCTTTAATGACCCCACTGAAACTGGAGATGCTCCACCCAACGAGCCCATTGATCAGCAGTGTGAGCAGCTCGTCAGGCTGCTGCAGTGAAGCTGTTCACATCTCACCCAACACAACGGCTCTGTGTTCAGGCCCGCAGCCAACCACAGCTCTGCCTGCAGAGGAGCAACGACCTCTGGCCCCCGTCCAGTCAGACTCTGGCATTAAAGATCTTCTCGGACAGAGGTGAGTCAGTGAACACAACCTGCAGGCTAACAAAGCAGGAGAAGCTTCCAGAAAGCGGTAGCTGCCACTGAACATCACATCTGAAGAGATACAGGGAACCCCATCCCTGCCAGAGGAAAACCTCAACTCAAAGTCCTCTTAGGAGCTTTTGGCTTCGATCCAAATATCATACAAATTCTTTATTAAGAGGAAACTGGACTATTGTTTCCTACATCAGAAGAAAATGCTGGCATTGTAAGTTTCTGCAAATCAGTTATATGTTACATTTGTACATCTCAACCGTATCATAGTTTCTAAAGTGAAGCAGTATATTAATTGACATTGTCATTGGGAGGTGGACGAATTTAAACCTAGGCGAGACGCCTGCCAAGCTGCAGACCACTCTTTGAGAACAACAAATAACCAAAGTGTTGTTTATGAGGCCATCGTTGCCTTTTTGACAGAGAAACTGTCATAATAAGCAGTAGTTGTTTTTTTCAGCAGAGCAATCCCTGAGTTTTTTGCCAAGATAGCGCCACAAAAAGTAGTTGTTTTATACCAAGACACTGCTGCATTTTCTGCCAGGATAGTGCATTGTTATTTTCTGAGACATTTGTGTGTTCTCTGCCGCGATAGTGCCATGAAAAGCTGCTGTGTTTTACTGAGCCATCACTGCATTTCTTGCTGGGATAGTTCCTAACCAAGTGGTTTTTGTGCCAACGACCTAACCACACCTAACTGCAGCATTGTACTACTCGAGCTAGCTCAATCATGTTGTAACTAAGACATCCGCTGGGAAAAAAAAAAATTTCACAGACCGTTTACTGAGGTACTGAGTTATTACAGACACCGCTAACGGCTAATGGCATCCCTATGCCCCTACGTCGCCCCAGTCAAAATGGTTGCGCAACGATTACGTCACATCCAGAGCCCGTTAACTTTACAGGCACCTTCCTCCTACTCCGCTCTCTCAGTGGAGATACGGCGGTTGAGAGGGCTGAGCGAGAGGACGTTCCTGTAGTAGTTCCTGCCCCCAAATAGTACCAGGAACTTCTTCAGTGGAAACGGGCCTTTAGGGATCAAACCCTGGTCCTCTGAGCAGAGGAGCAAAACTTTTCCACATTGCCATTGGATACTTCCTGTTCCAAACATAGTGGTGAAACCACCAAAGAGACTCGTTTATGACCAAATTACGAAACAGCAACGTGACTGCATTGTAACCTGTGTCATGTCCTGACTCCTGCACACTCTACCCAGGTGCCACTGCTCGCCTAAACCAAAGAGTATTTCCAGTAGGTGTGTACAACAGCACAGATTATCTCCTGTAGTGCGCTACATGCCTGAACTCCAGTCAGTGTCCTACCTGACTCTCTGAGCATTGTCTGGAGTTCATATAAGAAAAGGTCTCAAGTGGACGCCCCATTGTAATAATAAGGATCATCAGAGCTTTACAATACCAGACACTTCAATAATAAATCAACAAATCAGCTACCCCCAAAACAGCTTTTTGTCTCTCCACAAACATTTATGCCTAAAAAGGTACAAGATCTTTACAATTATGCCACTAAAATAGTTTCCTAACCTGCCTTATGCACCATGCTTAGCTTTACTGACTGGCCAACAGTTGCCACAGGTGTTAGCATGAGGGTTTGCTAGCTTACTAAACAAGAGACTAGCCAGAGTTCTTCAAATGACGATCACTTCCCAAAACAAAAACAATCACAAAACACAGTTAAGATTATTTGCAAGACCTTAAAAGTGATGAACTGAGACTTTATGGATTTTTCTTTAAATAAAAAAACACATTTGTGGGACTGACACTTTGTGAACTCCTGAACTCTGAGGCAACGGATTATAAAATGGTTTACACCAAGAGAATCGTGAAGCTTTGTGTTTGTCAAAGATTGTAAAGTTTGTGAGGACTGAACTTCATTTTAAAAGCTGTAATATTTCTGACACTCACTCCTCTCTTGTTACAGTCATTTGTATCTTTATTTCAGTCTCATTTAAGGAGTCAAAAGTTTCATATTTTCGCTGCTCGTCTCTGAACGTTCCTGTTATTCCAGAGTAAAGCAGAGTTCTTGCAGCAGCCTCGGAGACGTTCACAAAAGTCCTGCTCTATTTATAGCTGCGTATCCCATTTTAAAAATACATCAACTGTGTTATGAAGCCCGGCGCACTATCACTCATCATCTGATGAAAGTGAGCTGAATCACCAAAAAATCTATCTCTGCTGGCAGCGGGGAGAAATATCATGAGCCATGTTCAGCCTGCTGTATTTTTCATGACAGTTATATAACACTTGGTGGGAGCCCAGTGATGCTCAGAGCTCCAGTGACCCGAATGAAAGGATGAACTAAAGGCTGGATGGATGAGCAGAAACTTTCAGTGTTGACTGAGACCCCAAGGTTAAAGGTTTAAATCACACTTTCAGGAGTTAAGTGTCTGTCAGCGTTACAAATATGAGACTGAAACATGCTCACTGAAATATAAACTGAAATTCAGTCTCTTTCTCGTGTGTTTTGATGATGTGATAGGAAGCATTGGCCAACCACTTAAAGAACCCTTCATTAAGGCCCACTAGAACCACCTTACAGACGCCCTTAAACCCTCACATTGATCACTAGAACCAGCAAAAACAAGACCACTTTTACCAAAAGGACTTCAGTGACCACTCAAACCAACTAAAGGACTAGCACTACCTAAAGGACCACTACAACCTCACCAACAACTACAAGCACTGCTTACAAAACTCTGAGAGCCTCCCAGTGACTATTAGGGCCACCTAATGACCAATACGTCCTCCTGAAGAACCACTACAGCCTCGTTAATGACCACTAGATTGCTTTCAATGACCATTACAACCAATCTAAGAACCACTAGAACCTCCTCAATGAGCACACTAGAAAGTTCAACCCAATTGCCAGAATCAATGTTGGCATTGTACCTTTCTGGAAATAAATTCTGTGAATAAAATGTTTCATATGTAGCAAACTAGGGATGCACCGATCCGATATCTGGATCAAATATCAGCCCCGATGTCATCAAAACAGATGGATCGGGTATCGGAAAATACAACCTATAGAGTGTGCCAGGGCTGACGTCAAAACCCCAACCTATAGAGTGTGCCAGGGCTGACGTCAAAACCCGAAGTTTAGCATCACGCTGGTTCCCAGGAGAGAAAGTGAATGTGATTTTTGCATTGCGTTTTGGATTATGTCAGAAAATAAGCTCTGTGACTAACACAAGTTTATGATACTTACAGGTTTTGTTCAGCGAGATAATCTTCACATATGAACACCTTTCATACCGCATTTGAAGCTTAAATGCGATCGCCAGAAGTAAAAAGCTAACGTTAGGCTTTAACGGACTACATGACTACTCCACGGTCGCATGACTCTTGACGTCACCGCCACTAAGCTTTCAACTGATTTCGGCCGCTTTATTTTAAAAACATTGTATAATGGGGAAATCGGACTGTTTAAGCTAAATAAGAAGCTGTAATGGCGGACTGCCAGCACTCTCGCCTGTTCGGGGGTGATGACGTTTAATGTCCCCGACAGGGTTTGTAGTCGTATTGAGCAACTTGTTAGCAACCGCCTTTTTTACGACACGTAAAAGCTTCAAAATTCACAAGTAGGGTATTTACTGACGTGTTTTATGTCGTAGAACAAAACCTGAAACTCGCTTAAGCTTTTGTTAACCACAGACCTTATTTGAGGCATTTTACCAAAATCCCATTCAAAAAACGTATTGACTTTTAGACGAGAGAACCGGAAGTGCTAAAAGCGCTAACGGAGTTCCGGGTTTACTGGCACACTCTATACCTGAGGCGATCCTTTCCCTTTAAATCTACTGCAACGCAAGCTACGTCATACGTCATGGAGCGAAAGAGAGAATCTGCTGTGTGGGGGTATTTCACACTATTTCAACTGCTGTTGCACAATTGTTTATTTTAGTNAATCCCATTCAAAAAACGTATTGACTTTTAGAGGAGAGAACGAGAAGTGCTAAAAGCGCTAACGGAGTTCCGGGTTTACTGGCACACTCTATACCTGAGGTGATCCTTTCCCTTTAAATCTACTGCGACGCGAGCTACGTCATACGTCATGGAGCGAAAGAGAGAATCTGCTGTGTGGGGGTATTTCACACTATTTCAACTGCTGTTGCACAATTGTTTATTTTAGTTAAAAATAAATACTTCATCATTGAATTAATCTGTTTCATCTTGTTTCATTTTATCTTAGGACAGAACTGTGTAGTCATCAATGCCTGATGCCTCTAGTCTTTCCTGTTCTACATGTAAAGGTATATGGCTTTTTAGGTCAACCATGGTATCAGATCGGTATCGGGTATCGGCTGATACTCAAAGCCACAGCATCGGGATCGGTATCGAAACTGAAAAAGCTGGATCGGTGCATCTCTAAAGCAAACATTACGTGTCTTTGTGGTTAACATATGGTTCAGTTTAGTCACAAAACCACTTGGTTACGGTTCCGAAAAAAGTCATGTTTTGCCTTAAAATACCCGCTTCAGCTGCTACAAACACAGCTGGAAATGTCCTGAACTCTCGTTTAAAAAAAAACACCTGCTTTTGTTGGTCTCAGTGGTCTGCTGCTGTCTGCTGCTTGGTAGCTGTCTTGCCTACATGTCACGCATTTGCCATTCCCTCCTCTTCCCGATGAGAAGCTTATACATGTAATCTGAACTACCTCATTCATACAAAAAATTCAACATATCCAGGGTTTGCAGAAACTAGCAATCCCTACATTTTATTCTGGCAACTAGCCTGGAAAGTGCAGATAAAAACTACCACTAGGACCACCTGAAGGGGGCCTTTACCTTCTCAAAGACCACAAGAACCTCCTCACGATGACTACAACCTCCGACAGCAGAGGTTCCCAACCTTTTATCTTTAGGGACCTCTTTTACAACCCCTGACTGAGTGACATATTTTATGGATATTTCATATTAAATTCAATGCATGACAATAACAGTACAAAACACCTGATAAACTGTACATTTAACCAAAATAGTGGAAGCAATAACTGCAGGAAGTTTGTATAAAGCAAGAGATTTGGATGATTTCCTGTGAATATTGCACCGGAGAGTAGTTTTCATGATATTTTTGAACTTATGTATGATTCTCTGTCTACATTTTAATAATAATAATAATGATGCATACTTAAAAGGCCACTTTCTTGGCAAATTCACAGTTTTCTTCTCCCTGATGCTTCGCCATTGTCCTCTTAGCTCTGTGTTTGTTCTAACTGTTTACGTTTCTAATCAAGAACGAGGCTGTTTGACAGAAAGAAAAGGCTCTGTGAATACAGCTCGTGTTCAGGTCTTCACACTGCCCTTATCCAATGAGATTTGTTTGAGCTTATATTTGTAATACTAATGTAAACTTAAAAAAAAACATAATTTCATTTAGTTTTCTTTACAGTGATGAATGAAAGAGATATAGGCTCACCGTATATTTTTCAAAAAAGTTTTCCTTCACCTCTTAAAATCCAAAAGGCCTTACAACCCCACCTTGAAGCTTTGGTGACCCCTAGTAGGGGTCAGGACCCCTAGGTTGAGAAACAGTATCCTACAGGACCTCTAGAATCTCAGTGACCAGTACCTGCCTAATTGTTACCACAACCTCCTCCAGGACATCTAGATCTACCTAAAGGAATCCTAAAGTCAAATGATCACTAGATACACCTCCTTTAGGACTCTAGAATCTTTTCAGTGACCACGAGGACTACCAAGGGTAGTGGTTCCCAATCTGGGGTCGAGACCCTTCCCAGAGGTCACAAGATGATTCCTAGGATACTGGAGCTGCAACAGTAAATCAATCAGTTGTCAGCTATTAAATAAATCTCCAAGTAATTTAATAATCAATTAATCGGTTTGAGTAATTTTTAAAGAAATAAAAAAAGTCAGACTTGTCTGATTCCAGCTTTTTAAATGTGAATATTATCTGGTTTCTTTCCTCCTCTATGACAATAAATGAAATATTTTTTGGTTGTGGACAAAACAAGACATCTGAGGACATCATCTTGGGCTTTGGGAAACACTGACTGACATTTTTCACCATTTTCTGACATTTTATAGACCAAATAACAAACTGATTAATCAAGAAAACAATCGACGGATTAATCAGCAATAAAAAGAATCATTAATTGCAGCCATACAGGATACACAAAATAACTTCCTTTAACACTTTCTTTTTTTTTTCTTGAAAAATATTTCAGTTTCTACTGCTTTGAGCTTCTAAAGAAAATATTGAAAACACTAAAGAAAAAAGGTTAAAATAACTTCTGGTGATGCTACTTTTTATATTTTGGACCTGATGAAACTATTTTTAGGATTTTATAGTTGGAATGACAATAAACTTTATGAACTTGAACTCAAAGACGTGCAACTGGTGACAAAGGTGCAAGTACATATTTCTATATGTCTAAGAGGCCATATGGCAAAACCATTGGGAACCACTGACCTACAACCTCCTTAATTATTGTATTCATAATAACTGGACTCCCTCTAGATCTGAGCAACGTCTCCAATACTGAATCTTTTCAGTCTCATCTCTAAGTTTAATTTTCAGCTTCTGCAAATTTGAAATGGCCTGTTATGTCTCATCATGTATTCCAGACTGTTCCTTATTCTTTCACAGCAGATTTTATGAATTGTCCTTAAAGTTTGAACTGAACTGTGATGATGAGGAGGTTCTGCTATAACTGTAACCCATGTGACTGTCTCCGTGTCATCTCCATCATGTGTTCAGGTGGAACAAATGAATTATGTCATGTGATGAGAGAGACATGGCAGTTTGAAGTGACGACACGCAGCAGGTTGGATGAAAGGATTTAACGTGAAGACGTCACATGGATCAGAGTCTCCCTACAGGATCCTGCAGCTGGTTTCCTCCTCACAGCGCTGACTAATCCTTCAGACTGAAGGGTTCCTCTTTTCACTGCAGCTCAGCGTTCAGCTGGGTCACAGGGTGTTCACCATTTGTTTCCTGTCCCATCATACTACGTTGTGTGGTATATAAAAGTGCTAGGGTGAATGCTCCCTGTGGTGCCATCAGAAAAATGCTTTAAAGACACATTTTGGGGATCTCAGCATATACTGACTTGATAATTTGGAGTATAACTGACCTTCAATTGCAGCAGAGGTTATCGATAGATCCAACTCTCCGAAACACACAAGAGTCTCAAAAAAGTCCCTATAAAAGTCCTTCAAGTCCAAGGTGAAATAATGCAACAATGCTCCACGGTTGCTTGTTGCAGATTAATTTCTTTCAAAGTTGGGTATCTTAAAATGTAGACAGGCAAATCTACCAAAACCTAGACTCACTTTTAAGGTCCTGGAGGACCCCGAGGTGTTCCCAGGTCAGATGAGATATGTAATCCCTCCAGCGTCTTCTGGGTCTACCCTGGGGCCTCCTACCAGCAGGGCGTGCCCAAAAAAACCTCTAGCAGGAGGCGCCCAGGAGGATCCTGATCAGATGTTGACCCACTTCAACTGACCCCTTTCGACGCAAAGGAGCGGCTCTACTCCGAGCTCCCTCCGGATGTCCGAATTCCTCCCCCTCCCCTGAGTCCAGTCACCCCACGGAGGAAACTCATTTTGGCCGCTTGTATCCGTGATCTCATTGTTTCAGTCACTACCCAGAGCTCATGACCACAGGTGAGGGTTGGGGCGTAGGTGGACCAGTAAATCGAAAGCTTCACCTTCTGGCTCAGTTCTCTCTTCACCACGACGGTCTGGCGCCGCGCCCACATCACTGCAGACGCCACATCAAACTGCCGATCCATCTCACGCTCCATTCTACCCTCATTCAAGAGTCACAAGACCCCAATATACTTGAACTGCCTCACTTATGGCAGCAACTTTTTCCCTCTTCCAGACTCTTGTACTTTTGGACAAAACAATTCAGAATGTACATCTCCTGGATCTTCTGAGCACTCTGAGGCAAATAACAAGAATTTTTGTTTGATTCTCATTAAAATTTATAAAGTTTTGGGACATCCTGCACCGGTGACGCTGGATGCATGTGAGAAATCCTTTCATTTGGGGGAAACTGATCCTTTGAATCAAATCAGAGGCAGGGCAGCAACATCAGGGGTGTCTGGGTTTGCTGACATGTCCATTTTAACATCATTTAGTTATATTTATTACCATGTTTTTTACTTAATCATGACTTTTTTTTGTTGTTTTAACTCCTGAGCCACCAGGTTCAGCCTTTTATTTCACTTATCTTTCCATTTAATTTTAGTTTTGTTTAAATACTGTATGGATGGATCCCTCTAGAGTTCACTTTAACAACATTTGCAAACTGCTTCATCACCTTTTCCAGTCTGAACACATTAATGTTGTTACATAAACAGACTGTACAATGTAAACAGATGGGAGACGTCCTGCTGTGGTCTCCTTCTGTCTGCGATGTCCTGCAGTCATATACACAAACACATACAATATGTGCATATACTAATACGGGAAACTGTACTGAAGACAGACCTACGTGTTAGAAACCGGCCTTTATGAAGCATTTAGGTGTTTAACTTTGACTCAGACGTGACTTCAGCTCAGCCACACCACCGCCTGCATTAAATATTCAGCAGGATTTGTAATGATTTGTCTGTCAGAGCGTGAGTCACAGTCAGATCACACTCAGCTATTTTTACTGTACAGTAACACAGCACTCAGTCACGTCATGCAGTTTGTGAAGAGCCGTGCTCGACCCGCTTCTATCGATCGATCTGCATCTATTCTCTCTTTAGCCAAACATTAAAGGCTGTGTACTGATGTCGATGTATTTATAGCGAGGCAGCAGTGCTCCGCTGTGGAGGGATACGCTGGTGTATTCGGGAGGTAATTAAACCTGAATCATTGATGTTCATCTCTCAGTCTCGTCTGAATGAACTCTGCTGTGTCTGTGCCTGTTTGAACTGGTTCATAAAGGCCGTTGAAGATTCAACTGAGCGCCTTATACTGCACGATATATTCTTTAATTAATTTTGTAATTTTTCAATAAAAACTGCTGTTAAATTGTACGAGACGACACAGACAAATATATAACTTGCAGGAAACACTGAAAAATGAATTACATTTAGTACAGAACATTTAGTGTAACGTACATTTACAACAGCGTCATGTCCTATGTCCTATACTCCTCTCTTTTTTAACCAATACTGTTTTATTTCATTAAGGGACTGTACTATATGAAAATCATTGGGAGTTATTAATATTTTCTCTGCACCCTCACTTTCCTTTTGATATCTCAAAATTATATAACTGAATTGGTACAAATTATTTTGTCTTTAATACAAAGATGGTATTAAATCTTTTACATGTTAACCCTCTGAAACCTGGGGCGACATCACTTTTCTTGTGCTGCTTTCAGACGCCTTTCACAAGTATTCAACCTTTGAACTCTGAGAGCATATTTGTGCAATTTCTTTCAAAAACATGGGGAAAAAAGGTAATAATCAACTTGGTAAGAAATGTCCCACATATTGGTCATTTCCTTGTTTGTTTATTTTTAAAATTTCCCTTTATTTATTTTTTTTAACTAATTATCTTGACGTAAACAGCCTTGCTCTGAGGGAAGCCGCGGCTGGTCAGTCCTTCGGCGATTCTCTCGTAAGTCGTCCCCGTCATCTGACGGTTAATGGCCTCTTCGTTTGCGAGGACAAGGAGGGCACGCAATTCCTTGTCTCCCCAGTTGCTCATCTTTACAGTGTCTGTCAGGTTTGTGTTTCCCTCTTGCTACTAGCTGCTCACTAATTCCTTATATCAGCTGTTTCCTGTTTATCCACCGCCAGTGGGTCACACGTGCGGCGTCATCAACAGCTCCTCCCACAAGTCTTCAACAGCCCCTCCTGTTGTGGAAGGGTGCCTTGTTCTTTTTAATCCAAAAAGGTTCTGCCAATATGACTACTCTACGAGGCGGAAAATTGGGCACCTCGGATCAACTCGCCAATCCGCCTCTGTGTGTGTAAACGCTCGCAGCTTGCCGGCAAAACGGCCCAACATTCACCGAAAATCTGGCAGTGTAAAAGGGGCTGATGTTTTGATATAGTTTTGTGGTTAATACTGGACCCCTATGACTTCAATTAATCAACAATTTTCTCAGTTTTTGGATTCTTCTGTCATAATGGAGGCATGCAAAAACAAAAAAAATTTCTTCACAAAGTCAGTGTCACACAGGGTGAGTAACTGATATATAAATGGTCATTCTGCAGGTGAAGTATTCCTTTAAGATACTGTCAAAGATTCATAACACTTCCTGTAACTGTTCCATTTGATTGAAAAGCCTGCCAGATATGGAGGGGATAACGAAGTGTCGAGTTTCAACAGCATTCAAAAACAACCAACTGGTGATAATTAATTGTTGTTAAAAAGAGACAGTGTTGGGAGCAGAATGATGAATTTAGGGCTCATCTGACTCGAGCAAACCGTTTACGGCTGTGGGTCTCCTCGATTTCTTTTACAAGGTGTACCATGTTTGAGTGACTGCAACTTACAACACATGGATTTGCTGCTGTGTGTGCTTTTTGAGGTTCATCAGTCTTTTATCATTTTAATTCGACATCACTGAAATGCCCATACCCTCCTGTTGTCTAGACTTCCGTAAGAAAAGTCAGAATAAACTCAAATTTTCTATAACTTTGAATGTTTTGCTCATAACCTCACATGTACACCAACATATACGTATAAAACAATTCTTAATCAAGGTCCTTTAAACGGTGAGATCACTAAAAAGAAGAAACACAGATTATTACTGTTCAAAATGACAAACAAAACTACCATAATAAGCCTCAAGTTATGATAAACCATAACTATCCTTTAGTCTCCAGTTGAGTAAAGACCTGAGTCACTGTTGATGCTGACGGTCAGACCTGACTCACACTCAGCAGCCTGTAGAGGACCATCCAAGGACACCGACTACTGACTCTGAATAAAGAAACACCAGCTAGTGACACAGCTGCCAGACACAACACCACACCTGGCTGTGATAACAGGATGGTCAATGACCTGAAGGTATGAACCAAACCTGCTTTAAACAACAGGTTAAATACATTTTCTCATGGTCGGCTGCAGTTACAGAAAATCTTAAGGAAATCAGGGAGAAGTCAAAAGGATCGGCGCAAACGTTAGGATTCATTTGTGGGCATCATTAACATCCTCAGACAACATCGGAAAGGTAATACTAAAATACCATTAGCAGAGGCACTTCATATTTCAGACGAGGCAGCACGCCTCCACTATGTAAAGCAACACCAACCACCAAAGTACAATGTTAAAAATGCTGCAACGCAACACCCTCCAAACAAAGATATCATGATCAAAAGCTCAAGAACCCCTACTGTGGTGAGACTGTTTAATCAACTGCTGTTTCAAGATCAACACTGGACCTCGGTTTTAAGCCAAAATGGACAAAAAGTCCAGATTTCTCTTTACTCATGAGTTCAAGGTCCACACAGTTTTTACATTTAGCATCATATTTCTGTTCGGCCATTTCCTCAATCTAGTTTGCGGTCTCTGTTTAGTAGCTGTTCGTTGGTCACTCACTCTACAGCAGAAAATGGCACTTCAAAATAAAAGCTCTGTGCTGGAAATTCATTGTACTTCAAAATAAAGTGTTTATTTTACAAACTTAACACATTTGCAAGTTGCTTGCGGTCCATTCAGAATGGACTGACAACCCACTTTTGGACCATGGCCCACCGGTTGGGAACCACTGCTCTAGAGTGACCTGAAAGTTTGGAAATTTGAACATCTATAACAACTCCAACAGCTGATGAAGACCATGTGATATTATCAAAAGCTCCAGAGGGGCTATTAAAGGTATTTTTGGAGATTATTTCGTTGTGATTACTTGTTTCATTACTTTCTCTTTAAATTTATCGATCAATTTGTCCAAAAAATGTCAGACAAAAGGTTACGACTAGTCCCTTCTGCGCATTTTTTTCCCAAGAGTGTTTTGCCAAGTCCCGCCCTTGCAGTACTGTGATTGGCTAGTGTTTGTCACCTTGGTGCATTGAAGTCTAAAACAATCAGGGTTAGGGCACAGGTTATGGTTAGGGAACAGAGTTCATGGTTAAGGTTGGTATTAGCCAATCACAGCACAGTATGGTGGAACTAGGCAGAACCCTCTTGGGGAAAAAACACCTCTGTCTCCTCTCAAATCAGACTCCATTAAAAAAGACGATCTTGTGCATACATAAAATTACAGACCTAAGAAAGACAGACTTTTGGGTTTTAATTTATTATTAGTTTTCTGCTTAATTCGGCATACAAGTGATTCATTTAGCAGCACAATATTTTAAAAAATACAACATAAAAAACGTTTGTTAACTCAAACTAGGCCAGTCACCCTAAACGTAAATACTGTTAGAAGATATCAATAGTTTGTTAGGACTGTTAGATTAGCAGTTACATACATTTTTAGGGGTTACTGCTCATAATTCAATATGATTTAACTATATGTTTAGTCTATACAATGTTAAAAAAAAAAAAAGTACTGAAAAATGTCCTTGAATATCTTGTTCTGTCTGACCAACAGATATACATTTGGTATGAAAGTGGGGACATACAGATAACATTCACACTGGAGAACCTGGAACTGAAGAATAGTTGAGGTTTACCTTAATGAATACCTCAAACTAACCACTTCAACACACAAGTGCTTCCACTGCTTTCATTGTTCACTGATGACAACAAAGCTGAAGTAGCCGGGGCGATAAACAGAGGCCCGTGTGCTGTGATGAAGTCATGGGATGTTGAACAGAGCTCCATTGATTTCTCCATCAGAACAAACGACCCACAAAAAAACTGCAGCAGCACCACGGCGATCTGCTGTGATCTGACGGAGGCTCCGATTGTATCTGCAGACCTGACGTACACAGGATACAGTCACAGATAACACTGCGGGAGACTGAACTGCAGAGCTGGAGCTTTCTATCAGCTGACTGGTCTTCAGGACTGTTTGTAATCAAAGGTAGATCTGATGAATGAAGTCTTTAAACACCTCCAAACAGGCTTCATCAATGACATACAATTATAAACGCAAAAATGTAGGAGTATCAATTAATGGAGATAAGTTTACCCACATTTTTACGTCTTGTGCTGCCATTCATCTTTTTATAAACTGATGAAAAAAAAAACATAAGATGCAGAATCTGCCTGATAAAAATGTGACTAAAGTCTTCTAGATGACGGAAACTGAATTCAATGTTTAAAGGAAAAGTTTTCGGAAATTGGATGGACATCACCGTCATGTCTGTGCAGTACAAAGCTGGGCAGCAGTCAAACAGACAAAACAAACTGCATCCTGCATCTTTTCCTGACCACTTTCCATTAACCTTGATGGTAAAACTTCATGAGGTCAATGAGATGTGTGACGGAGAATTCATAAGGACTTAGGAAAGGGTGACCACAGTGCTAAGACAGTCCAACTGTACTTACACTGAGCTCCGTAATTGACGTGGGTTGCTGCAGTGAAACTACATTGTTTTAAAGATGGATGACTAAAAGCAGATCTAAGATACTTCACCCCGTGCGTTCTTAACACGTTTTATTATGCACACAGTGTAAACATGGACACTGTGGTGAAAAATACGACTCATTAGCATGGAAGTGTAACGAGTTGACAATTCTGTCCGATATCAGGCATTAATGATTTGTGCCAGCTTTGTGTCATCGCAGTGTGTGCAGGTGTACAGCATCTGCATTTTTGTGTTAAGGTGATGATCATTTGATTCAGGTTGCCTTAAAGTATCAGACACTCAAACGTAATGCTTTTTAAGACCTTTTCAAAACAATTTTTAACCAAGTATACAATGGATTTTTGGAGAAATCATCCGAGTATAAAGGTTAGTATATATGTGGTCCTGTGCAGAGGCAGGTTTTATGTAGGAATATGATTATTAGAGTGACTCGGGTTAATCTACATTTTGCCACCAGCTCAGTTCAAGTGTAAGGTAAAGACTATTAGGTTTAGTAAAAGGTTCAAAGATTTGTTACATCAGAAATTTGGAGTTTCACACAGACGAGCTTGATTCATTTTGACTGAAAGAATTTACAAGATGGATAAATTAAACTAGAGAAAATGTTTGTGGCAATTCAGACCTCACAAAATCAAATGTACAGCTGTTTTAAGGCCTAATATTTATCAAATTTAAGACTTTTAAGACTTTTTAAAGGACCTGCAGACACCCTGTGATTATAAGCCTTTACATATAATACTGTAAGAACCACCAGGCAACTTAATTAACACCTTGAAATGTTGACTTGATTGTGCTTTTAATTTGTTAGGGCTGATCCAAAGTGTGGATGTATAGTTTGACAAAACAGTTGATATCCCAAAGAACGGCCGGATGTTGCGTCACTTTAAATGCTGCTGCCCTAGGAACTGTGGGACAGCATTATCTGCTATCTTTAGTTTAAGGTTGATCCAGTGTTTCCTAAGCTAACGGAGATAAGGAAGTAAACACTGACACTCCTTTTCTTTAGAGAATTCGACCAGCTCTTATCACAGCTGCTGCTCGGATACTTTCAGGTCATTTCACTCAGTTAGGAACCTTACTAAGCAAAAAGGACTATTCAACCGCAGCCCTGGAGTCTGGCTGTCGTTAGCTTAGCTTAGCATAAAGACTGGAAGCAGGGGGAAACTGTTAGCCTGGCTCTAAATGTTGGTCCTGAATGTTTTACTTCTCAGACTCTTTTAGTGACTTACCGCTCAGAGGGAACTCATTCAGCGGCTCCTCTGGCAGCAGCACAGCGTCTCTCCCTCTCCTCTATAATATAATGTAATGTAATGTAAACCTACGTGTAAAAACTCCTCACATATATGTGACTGTGTGATAGTTGTGGGATCATAACAGCCTGTCACAGGTTACAGCGTGATGATTAGAGGAGAAATGGCAGAGCATGAAGGTCCAGGTGGGAAAAATAAACACTTTTTGTGTGTGGGAGCTGTTTAAATGTGTGATTAGTGGTAGATTTGATTAAGCTGAATTAATATTGTAACAGAATCTGAATCTCGCTCTGAGTTACTGTCCACAAACTAAAGAAATGAGAGATCATTTCTGAAGCAAACTGTAAAACTTTACCACTTATTTTGTTGCATTACTGTTTTTCTTTTTACTAATTATTCATATCTTCATCACCAAAATACCCTGAAATATTGTGATATTATTTTAGGGCCATATCGCCAACCCTACGAGTCACAGTTACCAGCCTACTCAGCCTCTTAGCGGCTCTTTCATTGACAGTAGTCACTACAGATTTTATGTATTAATAACGTCGAGGTCTGGACTGTTGGTTGGACAAAACATGAAGGTGTCACTTTGGGCTCTGGGTCATAGCGACGAACATTTCGAGCGTGTTCACAAACAGTAACTGACTGCAGAGTATACCTTTAACGCACGAGACAGAGTCATCTACTGATATTAAATATGAGAGTATAAATGTCACAGAGGGCATTTTATACTTTCAATACTAGATTTTACTGATTTTCTTGCACACTTTTACAAAAGGAAACTTTCAGTGCAGGACTTTGAGTTGTAACAGAGTATTTTACAGTGTAGTATGAGCACTTTTATTTAAGTAAAGGGTCTGAATACTTCCTCCACCACTGACGATAAAGGATCTTATCATGTCAAGTGATATTGATGTTTACGTGTGCACATTTCCAAACAATTGTTCCCCACAAAACAGTTGAGACAACCTGCAGAGCTGGGGCCCTACTTTACCTTGTGGGTAATCTTGCAGATCACAGGCCCCACTGTAAAGTAATTATCCAGGTATCTGTGATTAAAACATGCTGCTGTGTGTAAAGATATAAACATTAGATGGTATAACGTGCACTGAGGTGGCTGTATCAGTGTGTATAACCATGCAGGGAGCCACCACACACTCTCAGGGCCACGGTAAATACATAACGGAGGGCTCAGCTCACCGAGTCCGCTGATCTCCTGTCGGATGTTGAGTCGGTTCCTCTCGTCGGCGATGGCCTTCAGCATCTGCTGCAGAGAGCCGTCCAGCTCTCCGTTCTCCTCCTCCGCTGGCCCGACAGCCTTACACAAACCGGGGAAGGACGCCATCTCCGCGCTGGGATCATGACAGTCCGGGCTAACTGCTACCGACGGCACCGGTTCACGGTAGCTAACACACGGCTAAGAGAGAAGCAGAGGAGCAGGGAAGGAGGGAGACAGGGGTGGGGGACACCGAGGACCCCCCCGGTTCGTCCTCAGATTAACCCGAGTAAGATCCGTATGATGTGGCGGTGCACACCTGCAGCAGGGACCGGTCTGCTCTGCTGAGGTGCCGGAGAAAGGAGCAGGTATGTCGGGCTGCTGAGGGAGACTCTGGTCCTTCTGTTGTGCAGATCAGCTGGAAACACCCCTCACACTTCCTGTAACAACACGAGGCTTTTAAAGGGACAGCGCACCTGGAGACAACTCACACACACTCACACACACACACACACACTCGGCGGAGCACCGACAGGTGTTACAGAGACCACTGTCAACCGGCACATATAAAGCAAATCTAAAATACAAAATACACAATGAAGTTGTTTAAAAATAGATTATAACACTTAATTGTGTGTATAATTTTGTTTTAATATAATTTTTATAAAGTTTGTAAATTTTGTATGGAATTTTTTTTAGACTTTTTTAATGTCATAATTTTGATTTAGGGACT
The DNA here is from genome assembly GCF_006386435.1 of Epinephelus moara. NCBI lineage: Eukaryota > Metazoa > Chordata > Actinopteri > Perciformes > Serranidae > Epinephelus > Epinephelus moara. The sequence continues at coordinate 31,711,928 of NC_065528.1, read as the reverse complement.
GTTCATTACTTACAAGGATGCAAGAAGGAGGGCGGCATGTCAAGTATTTTTTAAAGCACTGGGGAGGGATTTATGATTTCATTGTGGCTCAGGAGAGGGGCATATACATTTTAATGGTCGTATTTTGTATTTATTTATTTTTACAGCACATTGTTGGCAGCTTTGGAAGGCGCCAATTTGCCAAAAGTCCATCATTCATCATAGCCAGAAACTGTAAAAACCAAAATGAATGTTGTATTTTCACATTTCTGACGGTCTTTAGACTCATCATGTGCATCAAACCTTGTGCCAGAAAAAAAACAACACATAACCAAATCTGAGCTTAAAACTAGTTAGATTAATCAAAATCACGTTATTCTACATCTCATTTAAAAGTAAAGTAAAAAAGCAAAATTAAACCATGACTAACCAGCGTGCACGACAAGAGTGAAAAATCAAAGCTTTTTTAAAAAAAAAAAAAAAAAAAAAAGACTCCAGGCTTTCATCTTCAACTTTTAACTTTCAAACATCAGAGACTAAATTTTAAAAAGGAGGAAGGGTCATTTTCTGCCTCGAGGCTCGAGAGAAAAATATGTGAAGCTTCAGAGAGGGTCAAAAAACAAAAATAAAAAACAACGAAGTCACACCCCAGCCACCTCTCTCCTCTGATAAGTAAAGAACAGTCCCTTAGTAAATTAAAATTTTAATTCTATGTCATAATTTTGACTTGTCATGACCATTAGTATATTTAACATGGATTACATAATTAGATGATACGTCAAAACTTTTACTTAGCTCATGATTGTAACTTAGAAAGTCAAGATTTTGACTTTTCTCCCCCTTTTTACATCTTATCTCATGAATCATGGTAAAAATATTAAATATAATATATATATATTTACTTTCATTTGTTATTACAATTATTTGCCAATTTGCGATGTAACGAGAAATAATGTCAGTACTTCAGAAATACAGCTGACATTCTTCATTAGCTTTTACACTGCTTGTATCTGGGTCTGTTTGTTCTCCGGTGCACAGCGGCTCATGAATCAGACGCACCCCTGCTAGCATTGCTGCTAGGCGGTAGGCGCGAGTACGACAGTCCCCGCCCGCCCGGCTGGCGGAGGGGGAGGGGGGGGGCGATAATAAAGTAGTCTGGGTGGTCTCAGTAATATGGACAGTACATATCAACGGTGTAATTAGCACATATTAAATCACATATAAGCTTCACATTATCTCAAACGAAGTATTAGTTAGCATCAGGCTAACAAGCTAACTACGGCTAAAGCTACCGTTGGCTGCGACTAACTCCTGATCTCTGTAAGTTAGCCTGTCTACCTACGTTAGTTAACGTTACGTTTAAATCACGGACTGAGTGTACGAACTGATACATGTGAGTTTCGTTACTCCGTTGGAGGCATGTGGCCGTTAAATGTGGCTGTATTTACCGAGTGTTTACGTCCTCCGTTGGTTGGAGCAGGTGTTACAGCGGAAAGTGTGACCCGTTAAATTGCGTAACTCTACAGAAAGAGCCACTGGTACGTTGAACAGACGCGGTCACTTAAAGGCTTCCGTAGTTCTGACAGTTTGAATACGATAATTACTATAAGTGCGATTTAAATGTTTAAATTAAGTGCGATTTAAATGTTAATACAAACGTATGTGATTTTCAATCACGTCACAGTATCTGACGGGTGACAGAGTTCTTCGTAACACCGGGGTTTCACCGCGGAAAACTCCGCCCACACAGAGGGAACCTCATCGCCGGCGAATTGAGGTCGTTTAAACGAGTGCACCCTTTGTTTCAAGACAAAAGATGACGTCATTGTCTCAAGAGCTCCTGACCGTTGAAAACAAATTGAGTATTTCCCCCGTTTTTCCACACATCAAGTTTATTCAGCCCGTGTCCTCCTGCAGCAGTGACCACAGCAACACGTGATCAGTGTAAGGATGTAATGAATTAAGGGTTTTTATAAGGTTTTATGTGAGGGTTAATGGTTTTTTCAGGGCTAAAAACACATTAAAATATACAATATAACCTGATATGTGACTCATATCTTGTAAGTTTGACGTAAAGGTGTATTTTGATTGTTTCTGACTCGCGAAATGGAGGACTTTCAGCCACCATGTGTTTCAGTTAAGGTTAATACAATAAATCACAGTCTGTCACATATTTAACCATTAATTTAAATTGCGATATAGTCAAACATGTCTTGAGCAAAATCATGTGGCAAAATACAATTAACAATTTGACTTAATGTCCATAATTGTGATGTATTAATATTGGCATGGAAATATAACTCACAATTCTTTAAAATCTGCATTTGCACTTAGATCAAAAGAAGCATCTGTAATGCTATCTTCCTATGAACCCCTAAAAATAAAAAAATAAAACACTTTCAAGGTGCCATATGTCCCAAAAGGTGATATTTTGCGGGCACGAGACAATTATCATGTGTACAAAAAATATTAATAATAAAATAAAATGAAATAATCACCTTTCGGGACTTTGGGGTCTCTGTAAAATTTTGTAAAAATTGTGACTTTTAAAATCAAAGTTATAAAGAAGTAACAGTTTGAAAAGTGTGACATAGTGAGAAAAAAACCAAAAAGATTAAAAAAAAGAAAAATTAAGACTTCAAAAATCTAAATTCTGACATAATAAGTCAGAATTTGTATAATTTTAACCTTTATTTAGTCTCAGTAAAGTGCTGGAGATCATGGTGATTAAATAATTAAAAAAGAAATAAGAGCCATTGAACAAAGAAGTCTTTTACAACAACAACAAAAAAACTTTACTCAGATTCATCAGTTTAAATTCTTTCTGCAGATTATTCCAGTGTTCAGAGCAGAAAACATCAAGTCCTTCTCAGTCCTGCAAATATCATCAATGTAAGAGTCATCGTTTTGACATAGTGAGACACAGGTTTGACTTTTTTGTGAAATCATAAGTAAAAAAAAAAGAAGATATTTGGTCACTGTCTCTGTGTTGAATCAAATACTGTTGTTTATGTAAAAGCTTTGCAGCACAAATTAATTTGACACGGCCCGCTTCAGAAAACAGGAAGTAACGATGAGATAATAATTAGATATTAATGCAGGAAACATGTTTTTAAAGCCCTTTTCATTCCACGTTATATTGTGTGTATTAGTGTGTTGTAGTGACGGTCTGTGACGGTGGGGACGTCCTCACAGACTGTCACACATCATCAGTTTCAAACCCAACAGCTTCCTGTCTCTGCTTTCTATTCAAATAAACTCTTGTGTCGTTCAGATGTGTGTTGTTTTATTGTTGCAGAAGAAGAAGAAGAAGAAGAAGAAGAAGAAGTCCTGATTTGTCCTGGAGACAAACTTGACTCAGATGAATCCTCTCCGGATGTCTGCAGATCGTCCTCCCATCGGTCGCAGTCTCGGAGGTCGTCCGATGACGTCTTCTGGCCGACCGATGGGGTCGGAGCGATGGCGAGGGAGGAGGACGCGGGGGAGGCTCGGCCTCTGGTCGTAGTCCCCCCCGATGATGCCGGGCAGCGGGGGGTGGAGGGGGATGGGGACAGGGTTGAAGATGTCCCGGGGATTCCAGTGGAAAGGAGGGAGGGAGCGGTGACGAGCCCCCTGTCGGAGCTCACTGCGGATCTTATAGAATTGTTTGTAAAGCTGGAAAAGACAGATTTAAAGAATTACAGCTAGAAAAACATTAAATCTGAGTTCTCTGGATCTGAATTCTCAGAATATGAATATTTAAATATTAAAATCTGAACATGTCTGCCTCCTGGTGACGACACTGAGATCACAGCCAATGCAAAAATATTTCTCACTGTAAATTAAATCATTTGAGTTTTGGAATGTTTTTTTTTTTTTAAGACTAAAAATATTTATTTTAATAAATCATTCAATAAATGAACAGACTGCGAGATATTACAGGTTTTTAACAACATTTCATTGAAGATTAAAGAGTAAAAATTCTTATTATGAATGCCCTTATGTCATACATTCAGACTGGGACCCAAAATCTGGGGTTATTTATGGGAGAAATTAATAAGATAAAAAAATATAGAGAGGTTTTAATAGATTTTTAAGCATGATTGCATCACTAAAAATGTACCACCATTTTAAGGTATAAATTAAGGGACTTTTGTGTTATTTTTCCCTTAAAACCGTCCATTAAAAATCAATTAAAAACAATATATTAATTCTATCAAACTGTAAAATCAGAAGTTCAATTAATTAATTTATTAATGGATTTGCTGTATATAAGGGTTTATTTATAAGGGATTTTGTGCATGAATTATTGGAGTTTTAAAATCCCATAAACTGTAGCGATAATCCATAAAAATAACTATATGATAATCCTTAAATTGTCCCTTTAAACTGCATTACAAATATCTGCATTACGTCATTATCAGTGGGTAAATTAATTAAGGGTTTAATAGTGATGAGTATTTTTTAGATATTTAATCTAAAACTACTTATTTTTAATTAACAGTAAATAAATTGAGTTCAATTATTTATTCAGTGTTTAACAAGTGAATTTAAAGGTACAGTGCGTCAGATTTAGGGGGATTTAGTGGCATCTAGTGGTGAGGACTGCACACTGCAACCAGCTGAAACTTCTCCTGGTTAAATTTCCTTCAGTGCTCATTGTTCAGGAGCTGAATTATCCACAGAGCTCTCTTCCTCTCCGAAACAAACGAACCAGCTGATTTAAACTGGTGAAAACACTGAATAAAGCAGTTTGACATAACATAACTAAATAAAAGAATCTGTTTCTCACCTCTCTCCAGTCGGTGTCTCTGGGCCTGCTGAGATCTCGATCTGAACCACAACACACACGAGTTTATTCACTTATTAACGATCACATCATATGTCACGTGTTTTAAAACGGAACCGTAGTAGTGTGGATGTAGCCTCAGGGTTTAAGTGTCTCACCTGAGAAGTCGCGGCGGTACAGGTGTCTCCACAGCGTGGAGTCGGCTGTGGACACGTTGAAGTGTCTGCAGACGGACGACAGTCTCACCACGGAGCGGACGTCCAGCAGTCTGAGGACTCTGAGGAGGAGCTCAGGAGGAAGAGCGGCCAGGCCGAACGCCACGGGCAGAGCCATCGCTGGAGACACAGCACAGTGACGTCACAGTGACATCATCGTCAAACCTCACTGTACGTGTTCACATTTATTAGTCTCTAATTGTGTGGCTGTCGAGAGGAGAAATAAATCTGTGTTGGGAGTAACTAAGTACTTTAGCATGGTACAGTATTTTGAACCCCTGTATGTTACATTGTTTGTGTATTAATATGTTTAAATCTCATCAGACCTCCACATGGCGTGTGATCAGAGTCTGTACCTTCTCTGGCGGCGGCGATCAGCGGGTACGCCAGCTGGTCTTTGAAGATTCGTGACAGTTTTTTAAGATCTCTAAAAGCTGCCGCTGCACTTTCTCCTGCACAAACAACACACGCACGACATCTTATTATCATCAACATCACTATAGAGGCTCTGATGCATGTTTGGTGTCCAGTCGACCAATCGGAGCTCTACCTGGCCACTCGTCGGTCACGTAGCTGGAGGGGTTCACGCACAGTTTACGAACCGCGCTGACGGTTTCGTTCTCCTTCAGAGTCGCTGCGGGAAGAACAGATGCGTTAGAGACACAGAGAAGATGACCATCATAAAACAGTGATGATAAACTGACCGTTGATGACGAGCAGCGCCCCCATGCCTACCGCCACGACCATGGCGAGGCTGTTCTCACACAGAGGGTGAGTGTACTGCAGTTTGTAGACTCCAGCTGCTGACCTCCACCCTGCGGGCATCTCACCAGGCTTCAGCTCACAGCCCTACACACACACACACACACATTGATTCCTAACATCACCTGCAGGAGTCACATCGGTTATTCAGAGAGAAGCCTCGCCGTCGTCTCACCTGAGGAACAAAGCCAGTCTCGAGCATCAGCAGGTGTCCGGCCACCATGATGGCGTCGTTGGGACTGGTGGTTTGAGCCGAGTGGTGGAGGAGCTCCAGAGAGAGAGGAGCCTGACCCTCCTCCGCCTCGCCACACAGCATCGGCTCCCAGCTGGGGACTGACGGCTCAGAGTCCAACGTCTCAGCGAGCTCCATGGACTGTGTCACAGCTGCTGCTGCAGGACTCGCGCTGCTGCTGCTGCTGGTGGGCTGTTTATTCAAGACAACAAGACTGTGGCGATCAAACACTCTGAGACAGAAACGCTTCAACGAGTGTGAGTGGCTGATTTGAACAGATGAACTCGCTCCACAGACGAATCGCTCACCTGGTTGGATGTCATGGGTGCCGTCTGTTGGTTCTGCTGCTGCCTCTGGTTCTCTGTGCTGCTGGTCGTCCTGTTGGTGGAGCTGGTGGAGCTGGTGGAGCTGGTGGAGCTGGTGGCTGCAGATTCAGGCAGGACGACACAGATCAGGTCTCCAGAGACGATGCCGCAGGACGCCAGAGTCTGACCGGAGTCTGACAGAGGCTCTGAGCCGTTCAGGGACAAACTGAACTCTGTGTCTGTGCTGAACGAGAACAACGTTTCACGTCAGGAGGAAGGAAATAAAAACAAAAACTTTTATTTATCATTACTTAATAAATAATAAACATTGTTGCTGATGAAGCCTCAGGTGTGGTGTCTGACCTGAGTCCATGAGAAGATAACAGCGTCTCCTGGATGAGGTCTGAGAGCTCCTTCACACTGGGCTCCTCTCCCAGTAACTCCACTCTGCTGGTCTGTCGGTTGATCCGAACTCGCAGCTTCATGCTGGAGACAAAAACATGAGCGTTAACAGACGAGGTCGTTCACTCCGAACAAGAATAATCAGAAAAAGAATAAAGATTTTCCAGAGAGAGAGACACAGACCAAACCATGGAAAACATACTTTTGGCCTTTATGACACACTTGATATTAAACTTTTAACTGTTTGAACAAACTGAGTCATATTTGTATTTATAAAAGTACAGCTCAGAAACGTGGTGACACATTTCAATTCTAAAATCTGGTGAAGAGTTAACAGAGTTTGGTGGAAAGAAGCACAATTAAAACTACTGGGAGCTTTCAACAGTTTAACAGCGTGCGGCTCTTGTGTCTGGTTCTTGCTTTAGTTTGATTCTTTTCATCCAGCACCTGTTAAAGCTGGGACGTGTGTGTGCCCTCCACCATGTTTGTTGGAAGGACGACACCAGAACATCTCAGAACATGTGTGCATTTTCTTCTGATCTACTGCTCTTACTTGACAGGAGTGTCCACATAGTTTTGGCCAGATAGTGTGCCCGTATCATACATTCATCTATCTCACTATATAATGACCAAAACTTTGTGTGTGTGTGTGTGTCTGTGTGTCTGTTCCAGGTTTTTCTCCTCATTGACTTGGTCAATCCATGTGAAATTTGGCACAGTGGTAGAGGGTCATGGGAGGATGCCAATGAAGCAATATTACATCAATTGGCCAAAGGGGGGCGCTATAGCAACCCATTGAAATTGCAAACTTTGAATGGGCATATCTCATGCCCCGTATGTGGTAGAGACATGAAACTTTGCACAGAGATGCCTCTCCTCATGAGGAACACATTTGCCTCAAGAACCCATAACTTCCGCTTATATAGATTTTCCGCCATTTTGAATTTTTTGAAAAACACTTCAAATGGATCTCTTCCTAGGAAGTTTGAGCGATCTGCATGAAACTGGGTGAACATAATCTAGGGACCAATATCTAAAGTTCCCTCTTGGCAAAAGTTGGAAAACTTACTAAAACTGAGCTTCTATAAGGCAATGAATATTGCGGAGGGCGTGGCTCATCACATAAAGGTGTATAACATCTCAAGGGTTTCACCCATCACCACGCAACTTTGTAGGCATATGACCACACATAATCTGAGGGGACCCCTCCATTATTGACCCCATCAAACAAAATGGGGGCGCTAGAGAGCTCATTTCTTATCTAGGCCTAACCGCCATATGGATTTTTACTAAACTTGGTAGATATGTAGAACAGGACGCCTCAAGGTGACTGGAGAAATTTAACTCTAATTGGCAACTGGGTGGCGCTATAACAACAGCAAAATGTCTGCAATCGTACTATCAACTTCACAAACACTCTGTCTGAATACATTGCTCTTCTTAATGGGTTCAGTTGACTATTTAATCTGCATTTTCTTATGACCTGTATCCCAAACACACACCATGTGAAACTGTACGTGGGCAACTGTGCACTCAATGGGTATGGACTAGTTTTACAAACAAACTGAAATTAGTCTTCTTTGTGTTTTTAGCAGAAACGCTCAAAGTGACCGGTTTCAGTAAAATTTAGCAAAAAGTTAATGGAGTTTGGTGGAGAGATGCTCATTTCTACATCATCTTCAACATCTTTGAACATTTTCTTATGACCTGCTGCTCTTACTGTCCACATACTTTTGGCCAGATAGTATACCCGAATTATTCCTTCATCTATTTGACAAACAAACTGTTATTAGTCTTCTTAGTGTCTTTAACAGAAAAGCTCAAAGTGACAGTTTTCAGTAAAAATTGGTGAAAAGTTAATGGGGTTTGGTGGAAAGATGCTCATTTTTGATGAGTCATTAAGGTTGTTTTCGGAGCTATGAAGCAGTTAACGTTACTGTAGCCTTGTGTTAACGTGACACCAAACTGTATTTAATAATTCAGCACCAAATTCAGATATAAGTAACTTTAATTTTCCATCAACAAACGTCAGGACCTCAGAGTTTGGAGGAAACACTCACACAGGACAGAACCACCGACACATTAATGCGAAATAAATAAAATTACACAGGAAATGATTTAAGACATCTACCACGGGTCTGGCATCAAATCTGGCTTGATATTTAAGAAGAAATTAAGCGTTTCGTTTTCGTTTCTGCTCTGCACGTTAGCTAACGTTTGATAAGTTGCTGCGTAACAGTGAAGCTTTGCTAGTTAACAAACTGTGAACTCCGGAAGTTAGAGACGATATTTAACGAAGGTTTTAACGATAAAAGCAGAGAGAGCAGAAAAACACTTACATGATGAATTACAGTGAAAATATCCAGCTGGTTTTATCACATTTCTCTGCTGAGTCCCGACTGTAAACACACAGCAGCGTCAAAGCGACACAGCTAGTAACAGATAGCTTCCGGTTTACAAAGCGAAGAATTTCAAAATAAAAGCCATGTTAGAAATGTGTCAAAATTAAATTAAATTAAAAATCCTTTATTAATACATGGATAAATCCTATATGAATGGAGAATTTTTAAGGAGTACGGATTTGTAACTACAGAAGTTAGCAGTCATTGTTGTTTTTAACTTTATGGGACAAAAAGTAAATGGGAAAATACTGACCCCATACTTTTGCTAATAATTGGTGAAATTTCCCCAAACAAGCCAAGTTTATTTGTCAAGAACCTTCTAATATAACATATAATTTTAAGTCAGCTGTTACATTAATCGTGTTACCATACCATATTTATTCCAGCACTCTGCACCATGGCACAGTTGTGTTCTTGTTTACATTTTTTTATATACCATATATCTGTATTTATAAGTTATGCAGTTATTATATTCATAGTATTTCAATGTTTATGTTTTTTTTCTTTTGCAAATTGAGTGCAACAAATTACTTGCAGGCCTATGTGTTCATGTACTTGACCAATAAATCTGATTCTGAATCTTATTCTGATTCTGAATGCTGCAATTTGAAGTGCTTTACATGGCGCACAAAAATGAATACAGACAAAATATAAAAGAAACATATGTCACATTAAAAGTCATAAATAAATAAGAATTAAAAGAATCAAATAAAGGCAAATTAAAAAGGTGTTAAAATATAAATCAATTCTTGCTTCACATTTTGTTTGATTTTGTCTTAGATCTCTTATCAATTAATTATAATAATTTAATAATAATAATAATCAATTAATTCTGGTCAGGTGATAACAGGTGGCAGTGAAGGTATTTCTGACACAAAAAACAAACAAAAAAAATACAGTCAATCTTAACATAAGACTCTTTTTTTGCTAATTTGCATAATTTTGTTTCGGTTTATTGTTTACCGTGTGATGACTTATTTTTTGACATTGTAATAAACATATCAACAACAAAGTGCTCTGTAAATGGGTTCAATTAAAAACTAAAAGTGAATCTTGAGATCCTTTTTTTGTAAAATTAATTATAATTTTTTTGTTTGTTATTTTTTACTATATTATTTTTTTGTTGACAAGTGATCATGTGGCATGTCAACAAATGATCGTGTAAATATATTCATTAAAAATAAAACAGAAAAGAGCTAATGCTTTTGTTTTGAAAGCCATCCGCCAAACGCCCGGCTCTTTTTAGTGTCTCTGCTGAACTTGACCAAACTTGTTTAACTACAACTACGGCAAGCGAGCAACTTAGTTTTAAACTCCGACTTATTAAATATTACGGTACTAAATATAACTCTGACAACACTAATCACACTACGTGTTCTCCATATTTAGTTAAATATTATCAAGACTTTATATATATCGTCGTTTAAAGTTAGAAGTGAAATTTTAATGCGTCACGCCAAATTGATATGCGCGTTTTGCTGTCAGAAAGCTTGCCGGCGTCCGTACTGCTCTGATTGCTGACACTTTGCATCAAAGAACCGGTGAAACGCAGCGTTAAACTCCCGAAACATCAACGCTTTTGTGACCAGGAACGATGAGCCGCAGTTATAATGATGAGCTGCAGTATCTGGATAAAATCGGCAGCAACTGTTGGAGGATTAAAAAAGGTTTCGTCCCCAACATGCAGGTGAGACTGTGGACACACGTTTAGCTGCTAACGTGGCTAACGGCTAACTTACAGCTCACTGTGCAGCCAGTTAGCACATGTTAGCTAGTTATGTGGACTTTAACCAGGCAGGAACTCCCTTCTGGAATAGTTACAATAATAAAGTTAATGTAGTCATAGTAATCAATACACATTATCCAGGAAATCAGCCGCAAACTAAAGTTAAAATGTGCTGACGTAGCTCAGTGATGCAACCATTGGCAATGAATGGTTAGCCGAATTAAAGGGTGGATCCGACTGATATGACAACATTAAATATAAATCAGCATATAACATATAATACGGCTATGTAGGCATCTTAAATATTAATTAACAGTTTGACATCAGCAAAGACTGGATTCTTTATTTTTGAGATGAAAACTTATCTTTTTGTAAACACTGAAGATAAATAAAAATTGTGATAAGGATGACATACATTTGGTTATTAAAGATTTGTGTCCAAAAACACGAGTAAAACCTATACAAAGAATAGCAGACATGTTGTTGTGTAAATAAGTAATATATTTCATAAATGAAATGCAGCTTAAACTGGACCGACCATGAAAATGACATATTATCATTACAGGTTTTATTATATTGAAGCTCAACAATCATCAGAGTCCACATGAACATTTAAAACCAACACATAACTGATTTCTTCATCTTCGCTCAGGTTGAGGGAAACTTCTACGTGAACGACGCTCTGGAGAAACTGATGTTTGAGGAGCTTCGTAACGCCTGTCGAGGAGGAGGTCAGCTGTGCCTCACCTGATCTCATTAACCCACTGAAATCATCCCAGAAGTTTCACCTTATGTATTGTGTCTCCTTAGGTGTGGGAGGATTCCTTCCAGCCATGAAACAAATCGGGAACGTGGCAGCGCTGCCGGGGATCGTACACGTAAGTAATATGACTACACGAGATTCATCGGTGAAAACGTGTTCAAGGTTGCAAGATGTTTTTTTGCATTTTGCTGTAACTGGACAGCAGAAGCTTCAGACTGAAGATGACATGTCTTTAAACCTGTGATGTTCACACTGTGTTTAATTGATCCACAGAAATCCATCGGTCTCCCTGACGTTCACTCTGGATATGGATTTGCGATCGGAAACATGGCGGCCTTCGACATGGGCGACCCCGATGCTGTGGTGTCTCCAGGTGCGAGAAACATTTCTAAATTTATCTGATGTTTGTTTTAGACGTTAAAAAGTCTCTAAGACTTAAGAGGGAATTATATCAAACTGGTGATGTTTTGTTGCAGGCGGTGTCGGTTTTGACATAAACTGTGGCGTCCGTCTTCTGAGGACGAACCTGGACGAGGGAGACGTTCAGCCGGTGAAGGAGCAGCTCGCCCAGTCGCTGTTCGACCACATCCCAGTGGGCGTCGGATCCAAGGGAGTCATCCCCATGGGGGCCAAGTAAGGAGGGATCCTCCGGGATTGAGACCACAGAATAAACCCTCTCACACCTGTTCACCTGTGTTACCTGTTCACCTGTGTGTCCTTAGGGACCTGGAGGAGGCTCTGGAGATGGGCGTGGACTGGTCTCTGAGGGAGGGCTACGCCTGGGCAGAGGACAAGGAGCACTGCGAGGAGTACGGCAGGATGCTGCAGGCTGACCCCAACAAAGTGTCCTCCAAGGCCAAGAAGAGAGGCCTGCCGCAGGTATCCCAGCAGCCCCTGGGGCTCATGTTTTCATTTACACCAAACGTATTCTGTCGTTCGAACATGGAAACACAAAAACAAACAGTTTCTGCAGGTTTTTACAAAGTCTGAAAAAGTCTGTAAGACCAGAGTGCTGGTTCATTTAAGTTAATTTTTGCCATCTTTTGATCTATTAATAGTAATCTTTCTTTAGCACATTTTAAACTTTGACTTCTCATATTGTCAATTTAACAAAGTATAAAGCTGCTAGGAATCCAAAACACAAGAAAAATGACACAGGCGCATATAAAAATGTGCAAATCTGACAGTCCTGATCTCCTTTCAACCAGACTCCATTTAAATAAAGAGTAATTTAATCACAGTAAAACACACTTCAGTTAAAGTCGACAGAAACAAAATAAAACTCACAAAAATTGTCTTGGTTTGTCTCTACACTGTTCCAACAATTAACAGCTCTGGTTTGGTTGAAATTAACCCTTAATTCACCCAGTTAGATGTGAAGACATGCTGCCTCTATACACACTTAAATCACTGTTTAGTTAAATGGAGTCTGGTGGGTTTGGTGATGGTGATTTCAGGGCTGTTTCTATTTAAACTAAAGGATCTTACTCTTTAACACAAAGTTCTATCTCTGTAGGGATCCTTTCTATAATGTTGTCAGACACTTACAATAACAATCTGAGCCTGTCAGTGACAAAAACAAACACTTAAGTGGACGTAAACTGATGGTTCGGACAGAGTGGTTACATTGCAGCCTGATTCATGTCCTCGGTGTTCCCCTGTTGTGCTGAAGCTGGGGACGCTGGGAGCAGGAAACCACTACGCTGAGATCCAGGTGGTGGACGAGATCTACAACGACTACGCCGCCAAGAAGATGGGCATCGACCACAAGGGCCAGGTGTGTGTGATGATCCACAGCGGCAGCAGAGGGCTCGGACACCAGGTCGCCACAGGTACAGACACACCTGCTAGAGGACGAGTTTTTAAAGGGGTCAGAGAAGCTTGTTCACAAAGACAAAGAGGGTTTCTGCAGGTTTTAACAAAGTCTGAAAAGGTCCAGATGTTGTTAAAAGAAATAATTAAATGGATAAATGTCGTTGACAGACGCTCTGGTTGCCATGGAGAAGGCGATGAAGAGAGATAAGATCACAGTGAACGACCGTCAGCTGGCCTGCGCTCGCATCACGTCACAGGAAGGACAGGACTACCTGAAGGGCATGGCCGCTGCAGGAAACTACGCCTGGGTCAACCGCTCGTCCATGACCTTCCTCACCAGACAGGTAAACACACCTGGAAACATCAGTCCTGACTGACGGGTAATTATTCAGAGCAGAAAGCTTTACATGTAACTGTAATTATTTCCAGGCCTTTTCCAAAGTGTTCGGCACGACGCCGGACGACCTCGACATGCACGTGATCTACGACGTCTCTCACAACATCGCCAAAGTGGAGGAGCACATCGTGGACGGGAAACAGAAGACTCTGCTGATCCACCGCAAAGGATCCACCCGAGCATTCCCCCCACACCACCCGCTCATCCCCGTAGACTACCAGGTACACACCTCCTCACTGTGTCATGTGACGAGGCTTTAAATGTGCCGCTGCAGATCTGAACTGACGGATTGTCGTTGTTTTCAGCTCACAGGTCAGCCGGTGTTGATCGGAGGGACGATGGGGACCTGCAGCTACGTCCTCACCGGGACAGAACAAGGCATGACGGAGACATTCGGCACCACCTGTCACGGAGCGGTACGAGTCTTTAAATTTATTTATTTACAGGACATCAGTCTGCAGGTTTTATTTTAGTCACATGACATCATTGTTCTGATTAAAGAGCAACTCAGCATCCTTTTAATACACCTGATCAGCAACACGTAGAAAAGTGATATCGCAAAAATACCCGGAAATATCTTGATATTATTTTAGGGCCACATCGCCCACCCCTAACCGTATCGTATCGTAATATATAATTATCTCCTGACTCCTTCCTCGTCTGTTTCAGGGTCGCGCTCTGTCTCGAGCAAAGTCCCGCAGGAACCTGGACTTCCAGGACGTCCTGGACAAACTGGCCGATCAGGGCATCGCCATCCGGGTGGCTTCACCCAAACTGGTCATGGAGGAGGTGAGGAAGATGTTTTGGATTTACGCTCAGAATGTGGCGCTGATGCTAAAGCTTTTTTAATACTTTGGCTCATGGCAACAGTTTTGTTAAATTTCGGATGTTACGGGAACAATCTTCCTGTTTGAGTCAATTTAAGTTTTTTATTTGGCACTAAACATCTGTATGTAGACGATGAAGGATTGGTTATCTGAAGTTGTTTTGTTTTGTTTCCAGGCGCCCGAATCGTACAAAAACGTGACGGACGTCGTCAACACGTGTCACGACGCTGGCATCAGTAAGAAGGCGATCAAACTGCGACCAATCGCCGTGATTAAAGGCTGAAGCTGCACGACTCAACGGTTAAAGACTATTTACACTAAACGGGAAGGATGTCATGATGTCCGGTACTCCTGGACAGGGATCTTGAAAAGCAGATGATACTTGCTTTTTTTTGGGTGTGTGTGTTGGTTTGGAATGAATTTATGTTGACGGGAAAATGAGATCAAAAAAGAAAATTTAATTTCTAACCTGAAAAAATGGTTTTTTTTGTGTTAATGCCAAATCTGTGATCTGAATAAAGATGGTCACTTAAAACGCCATTGTACTCCATTACAGTGCACTGAGTTTTGGCTTGGTCGCCTTAACTTTGGTTACGTGATGCCTAGAAATAAGTCTAAATGTTGGTGTGGTGCATTTTAAAATGAAGGAATATGTCACACATCTGTTTTCAAGCAGATGCGCAGGAGAGGGACGAGAAGAATAAAACAACCAAGGTCTGCAGAAGACCATCTCTGAGCGATGGATGTTCCTTGAATTCTGTTGATCAATAAATAAAAACAAGAAGTCTGATATCTCATGATTAGTAAACACTTTATTGGTTCTAACAGATGTTCTAACAGAAGGTTTATCTCCATATGAAAAAATAAAATCAAGATCAACACGTTTCACCATCAATGAACAAAGTCATCAATCTGGCAAAGTTTCTCTCAGACCTCAGTTTCTCCCCTCGGTCTGCTGAAGATAAAATAAAACCAGGCGGTAACCATCTGAGAATTCATCAATAACTTTTATTTCATTCAACACGTCCTTTGAAAAACAGCGGATTCTACTTTAGTGGGTTTACTGAGGAAAAAGACTTCTAGTGTCTGAGTGAATACTACGACGGTACGATGAGGAACACAATCACAATAAAATACCACTTCAGGTGTTTGTGAGGGGACGCCTGTCGTTCAAGTTGATTTATAGGAGTTAACAGGTGAATTAAGTGCGGGGGAAGTGCTGATCCTGAGCCCAGTGTGTGTCGGTGCTTTAGTGTTGTTACAGATTATCATTCGTACGGAGTCCAAACTGAGCCAAAACTCGAGACGTTAGAAGGAATAGTTCAAGATTTGGGAAAAATATTATAGCGTTAAGTAAATATAATAGAACAACAATAATAATATACCTTTGTTGTTCAGATGCATATCAATCTGCTGTCAGGATGAGAGTCAGGATGTAGTTAGCTTAGCTTAGCTTAGCACAAAATGGTTCCAGCTGTCACCCTAAACCCTCACACTGTGCTTTTACATTTCTGTTTGTGTAAAAATTAAACAAACGACAACTACAAAAATGGGGCATAAAGAACTTATTAGTGACCTGTTTTTAAACTCTTAAACTCTCAAGCTATGCTAAATTAAGCTAAGCTAAGCCTCTCCTAACTACGTACTAAACACAACCTGTAAATCAAACAGAACTGTTTGAAGGTGGATTTTTATCTCTTAAAATAAAACTACGTTAGCAGTTTCCACCCACTTCCAGTCTTTATGCTAAACTAAGCTAAGCTAAGCTAAGCTAACCAAGTCCTAGCTCAATAAATCAAACCGCGTTGGAGTTGTTTGAAGTTGGATTTCTATCTCTTTTAATGGAGCTAAGATAGTAGTCTCCACCGCTTCCATTCTTAATCCTAAGCTAAGCTAAGCTAAGCTAAGCTAAGCTAATCATGTCCTAACTTCAAATTGAACTCGCATGTAAATCAAACGGCTTTGGAGTTGTTTGAAGTTGGATTTTTAAGTAATTTCATGGAGTTAAGTTAGCAATTTCCACCCATTTCCAGTCTTTACAGTAAAGCTTAAGCTAAGCTAAATTAAGCTAAGCTGATCATGTCCTTACTCTGTATTGAACTCACATGTAAATCAAACCGCTTTAGAGTTGTTTGAAGTTGGATCTTTATCTTTATTGATGAAGTTAGCCTAGCAGTTTCCACCCACTTCCAGTCTTTATGCTAAGCTAAGCTAAGCTAACCATGTCCTAACTCCATATAGCACTCACAAGTAAATCAAACTGCGTTGGAGTTGTTTGAAGTTAGATTATTATCTCTACTGATGAAGTTAGCCTTGCAGTTTCCGCCCACTTCCAGTCTTTATGCTAAGCTAAGCTAAGCTAACCATGTCCTAACTCCATATAGCATTCACAAGTAAATCAAACCGTGTTGGAGTTGTTTGAAGTTAGATTATTATCTCTACTGATGAAGTTAGCCTTGCAGTTTCCGCCTACTTCCAGTCTTTATGCTAAACTAAGCTAAGCTAACCAAGTCCTAGCTCAATAAATCAAACTGCGTTGGAGTTGTTTGAAGTTGGATTTTTATATCTATTGATGATGCTCGGCTAGCAGTTTCCACCCACTTCCAGTCTTCATGCTAAGCTACGCTAGGCTAAGCAAGTCCTGGCTCCAGTTCCACAGACGTTACATTGATATCCAATTCAAAATCTCATTCTGAGATACTTCTCCAAGATACTGAACTATTCCTTTAGCTAGGCTAGCAGTTTCCCCCGACTTTCAGTCTTTGTGCTAAGCTAGGCTAAACTGATATCGATACAAAACCAAAGAGATAAAACCAAATAGTCCCAAAGAAATAGCAAAAATAATACGAGATGTCCACATAACTTCGTAACATTAGCTTAATGTGTTTGGTGAAAACGTCTCAAGTAAAGGTCCACTTATTAACTTTGTCAGGAGTTTTAGCAGGTAGGGCACCTTGACATGAATTTTGTTTTGTCAAACTACTGTTTCCAAGGTCAAGATTAAAGTTAATGTCAGATTGTGTTTGTGTTCCCTCAGAACAAGAGCTTCTCTTAATTTCATCCTTTATCATTAAATTCATTTAAGTTTAGTGATATTTTACATATTTCTAATTATCAACAAAACCCATGTGCAGAGCCAAACAAACTGCTAACAAATAATGTCTAAATCCAAATGTGGATTCATCCACTGCTTAAAACAGTCCCCAGCAAAAACCCTACTTCCTGCGGTTACAGTAACATTTGAAGAAAAAAAAATGCTGTGACCAGCTGTTTAAGGAAATTACTGAGCCTTAAAAAGAAAAATAAATAAACTTATATAATTGTGATTTGCCTCAATTTTAGTGTAATTTGTTGACAATTAGAAAAAAGTAGAACAACAACACTCCAAACTAGCTTTGTTTTTTTACACCTGTTTGGTCACTTATAATTAAACTCAATATTTTCAGGCACTTTCTCCAAAGTTTGGGGGGAAATAGAAGAAATTTAAAGCCTCAGAAACATCGTAAAATCAGATTAACCAAATAACAAGGAATGCACTTAACGTCACAAACTGTTTTTAACAGTGGAACCAGTAAATCTTTTCCTGTAACTGAGATGTCTGACGAGACAGAAACAAGCGGGGCATCACGATATCCAAAGGTTTTAAAGAACAGAAGCGTCTGTACAGAGTCAATGGCTAAAATAGCAAAAAAATGATAAGACACAGTTTTTGGAGTTTTTACAGTCGGATCTCGTCGTCTCGCACTGATTGGTTTCCTTACAGCTCCTTCACAGTATTGATCGCAGTGAAGTGTTTGCATAATCAATTAGTCGATCGTCCTGAATTGTCACAAATGCTTGAATACAAAATTAAATCGAGCTGCTTCTGTACACGGGCAAGTTCATTTTGTTTTTACACGAGCTGTACATGGATGAGTCCTGTCGATGAGCTCATGTGGTCATATGGAAGCTCATCACCACCGAGAAAAGAAAAAAGATAAAGTGTAGATAAATAAAAATACTCATAAACAAGTCACATTTATGATATAATAAATCAAAATTATGACATTTAAAGTCAGATTTATGAATTATCAGTCAAAACTTTTCAAATTAAAATGTTTGACTTGTGTCACAATTTTCAATTCGACCAAGTCAACACCTTTAAATACAACTTTTTTTTTACTTACTTCACTTTTTTAAGAATCAAATTATGAGTTATTAAAGTCTATATATATATATATATATATATATACATATATCACAGATATTCTGACTTTTTGGTAAAAATTATGTGGTCAAAATAGTCTTTTGAAGAACTTTTTAAGTCACAATTGAGATTTGCGTGGTCTTAAAAGATATAAAGTCAAAAATATAAAAAATTATGATAAACAAAAATACCAGCAACTCAGAAAAATGATATGAACAGAAAATTATGACTTTTGAAGTCACAATTTCGCCTCAATAGACCGAATCCCAATGTGTTTTTACAATAACTTCCGGGTAGAAAACCCCTGCGTCACGTACATTAAAAATGAAATGGTGTTGAGAAAACTCTGCCTCAATAAGTTAATTTAGCCACCTAAAAAAGCTCACAAAAAAAAAAAACAGTATCAGTTCAAGTGTACTTTACATTTAGAATATTATATTTTCCGACCAGTAACTGAGGTTGTTATTAGGGATGCACTGATATGGATTTTTCAACTGATTCGATAACCGATAATTACGCATATTTGTATTTTAAAAATAAGCGTATAACCTGTAGTTTATATCACCTGAGGATAAGAAAGGCAAAGATGTAGTGAGAAAATATGAATGATTAATTATTCCATAGGTCTGACCGAACCAAATCAAACTGACATCACTTGCTAACGCTAACTGCTAACAGTTCAGACTCTTCCATACCTACCAAAACTAGGCTGTGAAAAACAGGTACATTTTCTGGGGTATTGTCGAATGGCCTACGCTTATCAGCTATGACTTTAATTAGCAGAATAATGCATATTATTAAAATGTCCCATTATCGTCCTGATATATATCGCGCACCCCTAGTCGTTATATCGAATCCACCAGAGTTCACCGACTAAAGCGGTCAATTTACAAAGCAGAAGACTGCGTTGCTGGTCCATCACTGCCTCGATTGGTTTGTATATAAGGTAAAGCAGACGAAATATTCAGTTGTAGTGAACACTCACACAGATATTGATTTTCTAGATGGATAGAACATGTTTTGCATCGTTTACAGCAGGATATTGTTTAGCTCGTGTGCTTCAGTAGATTTGGTTTATCAAATTTGATAACAAAGGTCGCACCACCATGTTTAACTATATATCTTTAAATGTCACAGTTACAGCTTGCAACGAAAGTTTTACATTTCTTCACAATTGTAATGAATTGCCAGTTTTCTACCCGGAAGTGTTTGTTGCTGCTGACATGACGTCACTGTTATTCGGTCTGTAAGTCAAATTTGTGCGATACAAAATCAAAATTATGTGCCGTATATGAACTTTGATGTCGTGTCTCATACATATGACTCAATGAGTATTTTTACAATTTCTAACTTTAACTCCTTTTTTTCATTTTCCGGCAGAAATGATCTTCCATATTTAGTTTCCAAATGGGAATGAAGATTAAAAAAAAAACAGACCTCGGAACTTTATTTACACTTTTTAACATCTTATTCTCTTATTTACATTTTGTTCCTCCATTTTAAGTCCATTTCCATCTGAAAAATATTCGTCGTATTTCCAGGAAACAAAAATACTCCGTGGACTTCATCGGGTCTTCCATTTCAACACAAACCCATCATGAAGGGGCTGAAATGTGAGTATCTACATCCCATCAGGTCACAAATATAAAGAGTGGTTGAGATCATATTTCATGTTAAATTAAGATTTGAGGGAAAATTAAGTCTGTTTTGAACTAAACCTGGAAGGAAGAGGCAGATCGACTTGGGCTGTATGAACGTTTCACTTCAAACATAAAATCCTCAACACATTAAAAAAAGAAAAGAACTCAATGCCACATTTTAATAAAATAAAACAATTCAGCCCTTATTTTCTGTCCATTCTGTGGCAACATCCAAATAAACCTCAACTCTAGTTTTGAAATGTGGTTTCTTACGTGAAGGTTTGACTTCGAGTAAAGCTTCGTTTCAGGTGTTCAGATGGTTTTCAGGATAATTACCAAATGTTTCCCGGACAGGCCGCGTCCTCTCCCACAGATCCGTGTTTACCTCTAAAAGCCCTTTCCACTCGACGCCACAAAACATCTCCACGTGTCTGATCATCAGTCGAGCTCCTTTAGTCCTCGTGGACAGCTCGTCTCGTCAGCGGCAGGAGGGATTTATCCGTCCGCCGAGCTTCTGTCCATGTCCCGACTTTAGACAGATTTTGTTATGCGTTCACTTTTTAAGTGCAAAAGCAGCTGCTATGCTAAGGTCCTTTTTTTGTTGTTGTTGGTGTGAGTGGCGAGTGCGTCCACTTCCTGTGAGTGTCCTTTCAGTCCAACGCGAACTTCCAGTTTTATTTCCTACAGCTTGGCTCGCTGAAAGAACGCCTGCACAGACAGAGGAGGATTATCAATAAATCAAGTATCAAAGCTAAAAATCAATCAATCTCTTTATTGATTATAGTAAATGCACTCGTACCTTAATGTAGTTTTTCAGGACTTTGATGTCCGGCTGCTGAAGCACTTGACAAAGCTCCTGTAATAAAGTTCATAACGTAAGAAACTGGAACCATCATTATTACTGCTGGCCTCTCCTGGTGGCTGGGGCCCTGAAAGCTTTCCCTTTTTACCCCCTTATCGGCGGCCATGTTTGTTCTGTACTGGAAATCAGCACTAATGTAAAGAGCACAAGTTAAATGAAGTTTCTATCCCAGTCTGATATCTGTCAGGTCAATATGACGCCCCCAAGCTGGAGCGCAAGGCGACGTCAGACAGATAATTCACTGATTTTCCCCCGAGTGGTCTCATGTTTTACCTGTGAGATTTCAGGTGACACCTGCAGAGAGGGCAAATACTCCTGCTGCAAGAACTGGATGAACTCCGGCCCCTGAAAGAACAAATACAACTCAACAACTGGGAACAAACTCCTTCATATATCAAATAAATAAGTAATACTTCAACATTATTCTACTTTCTTTTCTCAGAACTGTTTTTACCCTTTTGAGATGAATCACTTTCAGCGTGAGCGCACACTCCGACAGCGTCTGAAACACAAACAAGAGACGTGAGAAACAAAATCAAAATCCTGTGTTTGTCGGCTGGACTCTGGCAGAGGAACTCACCAGGACTGTCTGAGCGTCCGAGAGGTCAAAGGTTGGTTTGAGAGGAGCCAGGAAACACGCAGGAACAATGTGTTTGTAGATGAAGTCAGGGAATCCCACCATGCCGTCTTTACCTCCTGCAGGTTTCATCAGAGGACAACAAAACGTAAAAACAAAGACACACTGACGGGGACAATAAAGTAAAATCATTGCAACCAGTTTGACTTCTCACCCCACAGCTCCACCAGTTTGGAGAGGATGATGAAGCAGGTTTTCTGCGCGATGGGATCGGGGAAGTCCACGGCTCCCTGGATGATGGTGAACACAACTCGCTCGATGTTTTCTGCTCCTGAAAAACAAGAACGAAACGCTCACTCAACACGACATCAAATAACTTCCAACTGTGGCGAGAATGTTGACGATCAGTTAAATTAATCTGCAGAGGAAACAGGGTGTCTACAGGTGTCAGACACTTAAATCCAATGCTTTTTAAGACCTTTTCAAGATCATTTTAAACCAGATTAGACTGATTTTTGGACAAATCTTTTTCTTAATCAATTCACAAAGAAGAGCTCGACTCATTTGACAAAAACAAGTTAAAAGATGGATAAACTAAATTAGATACTATGTATGATGTGATTAAGGGCCTGTCCCATTTCTACCCCTTCAATCTTCCACTTGGTATTGAGTGCCTTCGTTTGTGAGATAACCCTTGATGAGGGAAGTGAGAAATATTAGGGTGGAGATCTTTCCCTAAGAAATGAGACAGCACTTCATGCAAATCGTCACGCATAGTAGCGACGCAATGAAAATCCCGGCTCCAGCGCTTGTGTTGTGGCGTGTGCTATGTTTATTCTTCTCTGTCTGATGAATCAACAGAGAAGAAATGCTGAAAACAGGAAGCGCCTACGACGTCTTCTAGTTCTGATCGATTTTGTTTGGGTCACCCCCAATTTCCACCAGATGCGTGTTGGTTGCGTCTGCGCGCCGGCACGGCAGCGGAGTCGATAGGATTCAATTCTCGTCAATGTGTGTGTTTCCACCAGCTGCGGCTGTGCTGCGTTCCGGCTCCGTCACAGCTGCGGCGCTCCGGAGCCCTCCGCAACAGATACGCAGGACTTCTATTTTTGCTGGACGCTGGAGCACAACACAGCAATTCAGCACAGAGCAGATCGTGCAGGGCAGGAAGTCGTGCACAGAAACAAAGTAAAACACCTGATTAATTTTCAAAATAAAATACCCACGGATCATATTTCCCTGCACTACACCTTGAGAATGTCATAATGGGTGGAGGCAGGCCTGAAGTCAACAGGTCAGAGGTTTTCAGACGTCATTTCACCCCGTTGACACCATGGACGAGGAGATGTTAATCATGGCGGTGCACCGAGATGTCTTCCGGCAGAGCTGCACCGCTCCGCACAGCATACGCAACCGGTGGGTGTTGACGGACGGCGGAGCACGCAGCGGATAACCAGCGCTGCCGTTCCGCAACGGACACGCATCCAGTGGAAATCCAGCGTTAAGTCGATATTTTGACGCTGTGTTCAACAGAGTTGCTGATGAGTTTACGCTAGTCCAACCATCTGTTGTTTGTATAGCTTACATTCAGATCATACAGTAACAAATTGTTTTCCAAAACTTGCTGAAGTTGCTGACGTTGCAAGGTGTTCTGGGAAATTTCATCTTCCACTTCGTTGAAAGTGTGGGTCGGGGCTCCCTTGGAATCTAGGGCAGGTTTTAAGTGTTGGAAACCACTTCCACTACCTCAATGCTGTTTTGGGACACCACTAGCCTAAATGTGAACACGCACAACCAAGTGCAAGTGGGTATTTCTAGAGGAAGTGTGGGTATTGGGACAGGCCCTAACACCTCACAAATTCAAAACTGAGACTTTTTAAAAGCTTCACCTCACAAATTCAAAACTGAGACTTTTTAAAAGCTTTTAAGACCTAAAATTTATAAAAAATTTAATTTTGAAACTTTTAGAACCTTTAAAAAAATTCACATGTTCGTCGTGGGTGCTCAGGTCGTTGAGGCGCAGGTTGAGCAGGTTTAGACTTCATTTCAAAATCTGCATAATTCTAAGTTACAGTGGACTAATATTCTGATGATAGAAATTAAATCATGAACAGTTTTCTGATACCTTATGAAATCCTCATCTTCCCTTTCTCTCCGAGAGTTAGATGCTGTCTGTACAGCTGGTTGGCTTAGCATAGCATAAAGACTAGAACATGACTCGATCGCCTGGTGCAAAATGCAAAATGTAAAATGCTACATCTGGCTAGTAAATCTAGCCAGTCACTTGCCTGATCAGGTAAGTCGTAAAAAAAGGATTAAACACATTGTATTTTCCCGAGCTGATGATAGAAGTGGCTAAGGAGTGGGGCATCTTGCTTCTTTCTCATCTTTGTCGAGAGCTGCACATGCACAGTACTGATAGGGCACTTGTGAGAAGATGGCGGCAGGTAAAGACAACGTTTATGAGCTGAAAGGCAAGCGGGCGTTTTCAGTGTAGATGGGTGGAGTTAGAGGATGTGGACAAGACTGTGACAATGTATTGTGCAGTTTGCTGTGCGTTTGAGAACAAGACGGATAAAACAAGGTCATTTTTCAAAGATAAGTCAAGTTTCATACATTAACTTTAGTCTTTGTGGTTATTTAATAACCGCTTATGAATAAAACAATAGGTATAGAAGCAAATAGAAACTGACTTCAGCTAGCCTGACTCTGTCCGAGGCAAACAACATCCACCTATTTTCTTTAACTATAAACGTTAAAATGTTTTTTTGTTTTTTTTAAATGGACACCAGAAGTTCTGCAGTTTCAGCTCCACATTAAGAGCAGACAATAAACCTCAGATCACCACAAACAAACACTCAAGTCACTGGGATAT
Source organism: Epinephelus moara (assembly GCF_006386435.1). Lineage (NCBI taxonomy): Eukaryota > Metazoa > Chordata > Actinopteri > Perciformes > Serranidae > Epinephelus > Epinephelus moara. Next base: position 31,687,195 of record NC_065528.1, on the reverse strand, counting down.
AACTCACCCTGATTGGCCATGACCTCGTTCATCCCACTTCCTGTGATGGTCTGGATGAAGGCGAAGTAGCTCCTCCTCAGCATCTGTTTCTCCAGAGCTGCCGCCTGGTCGTTTTCCTCCGCCGGCCGGGCCAAGACCTCGAAGATGGCGACCACAAGCGGCATGAAGACCTGCTGCAGGAAGGGGGACACCTGCCGCTGCCGTGGCAACGGGACAAAAGGCTTGTTAAATCACCCTGCGGCCTCACAGCTGGTTATCAGATTAGAAACTTGTAACTGTCTCTGCGGTGATTCTTGTGAGTACCTTGAACTTGGCGGTGATCTGGCTGATGAGCGGGATGAACTCCTGCAGGTCTTTGGCCTCGCAGTCCTTCAGCATGTGCTCCGAGGCGGCAGGAATAAAGGGCAGCACCTCCTCCTCCATACAGATGATCATTCGGTGCAGGAAGGAGCGAACGGAGCTGCGCAGCGTCCCCCGCTGGACGGGGCAGCTGAGTGCAGGCAGGAAGGTCTGCAGACAGTCTCTGTAAACCTCGGTGCAGCCGCACTGCTTCACCGTCTGCTTGTTGCTGAACGCCTTGCTGGTGCGACTGCAGACAGAGAGGAGAGTTCAGCCGTTTGTTCTCAGACACTGATGTAAATGATCTGCTTTCAGCTTCTGGTTTCAGCAAATTAATTGTGAGGACTGCAAACCTTCAGGTGCTGCAGAGACACATTGTGGTAAAGATCTCTGAGTGATCAGTTAAAATGTCTGGATCAGATCTGTATCCTCACCTGGCAAACCCGACAGCGTGGCTCAGACAGTCGGCGAGGGCGGCCTGCCTCTCCTCCTCCGTCTCCTGTGACAGTTTGGCGAGCAGCAGGCGGAAAGCGTCCATCAGCGGCAGCAGCAGGCCCCTCATCAGCGCCTGCTTCCTCTCCACCGGACTCTCTCCGTTCACGATCAGGACGCCCGCCGTCTCAAACATGAACAGCTGGTCGTCGCTGGTCAGCAGCGCTGGGAAGCCATTTTCCTGGACAGACGGGGAAACACATCGATGATGCAGATAGGACGAACAGCACTCAGTGGATGAATCAATGGTGACATGTTGATACTTACAGGAGGAGCGAGCTCCAGCAGGTCCTGGATCCTGGTCAGGATGTCCTCGATGAAGGCATTCATGTGTTTACTGTTGACAGAACATCACCAACGTCAAGACCAGAAGAGTCAGGAAAATAACTAAATCATCTCAATGGATCCTTCACTGCTGTCAACAAATGTTTCTGTCGCATTTGGCTCACTAAAGAAAGATTATGATTGTATCTTGTCTTTATTACACAAAATCTAGCAAGATTAATAATAACTCAGTCTTACATTCTTCTTCACACAAACTTATCTTATACGATAAAGACACTGCGTCATTTTCTTTTGCTCACAGGAAATTTGAATATCAAGATAAACCTGGGTTGTTATCCTGTGCGCATTAGTTACTAGCTCGCTCACAAAAGACATCTTATTATTAATATATCCTGTTATTTTGTGCCCAAAGGTTATTATGTTGTTCACACAAGATATCTTGGCATCAGGATATTAAATTATTATTTCGTTTTCATGCAGTTATTATCTTGTGTGCACAAGACTGTTTTGGGGCTTCATACAGCAGCTGTGCACTTTATACAAATTTGTTGAAGCTGATCTTGTTGAAACTCTAAAAATGACCATAACAAAATGCTTAGTACGTGTCTCAAACATTAGACCTGGCTTTATTGTGGCGTGATTAGCAGCCCTGCACTGTCTTGTTAGCACAGTCCATTTCTTTGCTATTTATTCTCTCTCCCTATTTTATGGTGTCATTTTTATTTCCGTTATCACTCGTAAAAGTTTTTATTTTAAAGCAATATGGGGGGGTTCAAATAAAATTTTGATTAATAAACCCATAAAAAGAGAATTACAAAATAAGAAAAATGACCATAAAATTGAATCAACACTTTTGATAATCTTTAAAAATCTAAACTACAGTTGTGCGTAGTCCCTTCAGGATTTTGCTGTCTTTTTTGGGATTGTTGTGCCCAAAAATGTCTGATGTCACTGCTTCTTTTCTAATGCATGCTGCTCTGTATTTAGGCATGATTTGTTTTTTTGCAATGCATTTACAAGAGCTTGTGAAAACTGCACAAATAGTTGTTTGTTTGGTGTCATTCATTACAAACCGAAGGCAACTTGTTCCAGTAAGAATGAAATTGCACTGTTCTGAGTTTGTGATTTAAACATATTTAATCTAAGTCGCCTTGATTCTTTCAGCATGTGCACTCTATATGCAACAGCCTCCATCATAGTGTTTTGTCAACTGATGACTTTTGTTTGTGTTCCACCACAACGTTGCACACGGTGCAAAACAGTTCACCCCCAATTTCGTGCAGAACATCAGGGAACTGCCTTGCTCGACCTTTAGCAATAACTTTTGTATATGTGAGGCGTTTGTGTCGTACATGTCTGCATCTTCACAACCAGAAAAACAGGAAGTGAGTTTGGGGGACTGCTATGACTGGAGAAACTCCCGGGAAACTACAGTGACTGGTCATACTTACTGAAAAGTTGTGGTGATTGGACAAAATTGGAATTTCATTCATTCATTTTCTACGACTAATTATCCTGTTTGGGGTCACAGGGGGGCTGGAGCGCATCCCAGCTGACACTGGGTGAGAGGCAGGGTTCACCCTGGACAGGTCACCAGACTATCACAGGGCTCAGACTTTAGGCCCGTTTCCACCACAGGAACTTCTTTTACAGGGGCTAAACAAGTCCCTGCCTCGGAGTAGGTACTCAGAACGGCCCCGAGAAACTCCTGGCTGGGGCTTGGGGATTACTTGGTGCTGATTGGATATACTCAAGGCGGGATGTGACGTTTTGTAATTACTATGGTTATCGTAGATTAGCTGGGCTAACCGTTAGCTGTTAGCCGTTAGCGGTGTCTGTA